>NC_063215.1:118329707-118629707 GCF_020740725.1 Corvus hawaiiensis
ACATTTTGAGATTCACCCTTTGTCCTCTCCAGCAGCTGCCCCAAAGCCTCAGGCTGCATCCCCAATCTCACGTTTGTATTGCCCACCTCAAATCTTTCCTCTTACCGGCCTTCCTGCACTCTGTCTTGCCTTTCTGATCTTCTTTGCTGAGAGACAGAATCTCTGCAAGTTGTGGAGAGCTGCAAGCCAAGAGAGCTGCCTTACAGCAGGCTGAGGTGAACTCCTGCTTTCTGCCACAGTCCCCATGGCACAGCCGTGTGTGTGTCCAGCATGGGCTTTCCCTGTGCCAACCCATTCGCCCCTTTCAATCCAGCCTCTACCACTGTATGGAGCTATAAATACAACAGCCTGGGGCTCTTCTTGTTGACATCCCAATAACTGGAACTTATCTCTCCTTAAAATCGGCTTCAGGAAACAGAAGTTTAAAATGCAATATGCTGGGTCAGGAAGTTGTAGTCTTTCTCCCTTGAACTCTGAGAGTGCACCTAGTGAAAAAGGAGCCACTGCTGTACTTTGATATTTCCTGCAGATTTTAACAAGGAGACAGATGGTTAAAATGCATGACTCTGTTTTGGAGTATATTAAGAAAGGAGTGGTTCCCAAGGCTGTTGTATTTTGGGGGTGTCTGTGTGTGTTCATTTATATATGTTACATAAGTATATATTTTTCTTTTATATCTGGTTTTTGTTTGGCGTAAAATGATATGTAACACTGGAACCATCTTTGACCAAATCCCTGCTTACGTGGTTAATGGGAGGAGCAGCAATTGTTTCATAAACAGTGCTCTGCAAAGTTCATTTTATGCCAGAGCAGCTTTTCTAGAACCGGTTTTAAAGTTAATTATCAAAGGTAGGCATCTTCTATCCACTGCCGGTGGCCCCCCACTGGGTTTGTTGTTCAGCTTTCCTTGGGAAAGAGTCGCTCTACAGAAGATCATCTTCGTGGTGTCACAGTCCAGGGAGCCGAACACGTCCGAGCTAATCAGCTTAGAACATCAGTACCATCTTAATGTGGGATTTGGGACCTTCTAGATGCAGGGTGAGAAGCTGAACTAGTCTGCAAGCACATCATTTTATTCCTTTTGCTTTAAGCAAGAATAATTTGCCTTTTTCCTCTCATCTTTCTTCCTTGTTGTTTTGCCCCTGAAAACTGTGCGGCAAAAGCAACCTCCAGGGTGGACACTAAATCTTCTGATGCAGGCAGAGCAGTGATAACATCTGAACTGAGGGTGCTTTTCCAGGGCATGCTTGACAGATGTAGCAGGGCCTTTTAGGATTTAGTACTGGAGCATATCTATTACCCGCGCTGCAGCACAGCTTGGCAGGAGCTGTGTGGTAATCTCCCATGAATTCTGTCTGACTTATCAGAGCATCTGAACAGGTTCCTGCAGGATGCAGAGTCACTGCACCAAGATGGGGAGAAACAGACCATACACTTCGAACTCCTTTAACTCTTGCTGGCCCAAAGCCTCTCCTCCTCTCTGGGAGGAATTGATGCCTTTTTTGCCTCTCCTCCTTGTACTTCCCCTCACTTGCTCTTCTCTTAGAATTTAATTTCTATGTATCTGAGAGGGTAAGAGTAATTGCTTTAATGGCATGGCAGCCTGCCTATTTCTTTGGCAGAACGTAGTAAATATGATACATGTGGTGGAATTCAAGCTTTCACTGGTTGCAAGTCCAGGACTCTGTTACATATAGGAGTGTGTGCTTAACAGCTTTATTCCCTCCCTTCACTGTATGTATTTTATCTCAGTCTTACTGAGCAGAGTATTTAATGTTCGGTCTTCATCCGCGATAACAATTATCTGAGCGTTTTATATTTTTATATACACACACACGCACACGCCCACGCACACACACTCATATATATTAAAATCCACTCCACCAAGATTGATCACAAACACAAAATTGTTTAGATCACAGATTAAAGTTTAATTTTGGAGTTTTGCTTTAGGGTTGGAATTAGCTTCAGAGTGTGAGTTGCATAGGAGGCGCTGTAATTTGTTTTAAGGATAAGGCCTTCGGGCTGCTGTGCATAAAATGAGCATGATTCCTTATTCCCACGGTTGATTTTTGAATGGAAGTGCAATTAGAATTTTTTCACCCAGAAGTGCATACAGTACAGAGCAAAGATAATACCTTGAATGCTTATCAGCTTGGGGAACTTCTCCTGGAATTTTATTTATTGTTCACCTAGCACTAATTCAAAAAAGATCCATGCAAACCCTAACAATACACTTGCTCTTTAATTTGGAGTCTAGTGTGTTTGTAGAGACTCTTGCAGGGGCTTTATTATTACCAAGCGAGATTTCAATGGTGAATTTTAATGTCAGACACAGAAATGTGCAACCAGTTATTTCTGATAGAATGGGAGCTATTACAAACAAAACACCGGTGTAGCAATGGCCTCTGTTAATCCTCAATTGCTGCAGATATTTTCCTGTCACACCAGGAAGCTGCACTGCCGACTGGTATTGAACAGCCACCATCTGCATATGAGAGGTATGTAGATGATATTTTTTCTGATTATCGATGCTGATCACATTCATCTTCCACTGGAGGAACTGAACAATCGATACTCTCGGAATATTCATTTAACCTGTGAGAGAGAGGTGAAGTCCTGCATCCAATTTTTGGGTGTCATGGTCACTAAAGAGCCAGATTCTGCCACTTCCACTGCACGATATCAAAAAGACATTGCCTCGGGTAGACACATGTTAGGCATCGCCTCAGTCACCATGAAAAGGAAGCAGGAATTGACATCATCGTTTGGGAAGTCCATTATCCTAAAATATTTCTTTTTTTTTAGGAGAATTTTTCAGAACTTGATGTATGTGTGTACCTGTGTGCACGAATACAGGAGAGAATCTGATAGTGCCCTGGATATGCTGAATTTGGGCTATTTATTCCACATACCTGGCCTGTATGGGAATCCAGATGGGCCTGGGTGTGTGTACAAAAATCCCAGCACGGCACTTCTGAAGAGCTGGGCTGCATTAGGATTTTCAAAGTCCAAGAAATGCCAGGGGAAAGAATGATTTAGGCAAATTGCTCCAAGCCAGTATTTTTAAAGGCAAGGATTTTCTTCCCTAAACCTGCATTTGTGGAAGGGTCTTGACACGCCTTGCAAAGAGTGCTCTGTTGCCTCAAGGACTTCCCCCAGTTCAGTGGCCAACACGGTGAGAAACCCAAAGCCCAGGAAGGGTTTGAGTCCTCCTCGCTACAGGGACAGGTGCTGGGACAAACCTTGGAGGAAAGTGTGTCCTTGTGTGCATTGTTCCTGGGACTGGAGGTCTCCACAGAGCTTCCAACAACACCAAAACCTTGCCCATAACCATTTCTTTCATTTGAAAAGGGATGTTTTTCTCCCTTATTGAACAATCAAAGAACTTTCTGACATTTATTTTGATGGGGAAAAAAAGAAAAAAAAGATATCTATTATTACAAGGACCAGGAAGCATAAATCCAGGTTGGCTCTCAGACACCTTCCACATAAATTGTATTCAGGTAAATGGTCCCTAAAAATGCCTTGATAGAACAGTGTACATTATAGTTGCTAGAAAAGAAATGTAAAGCTTCCCATTATGAAGGATAATACAAAAAAAGAAATGTATTTTCATTATCCTCCCATAGTTTCAAAGTCTCTCAAGATTTGATTCAGGTCCTAAAGACATTATGAGGCAATATCTATGTTACCTTTGAATCAAGTACCATGTCTTGACACTTGATCAGTCTGCAAAAGCTCCTGGAAGAATCAGAAATAAACAATTTTATTCCCCAAACAGGAACTCGTGCAGCAGCGTGAGCAAGAATGCTTTTTTCTCCTCTAAATATGACTGTGGGTCCTGTAGTGCATTTAATCAGAACACAACATTTTTGTACAATCCCTTTTAGAAATACAACCTAGATTAACAAAAAAATAAATAAAAGAAAATCCACAATAAGGTCACATTTTGAAAATTCCAAGAAAGAGACTGTGTACATTGAAAGCATCTCAGCCATGCTGGGTAGGAGTGAGAAGCATATTGAAACTGAGCTGCTGAATAGGTCTATAACTTTATGCCCTTACATTTGCATATGCAAATTCAAGGGTGCAGAGGCTGTTGTTATTTTTCCTACCAATTTCTATGTGGTCTTTCCTCTTCTACTTACACTAGAAAAGCTCCATTTCCAGGAATGGCATTATTGGTTCCTATAGCCATGCAGGTTTGGTCCTAAACAGAGGTCTTAAGCCACAATTTTTAAACCCAAACATACCTATGGAAACTTCTGGAACAGCTGTGGAGAGCTATGAAATACCCCTACTCACTATTTGCTTAGAAAATGGAAAGACTTTTGCTGGTTTTGCTAAATACTGACAGCTTGGGTCCAAAGGGGAAATCTTGTATCTTGTTCTCTTTAGGGCAGATGTTCTTGCCAGGTTTTTGTTTTGATTTTTAAATGACAAGTGATTCTCTTTCATTCTGTGTTTCCTCAAGCACCCAAATAGAGTGAATGACTTCTTCCTCTGGCCTGTTACCTCAGGAGGAAAATATTACCTGTGGCAGGACAAAATCAATCTACTTTAACTAGAGAAAAAAAGTAAAATGAAAAGGTAGAAGAATGGCCAAGTGACTTTAAGCATGTTTTGAACCAGCATTGCTTTAGAGTAGCCTCTGGGTACATGAAGGAATAAAAGGAGCCTGATGAACCCTCTGGTCCCTTAGGAGGGGCTGCCCTGGTTGAGGAGAGGCTGGATGCTTTAACCCAGCCACAACATGGAGAGCTCAGGGATTGATGAACCATACGTTTGCGTGAGCCGCTTCAGGAGTCACTGCTCCTCAGTTACCCACTTACTGCCACAGTTAAGGACCGAAATATGCAAAGATAATGTTAAGTAGCTGCCCTGGACCATAGCATGGAAAGTGAGTTTTAAAAACCTGGAGAGGAGAACGAGTCCAGTGAAAGAACCAGTGTATTAAAGTTTCTGCTATAACAAGCAAGAGCATAACGCCCTGCAGGTAACAGCCCCACACATTCCCACCCAGCAGAGCCCATCTTCCTTTCCAAACCCTCCATCTACCTGGTGAATTAAAGGAATAGCTTAATTAATGCTGCCAGTAGAGGGAACTGATGTACACGTGAGTAGATGCAGCAGCATTTCTTCAGGGGAAAAAAACCAACTTAAAAAATATAAACACAAGCGAATCCTCTGCACTTCAAGAGGGCTCAAAGGCACCATTCCCAGCACACAGCAGTCAATGGCTGGGGAGCAAGAAGGGAAGGCCTGGTATTATGTCCTTCTTCCTTACTGAAGCGTCTCACCTTCAATAGCACGAGTAGGGTACAAAGGTGGCAGAATTTGGCAGTACGTGAACATTTATCCATGGGGCTTTAGGAAAAGAGATTTTGGATCATTTGGGGGTTTTAAGACTGGTAGGTGCAGCTTGAAATGGGCTATTTGAGCCAAAGCAGCAGGGAAATTTGTTCTGGGGTTGTTTGGTTTTTTTTTTTTTTTAGTTCATTTGATATAGATTTATGTAGCGTTCATCTTAAAACCCCAAAAGGTTTTGGGGTTTTGAGGTGAGCTGCTAATGAGCTCACTGATGTCACAGCCTTGACCATTTTTTCTGGTTTCCCCCAGTGTGGCAGCAGAAAATCATGGAGCAAGAGGCAGGGCTGGGAGGTCAGAGAGGAAGCATTGGACAGTATTGAGAACAAAATGCAGATGCTTTCAATGACAGTAAAAAAATCAGAAAAAGGCTGATACTAAATAACCCCCCCATAACAGAAATCACTGAGCAGGGCTGAATATAACTTTGGAAAAGTTCTGCTCAAAGTCATTATTGCTGAAGTTATTACCTATGGAAGCATCTGCCAATCTAGAGGGAGTGGCAAAGCTGGGTAAATGAACAAAAAATGGATGGCAGGAAATGTGGTGAATTCATTTACTACATGTAATTCATTCATTTTTGGCTGGCAAAAAGCCTGACTTTGGCTGTAGTTATGGATAACCCGTTTGAGATCCTTTTTTTCAGAAGTTCCGATAAATGCCTTTATTTTTAGGTATCTGATACTCACTTGTGCACAGAAAGGAGCAAAGTCATTTTGTGTGAAGCCCAAATCCTTTTGAGGGTAGCATCCATGCTTATTTTCAGGTGGATGGTCATTTCTAATTTTGGTAGCTGAGCTTTCTGGTATTTCTTTTTGGGGATGCGTGAACTGGGAGTAAGGAAAGACAAAACACTGAAGACAAAACCAAAAACATTGCCTCCTCCTTCCTAATATTAAACTCCACCTTCAAATGATATACTTTTCTTCAGGTTCTGAAATACTGAGACAAACGTTTGATGCTTCTTGATTTGTGTGGAGGTTTTTTCTTTTTTTTTTTTTTCTTTTCCCTTCCCAATTCAGGTTTCCGGATAGAATTGGAACTCAATGTGCCAAAAATACCAGGATAGAAGCTGTTCTCATGGGTGTTTCCATCTGGAATCTAATGTAGAAATGCCAGAAATCCTGTAGGAAAACCTGTTCTCATGTGGTTTCCTGCCCGGTTCAACGTTTTTGATATGTTGGGAGAGTTTGGATTAGCAGCAGATAAGCAGAGAAACTGGATCTGAATGCCAAACTTTTTTTGAAGTTTTTCCATCCCCACTGGAAGCATTATGAGGCCCATAGGCATAAGGTATAGAGTCCCTCCCCTGCTGGGAAGGGTTTAAAGCTGGCTGCATAGTAATAAATAAATGCATAAATATATTAATGAGTGAGTAGGACTTTGCTCTTTGCTTCTTTGCAAGGCTATTTTAACCACTCTGCTATTTGAGGTAATCTTTGGTTATTTGTGCAAATATTTGTATGTTCAGAAAATTTTATGACTCTTAGCAAGAACGTGCACCTGGAAAGTTACTTTTCATGTGATTAGTTTTCATCACTTCCTATTTGTTATTCCTTGTTTAAATTTCTTAGGGGTGGTTGCTGGTGATCTGATTAGCTCAAGGAGACCAGCACCTGGTTTCTTTGGGAAAGGTGCTGAGCCCTAGCCTGAGAGGTACAGCAGATTGGATTTTCTTTTCCCAAATCCTGGTCTAAGTATACTAGCAGGTAGTATCCAGATCCTGGAGATGCTGATCCTTTCAAGAGGTGAGAGGATCTTGGGTAACCCAGCGGTCTTGTCTTGCCTCTATGAGATGGGGCTCCTGGAGGCACTCGCACTTTCCCGCCCTCACGCTTTTCCCCCTTGCACGTTTTCCTGTCATACTTTTCCCCCTCACACTTTTTCCTGTCACACTTATCCCTTCATGCTTTTTTCCCCGCATCCTTTCCCCTTCTCACCTTTTCCCCCTTTGCACTCTTTCCCCCTCACACTCTTTCCCCCTTGCACTTTTTTCCCCTCACGCTTTTTCCCACTCAGACTTTTCCCCTCACACTTTCCCGCTCTCACTTTTCCCGCTCTCACTTTTTCCCACTCTCACTTTTTCTCCCTCACAATTTTTCCTGCTCTTTTTCCCCCTCACACTTTTTCCCGCTTGCACTTTTTGCCCTCATACTTTTCCCCTCGCAGTTTTTCCTCTTCACGCTTCTCCCCTCACACTTTTCCCCTCAGGCTTTCCCACTTGACTTTTTCCCCTCACGCTTTTTCCCGCTCTCACTTTTCCCTCGTACTTTCCCGCTCTCACTTTTTCCTGCTCTCACTTTTTCTCCCTCACACTTTTTTCTGCTCACACTTTTCCCCTTGCACTTTTCCTCTCATACTTTCCTGCTTGCACTTTTTCCTGCTCTTACTTTTTCTCCCTCATGCTTTTTCTCCTGCTCACACTTTTTGCCCTTGTACTTTTCCCCTTGCAGTTTTTCCTCAAGCTTCTCCCCTCATGCTTCTCCCCTCACACTTTTCCCCCCTCACGCTTTCCTGCTCGCACTTTTCCCCTCACGTTTTCTACCCATTGTGCTTTTTGTTCTCGTGCGTTTTCCCGCTTGCACTTTTCCCACTCATACTTTTGCCTCACGCTTTTTTCCCCCCTCACACTTTTCCCCCATTCACATTTTTTCTTGCTCATGCTTTTCCCCTCATGCCTTCTATCCCTTGCACTTTCCACTCTCACACTTTCCCCTTGCACTTTTCCCCCCTTCTCACTTTCCCCCCCTCTTGTTTTTCCCCCTCTGGCTTTTTCCCCTCTTGTTTTTCCCCTCACACCTTTCCCCTCATGTTTTTTCCCCTCATGCCTCACTGCCAGGTGCCATTTTGCCCTCTCATAGCCTGCTCCCCTGAGGTGCTCCCGGCTTGATGAGGGGTCTGGCTGTGCCCGGCAGTGCAGCCCTTGGAATTGGCAGGAGCCGGTCATGCCCAGAACAGGAGAACTCCAGCCACTCCTCACAGCATGGCCGACACCTGGACACCCACATCCAGTATGGCCAGAGGTGGCTTTGTGGATGGGAGATTGTCCATCCCAGTTATCTGACGAGCCGTGCAGGAAAAGAGTGGATCCTGGGAGAAGCGACCCTCAGGACTGGTGCCATGGCCCCCCACCCCAAGCTGCAGCAAAGCTGTGTTGGTGAAGTGAGGTAGCTTCTTCAGGCAGGTCTGGCTGCAGATGATGTGCTGAGGAGTGAAACATTCCAAACCAAATCAGCAAGTTCCGCTTTTTTCCCCAAAGCTGATCAGTTCAGCTCCAACAGTGTTTCCCAGGTAAGAGGTGACTTTGGCTGGATGTAGGGACATGGGAGAGGTGCTAGTTTGCCACAGAGACCAGGTATGCATGACCTTTGGGAGGAAACAGAGGGGGCCTTTTTTATTTTTTATGTTATTTTATTTTATCTTGTGAATCAGGTTTAGCCTCTTTTGTTGCCAGAGTGTGGAATCCTGCAGATTCCCCACTTCTGGTACCTCCAGAAATTGATTTTCTGCTGGACAGACCCCTGCCAGATTCAGTCCAGTGTACAGAGCCCCTTTCACCAGGGCAGCCGTAGGTGAATACCCACTGAGGGGCTTTCCTTCTGCTTAACACAAATTTCCAGACTTAGAAATCTCCCCCTTCCCTCACACAAGACATCCACGCACACCTGAGCACAGGTATTGTATTTGCACAGCACTTACTTGCCAGAAAGCTACTTATTTTTGCAGCTCACTCTCCTCCTGTATTGCTGCCCTCCCCTGCCACAGACACGCATCAGCTCCCTGTGTCAGCTGTCGGGAGTGATCTGCGCAGAATGAACATCTGTATTAAGTTTGCAGAGCTAGTCAAAATGTTTACCGGGACTATTTAATAGGGAGATCAATAGCTAGTGCCTCTCTGTTTGTTTTAACGAAACAAAATTGGTTGCAGAGCAAAACCTTTTCAGAACAACAACATCAACAACAACAACAACAAAACCCCAACCCTGGCATTACTCCAGCTCCAGTGTAACAACACGGGAGAAAAGGGCATTCCTGAGCACTTGCTCAGATTTATTTTCATTATGCAGTTATTAGGGTAAGGGAGCATTAGATGGCTGTTGTCACTGAGAGACCCTCTCCCTATAAAGCTCGTGTGCTTGGCAGTTTCTTTTGGAGCCGCACTGATTTATGGCTGTCAGCTCCTGCCTGACAGTGTCCTGACAAGTTCTGCTGGTAGAAACTTGTTCAAGCTTGAAGTGACACTTCTGTGCTGCTGGTTTTCCTTCCCCAGAGAGGAAACTGCTCTCGACCATCCCAATTTCGGTGTCACGCTGAATTCCCTCTAAGTGTGTTTCCTTGCCTGGGGTCTGACTTGCTACTGGAAGCCAATACATTAAATCACTTCCCCAAATTACCATATTGGCACCTCGCTTGGGGGCTGTTTACAGTAGGTTTCAGACCACTGGTTGGCCCACGTAATGCCTGATTTGGAAACTGGTAGCATCTCCAGTTGGTAGCTGACAAATTCTGTCAGTTTGAGTCTGGCACAAGATACCAACGGAACGTGGGGAAAAGGGGAAAAAGGATTATTTTCCGTTTTCCGGAAGATAGCTGCAAAAGACTGTTTTGTTACATGCATGCAAAATAGGTATTAGCTGTTTTTTTTGAAAAAAATTTGGATTGGGAAATTATGGCTTGTTGTAATTAAGAGTGGCAACCCTACCCTGCCCAATTCTGTACTCCTGGATCTTGCTAAAATATATCCACATGCTTGAATTTAAGCTGTTGTGTTTAAACATGCCCCTTTAATAATTAGAAGACTGGATTTATACCCTAACTTTCCAGACAGCTGGTTGATTTTTTTTCTGTCATCTTCACCTCCTAAAATGTTGTGATGTAGCAAATTAGCCATTTCTCACCATTTATTCTGAGGAGCAGAAATAAGTGAAATCTGTCTCTGAACATTAGTGCTGCAGGCACATGAAATACATGGTAGTCTACATGGCAGCAACCAAATAAATATGTTTTGCAGCTTTTAGGTGAGAAGGTGGTAAGGAAAATAGAGAAGGAGGAGCTAAATATTCTGGCAAATATTATGTGTGAAACATAGAGAAGACTCCAGAAAAAAAGTTAAGAGATACGAATCATCGACCATGGAAAAGGGAGAGAAACATGTCAGAAGCCTTTGAGTGCATTTATCCCATCTCAAGTACTTTGTATCTTTTAAAACGTAAACCAATGGCAGTACTTGAGTCTTCCTGTGCTATAAAATACACCACAATCCCTTCAGTAAATAGTGTCAGTGATAAATTAACTCTCCACCCAAGTTGTGCTTTCTCTGGCTTCAGTTTCCAGCACTGGGTCTTCTGACACCTTTGTCTCTCAGAAGGAAGTGTCCCATTGTATTTATTTTTTGTGACCTGTGCCACCATAAACTGTGATCGAGGCCCTCCAGTCACCTTTCCTTTGATAAGCTGAAGGGACAGAGGGCTGTGAGTTGTTCATGATAAGGCATGTTTTCTAGTGCTTTCCCCATTCTTGTTCCTCTTTGAATCCTTCACAATTAACCAATTTCCTGCTTGAACTTTCGCCTCCAGGGCTGTCTCTGTATTCCTGTAGCAGTCGCACCTTTGCCAAAGGCGCAAGCAGGATAACGTCTCTATTCTTCCTTGAAACTCCTCTCGATGTTCCTGAGTCTGCACTGGGCTTTGTGGCTGTGAATGGAAATTTTGTGACCATCTGATATAACCACGACTTTGGTGTGCTTTGGGGTAGAGGTGGTGGGTCCCCTCTTGGTTCCTGGCTGGATGAAAGTGTTTTGTCAGGGTGGACATTGTTCCATTTACAGTTTGTCAAGTGATTCAGAGTGCTTTGTGTGCTGTTTGATCGAGCTCTCCTGCAGTCTCCCTGTCACCTGCAGACTTTATTAATAATGATTTTATTCCAGGGTTTTTTCAATCATTGATTTAATATGTTAAATAGCATGAGACTGAGGACTGGTGCTGCTGGCCCAGTTAAAACTATTCCTATTCAATTTTCAGACTTCTATTCACAGCTACATTTTTCAATCTAAGGTGCCAGTTTTAATCCATTTTAATTTGTGCCTTGTTTAGATTATATCATTCTACCTACTGAGTCAAAACAGTATGGAGAATCTGATCGCATGTTTTGCAAAAATCTAAGTGCAGCATACCAGCATTATCACCCTTATCAAGCTGATCTGTGCTCTCAGTAAAAAAAAAAATCCCAATTAAAATCTATTTCCTGTAAACCCACACTACTGGAAGGTATTTGTATTTGCTCCTTTTGCATTGTAAGATATAATTTTTGGATTTACTGTCCATTACCTTACCCAAGATTAGAATGACAGTCCTCACAGTACCTGGAGGACCCCATCTGTTTGCTTTAAATTTTGGAGAAATGTTACTTTGCTTTGGTCTTCTGGAGAATTGTAAATCCCATCTTGTCCCTGTGGGGTGGAGAGCTTCCATGCCTGTTCTCTGCACATTTTCCAACTGACTGACTTCAAAATCTCTCCCTTTTCTAGCTGCTGTTTTAAAGTCCTTTCACTCATTGCTGAGATTGAGTGTGATTCATTGTTTTGAGACAATATGCATAAAAAAATCTATTTCCCAAATATGGAAGACAGGTATTCATTGAATTCTTATATGTTTTCCTCATTATTATTACATTTTTACTATTTTTCTCCAGTAACATATGACAACATTTTTGTTCTCAATATGCTTTTAAAAGCCCTAGATATCCTTTCCTCATTGATTTCTTTTTTTTTTCCCTTTCTGCCTCTCTTTGTCAAATCCCTACAGTTATTAGCTTTTGGTTTATAATTGTTATTATCAGTATTACTTTATATCATTAGTGCTTTGTGTTGAAACAAATGTGTTTTCATTCTATGCCTACTTGTAAACTGAGAGAAATTTTTAAATACTGTCAGTTTGTCTCTTGGTTGTGAAATTGTGGCCTTTGAAATCTACGAATGTATCTTAACACTTTTCTGATTACCATGAAAAGGCCCCTCTGTAGCTGATATTGCTCATAATTATTTCAGTACTGTGAGAATGATTTTTGTCCAACAGCAGTCATGTGAATGTACACGCTAGGATGCCCATAAACACACACATTGCTTTGGAGTTGAGACTATATGTTGACAACAAATATGATCGAGTCATGATCACTGGCATTTGAGTAACCATTAATTTTTAACATCTGGGATCAGTTCCTCTGGATCTGTCATTAGGCAGTCTACCCCAAGCTGGGTTGAGTTAAGAAATTGGCTGCCTGTAATTTTTGAAATTCTGAGGACTTTTTAGTGCTGGTAGCCTGAGAACACCAGCATATGCCATTCAGATTGAAGTCCCATATGTTAACACAGCTTTTTTTACCAACACATGATAAATAAGACTTTAAAGAAGCTGGTCATCGTGTTTTTTATGCTGTTTTGGTGGGGTGTAGCAGGCACCAAAGCAGCTCACTCCTTCCAGTGTGTTTGTAAGAACACAGATCCACTGGCTATTTTCAGCTGAAATCTTTTTATGTCTTATTTGCACAGACTTGCAGAGGTGACGAGATTTTGAGATGGTGCACTGCACCCTTTCTTTTTTGCACACCTGAGCTCACTGAGTTGGCTTAGGCATGTTTATGTCCTGATCATGTGAGTTTTCCTAGTAATATTAACCAAGTAAAATTTATGCTCATAAATCAGCCATTCTAATTCCTCTCATTCATTATCTGACTTCTAGCAGAGGTGCATAAGCAATTAAATCATTTCATCCCTTTGTGTAAGTGGACACTTTTGTAATTTTGCTCTTAACAACATGATTTTGAACTACAACCAATACCCTCACACCATTTGCCCAGGCAGTGGTTACATACGCAGAATTTTCTGACTTTTTCTGTTCATAGGGCAAGAGGAGCCTTATAAGATCACATGCCTACACTGGCTTCTGCTCAATTTGACCAACTACCTTTGCAGAGAGATTTCCCACAACTTCCTTGACAGGGATGCACTCTCTGTTTATCCCTACAATCTTGTCTTGGTCCTTCATATAAACTCCCAAATCTGTAGTTAGTATTTTCCCAATTTTCTGCCTTTTCTAGCTCCTGTGGGGCCATTTTCATGCTTTCCCGCAGGGAGTAGCTGTTTCTTAAGGAGCATTGTTCAAAACCGCTAAACTTTATTCTTTGTTACATCTGTGATTGCACTCCCAAACCACAGTTTTGTTTCCTTTAGCTTCATTACCACTTGCACTTCGCTCTGAAGAAATCTTTTCAGAAGGTGAGAAAGCAGATCCCATCCACTCCAGCTCAGAGCCACACTCACGCTGCCAGCCAGCCCTGCCTGCGTGTCCTCTGAAAATGGAAGTTTCTCAGATGCCTTCCTCTGACTTGCTCAGAAGTTACTTTCTTTGCTGCTTCTCCTTGCCTGCTCCAGACTTTGCGTGGCAACTGATGGATAGATTAAGAGGAGCTGCTTAGTGCCAACCTCCCCCCCAAAGCCGAGGGGTAAATCAAGTCTGACTGATTAAATTTGGGATTTGGGACAGGAGTCCCTCACATTTAAAAAAACCCCAAACGATAAGTAGGCATCTCTTACCCGGCACGTTTGAAGGTCCCAAAATCTCTGTCCTAAGGCCAAACTAAATAACCAGCAGGTTCAGGCAGACGGCTCACCAAGATTTTTAACCTAGAGCCTGTGCTGTCTCCTCTGAAACAACCCCGAGGCAGAAGGAGACGTGGAGCTTGCAACTAAAGTGGCCCTTTCCAAGTTATTCACGGCAGGAATGTTGAGCAAAAAAGAGTGATTTTGCATCTGTCCCTTTGAAATACCATTCTCCCCCAGTTAGCCTGGCAGATGACTTCCCAAGAGCTCTCTTCAAGTGGTAAATCGAGCTGTCGCTCCCTGCAACAGCCTAAAGAGGGATGGGACCGGTGACAATTACATTACAAAGGGCCAAGTTAACTCTAACTGTGCTTTGTTTAATGGGATGGTTAAGGCAGCATAAGTGGCTGGTTGTGGGGGTCCCACTGGTCAAACACGACCCTGGTGAAGGACCGCGGGGCCCCGTTCCGCAGTGATGAGCTCAGGGTTGCACCTTTCTGCTGCTGAGCTCTGCCTTTTCCACCAGGTTTCTTGTAAACTGTGAAATTATGTGGATCAGGCGCTTTTCTCCGCCCCTGGCTGACTTGCTCACGTGCTTTTTAGGATGAGCTTGTCAGACCCACGGGAGCAGCCGAGGTTGGGCTCTCCATCGAGGCGCGGTGCACAGGCTCCTTGAAATGCCAGCGCAGTGGTAAGGGCATATTAAAAATAGAGAGAAAGACTTGGCGTCATCCTATTCCCTAACAGGATTCCCTTCTGCACTGCCTGCCTCTCCGGTAGGCACTTGGCAGGGTGACATGAGAACTGCTGCCCTTCAGCTGGATGGCTGGGGCGCCCACTGGCCTCCTGAGGCACGGCCAGTCTCCAGGTGTCCTATGCCTCCTTTCTCCAACATATTCACTTTTTTTTTGTTGGTCCTCCCTCCTTTCTTTTTGTGTCCCTACCTATATATTTTTTTTAATCTTTGCCTGCATCAGTGATGCCTGCAGGCAAAGCCTCCAGGGTTAGGCACAGCGGGAAGAGGTGTGACCAGTAATCCCTTTGCTGAGGGAGTTCCTGCTGCAGCCAGAGGCACGCATGCCCCTGGCTGAGGAAGTCCCGGGGGGCAAACCCGGTTTTATTCTCAGGGTGCTGTTCACACATTCTGTGAAGCCAGGTGTTACAGTGGGGAAACTGCAACACGCGTATCAGTCAACGAGGCCCGTGGAAAAGAAATATATAAGGGCCGATTCTTGGTAGATGTTTCAGAGATGTTTATTTCTCCAGCCGCATGGCCGGGATTTGCCGAGGAACTGCTCAATCCCAGGACCCGAGGGTCCTTCCCCGCGCAGGGGAACCCAAAACAACCAATGGGGAACGAGGCTGACCAGGGGCAGAGAAACCCTGTGTCTCCCTCCCAGGGCCCCTCTCCCAGGACCACATGGCAGGGGGGAAGAGACCCTGACAGCCAGGTACACTGCTCTCCTCCTCTCCTGGGCACACTGCTTTCCCTTTCGAGGTGATGATTGTGTTTGGACCCGTGCTGCAGGGAATATATCTGGGTATAAAAATATCCATCCCTTTGCAAAGGCAGAGCATCATATTTCTTTTAAACCATACCTCAATCAACTTGTGAAAACCTGAAATATATCTGGACAAATCAGATTTATATGAAACAAGGAAAAATATAGCAATTTGGGGGATATTAAATTGAAGGTTCAATGTAGTTGTTCTTGGGCTAACTGGTGCTTGGGAAAATGGGGTTTAGATCGTTTTCAGAGATTCCCCTTTCTTTGCTGACAGTCAGAGAAAAGGGGCAAGAGGCTATTGCTTGTGTTTGTTCCTAAAGCAAATCACAGTTGATAGGTCCAACTTTAGACCGACTGGCCTTGACAAGTTTCTCTGCAATTTTTTCTTGTGTGCAGTTTTTAGAAATCTTTGAACAGTGAGAAGCACAAAAGGTAGAAAGTTAACAAGACTCCACGGGGCTGTGAGATGGTACCTGACAAGGGAGGAGAGGTGCTCCTGCGACTAAAATAGGCGACACTGAAGGTGGTTTTGTGCTTGTCTGAGGAATTGGGAATCTTGTTACAGGCTAGGAAGGTCAGGTCTGCTCAGACATACAATGTTCATAACAAAAGCTTTGGTTTCATTAGCTGAATGTTTTCAGGAGGTTTCTTATAATTTTCAAATGTGTAATTTTTAAGGGAGTTTATTCTGCGAAGTCAGTACTTCAACTCAGGTATTTTCCTGGGATGTTGGGAGTTGGTTTTGGCTATTTTTGTGGTTATGAAACAATTGTTGGGGAAGGAGGGCTGGAGGGGGTCAGGGGAAGAAAAGCCCTTGCTCTGGCACACCGAAGAAACTATGTCCTTTTCCATTCTCTATCTCCCTTGAAAGAACTTGAGGTTTCTGCTTTCGCTCTCCAAACTTGTGCAGGTAATTAACATCAATGATTTGTCCTTAAGAAGTAGCTTTGGCCTTGCATTTCAGAGAAAAATGTGGTTATTTCAGACTTAGCAAGTGTGCTTTAGGTTTTGATCCTCAGCTTTGGTTTTCTTGTTATTCATATTGATTGTTCCAATTTGTAAGCTGTTTTGCTCTGTGAGTTGTTGATCTGTTTTGTTTCTAGTCTGTTTTCCAACGGACACAGGTTTCTAATTTTCTATTTTCTTCTTAGACTTTCAGGTTTTAATTCAATGCATGTTTTCCAGGATATTTCACTCTCACTGCAGCAAAGCTGTTGTATGATTGTGTTGCTTGCCTCTTCTTTCCTAGAGACAATGTTAACAGATATCATGGGAGGGATATCACCCTCCTCCCCCTAAATTTTATATAGAGCACTGCACTTAAGTCAGAAGCCGTATTCCCTTGCCTGTGGATTTTCCTTTGCTGGAAGGGCCAATTCGTAAAGCAGATGGGAACTGTCAGCTTTGTGTTTCTTGGGAATATGTTCCAAAATATATCCTTTACCATGGTATCTTTTGCAAGGCTCTGATGCAGTAAAAAGCATTGGAATATTAAAACCCAGTTAATGGAGAACCATTAACACTCAGCCTGGAAAGAGTGGAAAGGCTTTGAAAATCCTGCTGGCTAGTAATCCCTTGGTGAGAGGCCAGTGCAAGGGGGCTTCCCTGCTCTCCTCTGCAGCCCTGCCATCATTCCTGGGTACCTCCAGAGGAGAAGGTTTACTTGTTGGGAATACTGCATATGGTGGGGAAGCAAAGAAGTGTGGAAGACAACACATGCAGCTCTGAGGGAGAGTTTGAAAGAAGAGGAAAATGCTCCTGGAGCACGGGGCCACTGCCTGGCGCTCTGATGTTCCCATTCCTCCCTGTTCTTCTCAACCTTTTTTAAACTCTCCAAATGCCCCGGAGGGAGCAAAGCAAACGGAATTACCTCTGCCAGCGTACAATTCAGAACCTGGTTAAACCAGTGTTTGGTCAAAGAAGGGCCTGGTCCTTTTAGGGCCTGTTATCCTGCACATTGGCAGAAAGGTAGACAGCTTTTGCAGCCTGCCTGCTCCATCAGTATTTGTGCTCTCTGGCCACGAATTTAAGAAAGATGTGCCAGAATTGACATTACCCTACTGGAACCAAGGGGCTTGGGGAATACTTTACAAACTGATGGAAACATGGAAGCTGCAGTTCTCCAGCGAATGCCTGTTGGCCAGAGGCACTGCGTGTGTGTGCGTGCGTGTGCGTGTGCATGGATGGGCTCTCTTCTTTTAAAAAACCTTTGGAGTGAGTTTTTTGGATACTTCAGACGTCCCTTTTTCTCACCCTCAGATTGTTCGCCGCCTCCCCAGCAGAGTGACATATTGTTTGCAGTGGAATTTGACAGGCTCAGATGGCAGTAGCTGCTGCAAGATTTTTTAGTTCTTGTTGGTGCTACGACAGGTCTCAACAAATTCCCTCGCCCACTCGCCCGTGGTGCATAAGAAACTTTCTCTAGTGTGAGGGGAGCTTGCCCATCAGTTTTGTCAAAATCTCAGCTTTCCTTTAAGCATGATGCAGAAATTCTGGCTTTCTGAATGTGACACAGATCTGCTGTATGGCAGTGATGTTTGCAGATTCAGGAAGGCAGACAGACAAAGGCGAGTGAAATGTGAGCTCCCAAATAACCCTGTTTTGGCTTCATGATGGAAGTGCACTGCCTGGGGTATGTGGTGAGAAGAGGCTGTGGGTTTCTGCCAAGGAGATGTGGCCCCATTCTTTGTGCTGTGTTCAGTGCCCCCGTGTAAGTCCATCCCTTGTCTTTCTGTGTCTTTGTCATGTATACAGGTGACAGACCTGCAAACCCACCCATCTTACCCCAGATACCAGGAGGAGACATGAGTGGCTACGACACAAACCTGTGAGCTGGTCACCCACTTCTGTGTGTGATGGTGTTTCTGCTGGCCACCTCTAGGAATCTTCTTTAGGGTGAGCTGAAATTTGCCCTGAAAGACCCTGTTTTTGCCTGCTGTGTCTGCAGGGGAGCCCTCACTGCCTGGCTCATTTGGCCAGGGGAGTCCTCCAGTGCAGCCTCTGTGAGAGGAGCACCCTGGACTTTGCATCCCTTTGGAGTGGGACTGCTCAGGGTGACAGTGGCAGCCATGGGTCATTTTCTGAGAAAAGATGATTATTCTGAGGCTGAGGATATCTCCATGCCCCTTGTATTCCTGCAAGAGTGAGGGCTTTGGAAAACTAGGGGGGACATTTTCCAAAGCCATGAGCCCCTTTTCTCCCACGAGCCATGGACTTTTGGAGTGGGGCATTCCAAACAAGCCGTAAGTGTTCCATGTTTGATTTAGGCTCAGCCTCGCACGGTTATTTTCGAGCAGTGGTCCTGGGGCTGTCCCACTCTCAGGCTTTTCCTTGGCATAAACAGCATTAGCCCGAGGGTGGCCCTCATCTGTGCCAGATGCCCACAGCCACGGCAGCAGGAAATCAATGGGGCGTGGGGATATCCCTGCCACTGCTCGCCGCCGCTAATAGCTGTGGTGGTGTAGGAGTCCCTGTGGCATTTCCACATTACCTGGAGATTTCCCAAGGCAGGAGAAATCCTAAGGATAATTAAGCCTGTTTTATTTAGGGCTGAGCTGAGCCATCGAAGTGGCATAAAGCAGCCTAAATGGACCAGAGGATCTGGCACCTTATGTGAAAACTAATCATTTTCTGAGGTGGTCTGATAATTTCTGAGGAGGATATAAAATAATTCACACCCACATGTAGCTTTTAATGAGTAGAAAGGCCTCTTTGCTGCATGTTCTGGGATTGTACTCTTTTTTTTTTTTTTGGAAAAAAACCCCAAACCCCAACCCAATGATGTTTGCATGCAACAAAGTGAGAGGGAGATTGTGGCAGGAGCAGGAGCTTGGGGCAGTGTCTTTGTTGCTGTTTTCATCAGGGTTAAGGGCTCAGTGACCATTTGAAAACCTTTTATGGGCAAACTGGCTAGCAGCCAGTACTGCAAATTTGCACTCCTGACTTTTTGATTAGTCAGTAGTCCATCAACAGCAGTAGAAACCTGAGAAACATTTGCAGCTAACCACGTGAAAAGCAGGTGTAATAAATCAGGTTGTTCAGGTTTAGTCCCAACTGGGAAATGTGTGGATGGAGGTAGAAATCATTCCCTACTCCTCTCATGGCTTAGCAGAATACCTGCTGCCTTGCCCCAGCCCCTCTTTCCAGCAAGATTTCAGCCTATAACAGTGATTGCATTCCCATTGGGAAATCGCAGATTTCCAACGATTTCTTTTAAGATCTACAGTGAAACTGTGTGAATGACAACCATCCATCCATCTCATTGCAGGATCAGGACCACAGCACGGACTTTTTAAGCTTAAGGAGTGAGCCCTTAATTGCTCTGACTGTGCTAAGTGGAAGGAGCTTTCTCTGTGCCAGTGCCCCGGTGGCAGCAGAGGCATCTTTTCTATTTATTTGTGTCTGTCCCATGGGAACCTGGAGTGTGTGTCTGTGTGTGGGGAGGGGGGGACCTGAGCTCTGCTCCTTGGCTCCTGCCATGTCTGTGCCCAGGCTTTTCCCGGGAGCAAATCAGCAGAGCTGGTGACAGCAGAAGCCGTGAAAAGACTGTGGCAGATGTGAGCCTGCTCTCTAATACTTTATGAATACTGAATCTGCTTTTTTTTCAGGGGGAGGGTGGCTCTCTGTCTGTGTTGTTGCTCGTTATCTATCAAATGTAGCATATACACAACACTGGAATGAGGTGGTGTTAATAAAAGTAGCAAAGTTGCATCCTGGAGATATATTCTGTCAGGGGAGATACAAGAGAGGACAAGAAAGTGGGGTGGAAGTGTTGGTGTCATCAAGACAGATCCATGTTGCAGACCGTGGAAGAGCTTCAGGAGCATGTTTTAATGATATTTTTCTTTTTTTTTTTTTTTTTCCTTTTGGATGGACTACTGAACCAAAATGTTCTGGTAATTGTGGGCTAGAATTTTGTAACGGCTGCACAAGAATTCTCTGTCTCCCAAGTTGTGGCATTTTAGAATTAAGCAAAACCTCCCTGTGTCCCTCAAGATGAATACATGAGTTGTAATCTCAGGAAAAATTCAGGGGATGTGTCTTCCAGTCTCAGGAAATGGCAATTTACAGTCTTGGGAGAAGAGAAGGGTGGATGGGACAGGTTTCTTAGAGGGGACACATCGCACTGACTGCTCCTCCCCATCAAGTGACATCTAGCCTGAATGTCACAGCCACACAATAACTTAGTACTGCCATTGCCTTGGCTCTAGTTGAACAGAAACGTTTGGGCTCTAGCCCAGCAGTTCAATTGCTTTTCCAGGTATTAAAATAACAAAAGAAAAAGGAACTACTGAAATAGGCAGAAGAATGCAGAGCTCTTCAACACCCGAAGCATCAGGCAGGCAGCAAGAGCAGGCACATGCAAGGATGGTTTGCATGCTTGGTGCTGTGAGTTGTCAGTGGTGGATATTTGACAAAAACCCCCTTTTTATACCAGTTTTAAGAAAAAATTAGTAATAACTAAGCAAACTGCTGAAACCAACTGAGCCGAACAAGGGAATAACAGCAAAACAAAAAGCCCAGTGTGTGTCTGTTGCCTGGGGCAAGCTACAGCTGATGGATAAAGTGACAGACGAATCCTTCCCTCATTTCCATTTTAATCTCTGTCTACTAATTGTCATCAATATCATCAGGGTCACTAGACCACTAGTGCGAGACTACAGCCTTCCACAGGAACCGCAGCTTTATGTCTGCCTGGCCCCCAGGGCTTTGCCCCTTTGCTAACCCAGGCTGTACTGGGGATGCCTCCTCGGAGAGGGAGGAAGGGTCCTTGGAGGTGAGGTGAGGTGGGTGATATTTCCCAGTGTGACATGGAAGAGGCTACTCCTAGTGTCCGGCATCAAAATACAGGACAGTTGCAGCCCTGTTTGAAATGAAAATTATTTATACTCCCTTTATGCCCAGGCCAGGATTTGAAAAAAGGGCAGCTGGGAATCCAGCTCCCATTGGAAGAAAGGGCTCATTCCGACTCTTAAATCAATGACTGTGTGATGAAAGCACACTTTGGATCAGACCCAAGGAGGACAGAGTCAAAGCTTTTTGTCGGTTCTCTGCCTGGTGCTGTCTCTTCCCTTCCTTACTCTGGCATGTGTAACACCTGTGACGTGCCACATGAGCACTCAAGGGGGTCTCTGCTGGTGACCAATCAGGCAGTCCCTTGGAATTTTGTTCCATCACCCCCCTGCCCAGGAAAGGTGCTGCACAGCGTTGTAAAGGTAATGTTTAACCCAGGGGCTCCAAGCCAAATCCTGGCCTCTGCGCACAGCTTGAGCACAAATTGTGCCCATGGCAACTACGCAGCAACTTGCTAGGTTGGAAACCTCCCATCCCCACTTGGAGGCAGCCATGTGGTCCTCTGCTTCTGCTGCTAAAAAATAATAGATTTTTGGCATTAACTCTGTATCTTTATCCTGCACCCAATCCTTCCTGCTTTACAGGCATAGTGTGTTCAGGTGATTGGGACAAGGCTCTGGGTTGGGTCTGTTGGAAATACTCCCTCATAACAATTTTCAACCCTTTTTTTTGGACTCTGTGGATTCTCCTTCTCTTACTAACTCACTCTGTTCACTTCCTCTACTCCCGTTCCTCTGTGTTGCCCTCCCAAAGTCTCAACATCCCTTTGGTGCTACCATCTTCATCTCTTCTCCAAATCTCCCTCATCTCTCCTGAGTTACACTTTTCCTTAGACTTCCCAAATACTTTCTCTGCAATCATTCCTTGGCAGATCAGCTTCTTATTCCTTCTCCCACCTGGTAACCATTTCTTGAGCAGGACACATGAGGATTAAAAAAATGGACTTTTCTTAGTTCTGCTGTTGATTTGGGATCAAAGGAGTTCACAGTAGCTGCAGTCAAATTCTCTGTTCATGCAGCTGTAGCTGGTGACAAGGACTGCAGGCTCTGAAGCACAACCAACTTTTCACTTGAGATTGTGACCCTGTTTTGGGATGCTGTATGGTTTTGAGGTTCCACATTTGCAGGGTGGTGTCTTTGCTGCCTGAGATAAGGTGGTGGTAGTCCTGGAGAGGGTTGGCTTGGCCTTAAGGTGGTCCTCTTTGGCTTGCTACTCCGTTGCTTGTGCTTTTCTAGTTATCCAGGGAATTAGGAAGGGACTATTGCACTATTATAATGTGTGTGTGTGTGTCCCTGTGGCTGTGTGGGATTTTACCACTCTGGCGTGCTGCAAATCTGCAAGGAATGGCCGATACCACCTTGTCGTTTGTGTCCTCCTGAGCGATTCGCCGCCAGTGCTGTGACCGGGACAGGGCGAGGCAGACAGGAGACAAAAAAATTGCTACATGAAACTGCCTGCTGCAAATCTTGCCAGAGGAAGATTTGGCATCCCCCTGCTCCTGTGATGAAAATCTTCAGAGGCCCATGCCCTGGAAGCCGCAGTCCCCGTGGCTGCAACTCCAGATCTTTGGAGCTTATTGGTAACATATTTGCAAAGCTGCCCGGCTGTGATCACTGATCTCTGCCAGCTTAAATTTGGGAAAATGCTTTACACAGCCTTTCCTTTCCCCTCCTTCAACCCCTGCAGGTCTATATACAAGGAAAGAAAGATTTAGTGTTTGAGCATAAGCACTGGTCAGCCAATCTGCAGCGTATCTTCTTGAAAACCCAAAACAGGTGCTCTTGGGCCATCAAAGTCTTGAAGCAGTTAAACTTCCTTTCACCTCTGTTGCAGTTCCTTTAAAAGAAATAGAGAGATCTTCAAAAGGTGGAAGGGTGGCAGGCCAGAAACGTAAAGCGTGTGCAATCACTCAGATACAAGTGGCACCACTAAAAATTGCCTTCATATATCAGCTTATGGTTTACACACTGTGGCAGAAAGGACGCTAAAAGGTCAGCAGAAAAAAAATATATATGTCAAGCCTGGAGCTGTGACTCCAAAGGTGTGGAAAGACATGATCTGAGAAGGGTTCTAGAGGGACTGGATAAGTGCTTGATATGGCAGGATTTTTTATTTTATTTTATTTTATTTTTTGCAAGGGAGCTGCTTGCAAACGTCAGCACAGAAGCCAAGGTATATACTCGCAGTAACCTCTTGCTACGACCCCTGGTGACAAGACGGATAGTTCCATTCATCTGTGGGTGAACAGCACAGGCTCTCTGCATTTTTTACTTGAAGCCCTGGATGAATTTGTTTGCGGAGGGGAATGTCACCGTTGTGAATGCTCTGATCACTCATGTGCCCCTAGTGAAGTCAGTGGTAGGGAAGAGGGGAGGGGAAGGAGGGGGGCAGAGCGAGGAGGAAAGCAAGCTTCTCTCTGGGGGTCTGGGGGATGCCAGCTTATATCCAGCAAAACATCTCCAACCAAACATTAATGGAGGATGTGACTTCGAAACAGAGGGATCAGCAAATATGCTGTAAATTAATAATGTGCCCTTTTAGTAGCAATTGCTTTATGAAAATCGGTAGGGCTTTTTTTCCCCCCCTCCTTGTACGAATAGCTCTGAAATAAGTGGGTCTCACTGGAGTTTTGTTTAAGACTGACCCCTTACTTTATTAACCGTGTAACATTTTAAGGTTGTTTTTTCCTCTCTGTCTCCTCCAGCAAGTCTCTATTGATCACTGTTTACAGTTATAATCCCTTTCAAATTTATCATCCATGACTAACACCACACATATTGATTGGTGCTGACGGATGTCCCTGTATGGTGTATACCCACAGTGATTCTCGCTAGTGAAGTACAGTAGATATTTTTTTTTTCTCTCCTTCATTTGCTTTTTATAGCTTTCTGCTCCCTCCCTTTTGTTCTCAGTCTGACTAACCTATTTCACACAAACACTGTGGGATTACCATGTCTAAATTTAGGACAATTTCTTTATTCTTGATGAGGTCTTTGGAACAGGAAGGAAAAGAATGGGCAGTGGCGGGGTTTGGGTTTTGTTGTTGTTTTTTCCCTCAACTGGGGAGCTACTGGAAGGAGACAGGCCCTATA
The DNA here is from genome assembly GCF_020740725.1 of Corvus hawaiiensis. Lineage (NCBI taxonomy): Eukaryota > Metazoa > Chordata > Aves > Passeriformes > Corvidae > Corvus > Corvus hawaiiensis. The sequence continues at coordinate 118,354,127 of NC_063215.1, forward strand.
GGAGATCAGATTTATGAGGGACATCCACACGTCTTAACCTAAAGCCTAAAGTAACAAAGATGTAAGGGCTAGTTTTTTTAGGGACAAATTAGATGTCACTGGTGACTAAGGACAAGGTGTCCGAAATCTGGACTATAAATGGAGTCATTTGTCAACAATGCATTTTTGCTTGCCTGCTGCAACATTTCCTCCATCTCTTGTTGGCCAGAAGTAGAGCTTAAGGTTAATCTCTTCTCTGAGCCACCTCAATTTAACTTGAATTTACAAACCTAAACCCAAATAACTAAACCAACCAAAAGCCCCCAGCCCCAAATGCTCTCAAGGATTTTGCTACAGTAGCACCATAAAATTTCTGTCACTTAAGCTGTTGTTTTGTTCTTGTTCTTGTTAACCCAAAGCCTTTCAAAGGCTGGGTTCCTTCCAGATTTGAATAATCCATTTGTAACTTTTTTTTTGTGTGCTTTATGCAATGGTTTAAATACATGTTCTTGTACATGCTTTTTATTTGGGGGTAATAAGGCAGCAAGTATAAGACAGAGTTGTTAAACCTCAGTAAAAACATTTTTTAGTAATAATTTGGCATTTATTTAATATACAACCACCGTCTTATTAAATCTCTTTAGATTTAATAGGATAGTTTGTTGTATTATAGCATTACTACTACAATGCTGTAGTTATGGTTGAAAAGGCATTTTCATTATAAACTCCTGTTTGCAGGTGCTTATAACTTTCTGAAGTACAGCACCTCTTTTATTTGAATGTGAAATAATTCACTGCACCTCTCAGTTTTTTTCGTTCATTTCCATCTCCATCTCAGAAACAAGGACGTTTAGATGTCAAAAATAAAAACAAAGAAAACTAGCAGTTACTGAGGAGCAACATTAGAGCTGAGAATTAAAATTCACCAAAGTAAGAGCTCAGAGTTAGAGCTTAGGAAATTCTGGACCTTGATTAAGTTGCTGTGTCCATGTCTGGTAAAGCATAAATTTGGCAATTTGCTCAGTAATGTGCAGTGCCATTAAAAAAAAAAAAAAAATTCTCTTCTGTGTGTGTGTTTCTCCTTCACCTTGAAGGCAAACAGGTTTGTCTGGTGAGGTGCTTGGGACTGGACCAGGGGTCAGTGTACTTACTGATGAACTGGGTTAATGACCAGGTTTTATGATGAGCAAACAGGACCTGCCCTCAGCAGGGCTGTCTCCAGGAAATGGGCATTTTTCTGTGCCCTGTCCTGGCCATGCCTCTCTGAAAGGGTGGGCACACACAGTGGTGACATCCACAGTGGCCACCCGGCTTTGCTCTGCTGTCACTGTAGTTGACCCTTACAGCATTACTCAGCTATAGTAAATGTAATATTTAATTGCTTTCTGGGCTGGGAACCACTTGTAAACAAACCATAGCCTCAATGGAGACTTTATGGTTAAATAAATAAACGCTGACAAAGAAAGACTGGGGACACAAAAAACCCAAACAGGAGCACAGCACTAAACTGCCCCATAAAACCTGTGTAAAGAGACTGTTTCATGGTGTCACAGCAGCAGACTTTTTGCTTTTCCACAGGCTGAGTTTGCACGTGGCATTATTTTCCTTTATTTCAGTCCTGGCCCAGAAACTCCTGCTGGAGTGGCACTGAGGAGAGGGTTGGTCGGTTTGTTTGTTTTTTTAATTGTTACCAGGCTTAGACAAATTTCTCTTTTAGTGGTGGGAAGATCAGAGCAGGGAGAGGGACATGTGCCACTGTTACGAAGGGCGCAGCCTGTTCCTGCTGCTGTAGAACCTGAGCTGAGCAGAAAGCAGAAAGCTATTCTTTTAAAGCCCAGAATTTTGGTAAATCTCTTCTAGCTCTGTGCAGCAATATGATCCTTTTGCTTAGGTGTAAACATCAAGTCTTTCCTGAGAATGCAAGTAGAGATAGGTGTGAATTCATCAAGACAGAGTTGTTGTCTCCTGCTCTGGTATAATCCATTGTGGGTTTTGGAATACTAATAGTTTCCTCAAATAAACATCCTCAATGCCAATCAAAATAAAAGGGTTTGTAGCTCCAAGCCTTCTGCCCTGAAAGTCCTCACTGCAGCCACAGCAAGGCTGAAAATGAAAGTTGTTTTCTAGGAAAAAACAGATAAATTAGGCAAACTTTTGTGGCAGGACCGAATTTTTTACAGTTTATTCTCCCCATGAAGTTTTGCACTGTTGAAAAACCTCACGCAAAGTCCTTTTAATGTTCCTCAAGTGTGCATCCAGTGACCACAGTGGTAACCACTGCCTCTGTCCAAAAGAGAGAAAATGCAATTATTTAAAAGTAGCAGCTACAAATAAATTTATTAAATGGAAGATGATCATATAGACAGCTCTGAGCAGCTCCTGAATTTCCAGACAACTTGTACTGCATTATGACTGTTTCAGCCTACTCCATTGGGGTTTTTTTTGCTGTACAGGTAGGCTTGATCTCTCCTTGCCAGTTTTAATTTTCCTGCTGTTTTTCAGTAGCTCTGTGGTCATGTTGCTAGCAAAGGAGCACTATAAATGGATTAATGAGTGTCATGAGGAAATAGGAAACTGTCTCCTTGATTTTTTTTTTTTTGGACTGTTTTAGTAATAAGTATTTTAAAAATTTTGAAGATATAAGAACTGGGAATTTTCTATTTTTTTTTTCTTTTTGTTAGGATCATTTAAAAATACCCACAGGTTCATTTTTGTGTAATGCCACACGACTTGGCATGCTTCAGATTGTAGTTAGTCACTTTTTGGTAGAATTCTCTTATGGAAAAATGTGTGCATGCCATTTTAAAATCATATTCAAACATATGGAAAATCCTTTGTGCTTGCAAAATGTGGAAATCTGGTCAGAAATGGGCTAGCTTTATCTTAAATCCAGTCAATTTTGTTGAAAATATAACTGGAACAGAGCTTGGTTTTTGGAGAGAGAAATTCATCTAGAAAGGTGACATTTCCTGGCTGGGCAGACCTGTTTTGAAATTTGAAATAAAAAGCAAAAGAAAGAGGTGAAGTGAAACACCTCTCTTGGATTTGCTTTTCTGATAATGAAGTCAACCCTGGACTTTTCATGGGTCTGGATTGTCCTGTCACTGAGCCCAGAAATCTCCCAGGATTTTGGACCAATTCCAGCCAAGGGAGGGTCTGGAAATACAAATATTAAACTGCAGATCACTGGGGATAGTGCAAATGTTGATTGGGAAAAGTCTATGGAAACTTCCTTGGAAGGAGGAATGATTGTCAAATAATTTGTATAAAGACATCTTAAAGTCACTTGATTAAACTGGAGCGTCAAGAGGAAAAAGAATTCTTCTCCATATAAAAAAAACTAAATAATCATAATAACTCCTATTTTTCTATCTTCTAATGGTAAAACATTTTGGTTATTTCAGATACCAGCCTGTTCAGCTCATTGGTTCTCCACGTGGTCAGAAGTTTGTCATGACCTCTATGCAGCTCAGCCTTGGATGGAACTTCTTACAGGTCCTTATTTTTTTGCTCTCTGGGGAAATGCATTTTCACGTATTTGTTGCATGTATCTTTTCTTTTCACTTCTTTTATTCCTTTTTTTTTTTTTTGTCTTTTCTATTTTTTCTAACCTCAGAGGTAGCAATCCTACTGCTATTAGCAAGATGTCTATTACAGTGTCATTAAAAAAGCTATAGTCAGAGCATGGAATGACTCACATCATGGAGGAGTTAATAATTCACTGTAATAAAAGTATAAAGTTTTATGATAAACCACTCTCAGGGGAGTTAAATATAATCCTTAGCGGGTCACACACTGACTACAAAGCTTACATTTGTAATGGTAATTTGAATTTACTACATCGCCTTTAGTTTTTAAGCGTTTGTATGTCATTAGACCTTATAAATTGATTTATATATTCAACTCCAGTATAATTCTACATAAAGGTACAATAAATTTTATGGATTATAGATATGGCATCTAAAACAGTTTAGAAAAATAATTTTATTAAATTCACTTAAACGGCGGTGATGAACAGCGACGAGGATGCCAGCCTGGCTCAACTTCCGAGAACTGCACGAGGCAGGCAGGGAGCTGCCAGTGGTGGTGGGGACAAAGGGAGGGGACAGGGCCATAACTAGTCACCCAGCTTCTCATTAAGGACTTCAGCAGTGACACCAGGTGCTAATATTTCACACAACCACAATTGTCACTGAGCAGGACCCCTGTGCTGCTCCAAAACTCGTTCTCCTACTGTGACATGTGGGGTCCCCATGGCCAGTGCCACTCCTAATGCTCCATTGGTGACATTGCTGGTAAAGGTACAAGATCACCTGCAGGAAAGGATTGTGTTTGTACCACAAACAAGTCACTTCTTTCTAAGATCAGGCTGCTGTGGTGCACTTCAGGTTGGCTTCAGCAGGATGTCTTTCCTCAGCACTTTGCCTCCTCTGCACTCTTTATCAGAAATAGCTTGTGAACAATGGAAAGATCTTTTCTTTCTTCCCCCCTGCTTGGATTCAGCAAATATATTCATAAGAGGAGCCATTAAAAATGTTCATCTTGAGCATTCTTTACTGATGTAATTTCAGCAGAACTGACTGTGAGGAAGTCACTGTTGGCATTTTGCCCCTGACATGGCAGATCCTGCTCAGAACCCTCATCCTGTGAAAACTTCTGTTTGCATTCCCAAGCATGTGGAGCAGTCCCTGAGAGCAGAGCAGGACACAGCTCAGAAACACTTGATAAACTTCACCGTCTGTTTCTTAAGTGGTTTTAAATAATCAACCTCTTTTTTAATGCTGCTCTTCCTAAAGTCGGTGTAATTTCAGTGCTGATCTTCAAACCCCTTTGTCTAATCCGCTGTGTAATCTTTCCCATAACAAACCTAAAAAAGATCCTTGTACTCCCTGGTGGGCAGTTATCAGTGTATTCCCCATCGCCCTCACACATCAGCAAAGCTTTATCCCATCATCAGTTTGATTTTGAAAGCATTGAGGTAAATCTCAGGTGGCATCCTGCACTCAGTGGGTGTGTCACTGATGAAATGACCCAGCCAGCTGGACAGGTTTATGTACAATTTACTGGAAATGTATTAAATGTGTCTCGGGAAATGATTCTTTAAAACGTTCTCACTGCCAGTGCAAGAAAGATTAAGACCTTGGCATGAAACAGGGAAAAGAATTAAATAATTTTCAGAAGCTTGATGTAAAATAATGATACTAAATGTAACTTAGAGTCACCAAAGGATGAGCATCTAGGCTGAATTCCTACTCCTCCCTTGAGTAATTCCCATAATAATTCCGGGGTCTCTGAAACTTACAGGCTGAATTTGAGCCCTGGCACAAGCACAGCGAGTCCTGCTTTAATCCCTCTCAGCCAGTTTGCTCAGACAAATGCAGGATTACATCGGCAAAACCAGGACTTGCAGGTGGGCAAGCTCTTTGGACAATAAACACTGTTGTTTTCATGTAATTGTTTTCGATATTCCCATTCCTCTTCTTATATTCCTTGGCTTAAATATTGTGAGGGCAGCACTTAGGCTGCCTCCCAGATCTTGTTTGTGCTTGAATTTCCTAAGCCACTCAAGAGGACTTTACAATCTCCTTGCTTAACATGTGGTTAGCTTTAGATGTCACTGCATACAGACTTTTTTTTATTATCATTTATGCCTTTTGTATCCATCTGTACTTCACTGTGACTGCCTCGTTTGGTTGCATGGAGCACCAAAGGAGAGCGTGGCTGGAGTTTTCTGTGGCATGAAGTGGGTAGCAATGGGGCTTGCCTGGCTTTTGAAGTGCCTCCAGGGCTGTTGGCATAGAGTGATCAGAATAAATGCAAAAGGTGGATATGATGCCTCTCTGCCCCCAAACAGTGGAGTTACAATGGGTGGGAACTGGCAATGGGTGCCACAGGCTGCCCAAGATGCCAAGGGGATGGCAGCCAAGGGGCTTGGAGCACCTTCCAGTTTCAGCATCTAAAATGATGCCGGGATAAACTGCTTTCTGCAGTATCCTTGAACATTTGCTCTCCGCAGCAAATAAAGGCTTTAAGTCCTTCCTCCTCTTCCAAATACACAATTTAGAAATAAAAGGTAATAACTGACGATACACAAACACTGAAATTTCCATTCTTCACAGATTAAATGATCCTTGCTGCAGATCATGAAAAGAGCCATTAGTGAGAGAGAGAGGGGGGTGGGGGGACACTTTGTGTAGCAACAAGCAGTATATTCTGTGCTTTAATAAGAGGGAAGCTGATGGAGAACTGCAGCATTTAAAATCACAGTGAACACAGCAGGCTGATTTTTGCCAGAGCAGGATGAGTGCAGGGGAATAGAGGTGGGAGAGACGAGGAGCAGAGCTGGCAGTGACCAGGTGCCCTCCTTAGAGTTTCACAAGTTTGTAATTTCAGAGGGGTTTTTTTTTTTTTTAAGAGCATTTTAGCCCTCCCAGACAGGTTCTTGGGCTTCCTCTTCTCATCAATTCAGGCGCATTTTGAAGAAAATATTTCAACTCCTGTTCAAGTCAATAGTGATTGTTGTTTAGTATTGGATTATATAAAGCTATTTCATAGGGTAATGGAACTAAAAAGAGTAGTTAGGAGGTCTTTATAGCAGGCAAAGAGTTAATGGCTTCAAGTTGAGATAGAATAATTACTGCCTGGACTGATTTACTGTTTTATTTCTATGATGTTTGAAAATCTAATAAATCATTTTACTTTTATCTTGATAGATAATACTTTCATTAGGAAAATTAGAGGGTTCATTATAATGTTTATCATGAGCTGGAAGGTTTTTTCCTTTTTTTTTTTTTTTTGGTTTTAGGATTCCACAGTTCACTTTTGCCAGGTTTTCATTTTCTTTATCAAGTTTTCATTTTCATTGTCATTCCTAAGTGAATGCAGCAGCAGAGTAGTGGGCTGGATCAGACCTGGAGCCTGCTTTGGAGGTGCCACCCACACTATTTACCTTGACTTCCTGGGGAGCTGTAGATGTTTTGGAAAGTCAGGCTGGAAGCTCTTTAGACTCTTAGATGCACAGATACGGAGACTGGAGGGGATTGTAAAGATCCTTTACTCTCAGTTTCTGGAAAATTCAGACTAAAATGCCCTTCCCCAGAGCAGGTGAGACCCCTTTATTCCTGCCAATGCAGTGCTGACCACTTGCTTGATAAACTCCACTTTGGCTTGAATGTGCAATTTTTTAACCTTTCCTCTTGTGTTGGTTTTTGCTAAAAAACCCGGCAGTGATGGTGTGGGCTGGGGCTTGTGCTCACTCTTGGCCCAGCCTGGCTGTGGGTTAATAACCTCTTGGCTGCCATCTGGTTTGATGGTTTTCCATTAATATGGATTTATGGGGTGGGCACCAGGGCCAAAGGAGCTCCTCACCTGCAGCAGGGCAATCTAACACCCATGCCTGTTCCCTGCAGTAAAATCCTTCACTGCTACTTTGAGTGCAGAGTTTCCCTACATCCAGCCACAAGGAATGTCACAAGGCACTGTCTGACTCCAGCGTAGTGTTTTGCAAGCCCATTTCAGTCCTCATTGCTAATTATGTTTGTTTGAAAATGCTTAAAGTGGTTGTAAAAAAACTCCAAAACACAACAAAAAAATGGTATCTTAATCTGGAAGATGCTTCCTTACCCATACAACATCTGTAAGCTCAACATACTCACTACTTAGGCTGATTGCTTCCACAATTAATGTGCTTTGGGTTTGTGATTCTGTAATCATCCATTGCATTGCAAAATGCACAGCATATATTAAAAAGTGTCTATAATATGTTTTAAAAGGAATTCTTAACTAAGCTCTGACCTCGACACACTCTGAAGGTGAAGAGGATCAATCATAGATAAAAGGAGGGGAGCTCTCGGAGGACATGCGTACCTAAGACTTTCTCTAGGTGCTGTTCTGGATCTGTATTTATTGGTATTTATCTTTGAAAGCTCAGACAAGTAGAGATGCTGTAATTGATTTTATTCGAAAGTGAGAGATGGGGTCAAATGGAAGCTTTTGGGTCTCCTGCTTTTACTTTTCTACCTATATAGAACGAGGATTTTTACTAGAGGTGCTTAATGACATTCACATTTTTTTGGCCAAGCATGTGAATGGGAGCCTCCAGCAAATCGAACTCCACCTCTCCTAGCTTCAAATGAGCTGGGAAAGATCCTCATCCTGCCAACTCATCCTTAATTGTCCTATATAGTAAGAAGCAATTAAAACTAAAGGCCTGATTCATAAAAAATGTGCTTTGTGTTTGTGTCTGTGTATGTAGGGGCTTTTCCTGCACTCCAGCTAAAAGTGCAAGAGGCACATTAGCTTCCAGTGCACCTTTTTGCAATTTATTCCTTCCCTCGTTTTTTCTGAGTCACAAATGACCTTTTCTCCTGGGTTTCTCTGCAAGTGAGTGTGAGAGAATCCTAGAATATCCTGGGTTGGAAGGGACTCACAAGGTTCATCCAAGTCTGAGTAGATGGAGGTGTTTGGTGTAAACCTTCTAGACAAAAAGTAAATTTTAGACAAAATGTGAAAATGTCCAAATAGAAGCTAATGGCTGTGAGTCAGCAGTGCTGGCTTCTGTTAGCTGATTGATTTTTAACAAGCCGCTGGCTTGCTAGACAGGTTGTGAAAGATCTTTGCTGGGTCTGCTGGGTGTGCAAAGCCTGCAATCTCCTTCTCTCTTTTTCTAAAAGAGGAAAAATAAAATAATATTAAATAGTTAATGCACAGAAGAAAAGGAATAGAGGAGAATCATCTGTCTGATGCTGAAGTTCATGCAAAGCCTAAATTTGAGGTTTTTTCCTTACCATCTTTCCATGTTCTTGTTTAATAACTGGATACCTAAATGAATTGAAATATATGAATGCAATTCCTATAATTCTTTTTTTTCACTTTCTTGTGTTTGTTCCAAGTAATTTTCTTTGGGGGGGTGTCTGGGTTTGGTGGTGGTGGTGGGGGTTTGTGGTTTGTTTCTTATTTTTTGGTTGGTTGGTGTTTTTGGTTTTGTTGTTTGTCTTTTTTTTTAATTTTTTGGAGTTTGTTTTTTGTTGGGTGGTTGGTTGGTTTTGGGGTTTTTTCTGGTTTTTTTTGGTCTGTAAAGACTTTTGGGATATAATTTATGTGAGTCCCAGCTGCAGAGGGCTGCACAGGACTGCACGGTGTAAAGCTGAATCGTGTTCATTCTGTTGTGAAATACCTGTAACTTTTAGAAAGATCCCCACTGCAAACACCTCAGGGTCAGGTTTTGCTGGAGATGCTTCCATCCAGTTTGGTTAAAATCATCAGGTTGTTTAAAAATACCCCAAGAAGGCTCCATTTCTTGTTGCTGCTATGCACTGTCTTGGGAGCCAGGCTGCTGTGCTTTGTTTTTTGGTTATTCCCAAAATAATCCTGCTCAGGCATGGATCCTGGCTGCTTCCCATCTGCTCCATGGCAGTGGTAAGGCCATAGCCCTCGGTGGTGTTTGGCACCACTGGGAAGGTCTCCACTTGTGCCAAGAAAACAAGGGACTGTGTTTCCAGGTGCGGTGCCAGCCCGGCGCTAACCATACGGTGTTTTCTGCCGAGGGAAAAATTACCCTCTGGGGGAAGGAGAGGTGGCCTCCGGTCCACCTTCAGGATCGGAATCTGATAAACAGTTTCAAATGTCAGTGGCCTGTTGTTGGTAATTAAATCGTAATGACAGATCCGTGCTGATACTATCAAGGTGCTTTTGTCCCGGGAACCCTGCATTAAGAGGAGCCACAACAGCAGTTTTGCTTGTTCCCTCTTCCTGCTGTTACAGTTAAATAGTTCATGGCCATCAGCTTCCCGAGCAGGAATGTCACTGCCCCCTGCGTGGGTTTCATGCACAATCACCAGGAATGTGAGTGTGTCTTAAATATTTGAATGTTCAGATGTTTGTCATCCCCAACTAACCAGCATTCCTGGTTGCACATGCCATAGGCACACATCTGTTTGTGCCTCTTCACGTCCAGACCTGGAGCCTTTAAAATATATCTGTTAACTTTTGGAGAAGGGAGGAAAATGTCTACAGAAAAGGTGAAGTTCAAAATAAAGGCACTCCGTCAGAGAAATATCAATATGCAGCTGTCAGGAGAACTGACATTCTGAGTCACAAACACACATTTTTGGTTTGGGGGGGTGGTTAACTTCTTCCATTATAAATGATTAAAACCACATGATCCATCATGGAGATAATAATAGCAGTCACCTTCTTAAAAACAACAGCAATTGCTTTACTCCCATATTCTTGTTTGTGCCCTGGAAAGAAAAGAAGCAAAAATGAGAGTGTTTCAGATGTTTTGGTGAGTGAGTGCCTTCAAAGAAGTTTTGGAGCCCTTTTCCATCCTGTTCTGTAGAGGTCAGCAAGTTTGAGGAATTACAGGCACTAAGTGAAAATGAAAACATCAAGAGGCTTGCTGTCTATCACAAGTATCACTAAATCTTTTTGAACAACCCTGGGCAGTGAATTATGGAAGCATGGAATTGACTTACAGTTTATTTCTAGTAACAGTCAGTTACTATGTCAAATCTAAAACCATTCAGAAAAGCCCATAAAAATGTATGACAAACTAACCAGCAACCTCTAGATCTTTTTACATGTGTATGATTTTAGAGAACATCTTCGCTAGTGCTTGTGGAAATGAACAGGCAGAACATTTTCACGAGGCTGTATTTTTTATCTTTTTTTGCCCTCCTTGCTCGTGTTGTTTGGCATCAGAGAAAGCCTCTGGAGTAGCTTTGCTGGAGGAAGGCAATATGGTGTGTGGGCAGGGGAATGGCACAGCTCTTGCTCCTGCCTCCCTTGGTGATGATCTTCCCCCCTACCAGTGAATGGTCTCCTAGCAATCTCCCAAACCTTATTTCAAAGGGCCTTGTGAACGTTACCTGGGAACCTTGTAGCAAAGGTGTTGCACCAGCCATGGCTCACCCCAAGGTAAGAGAGGAGGAGAGGTCCTGTGGGATGGATGCTGGCTCAGTGAGGAGCTCACGGACGTGTTGCCCACGTAAGGCTGTGGGGCTCTCCTGGTACCAGCAAGTTTGCTTCTGCTGTTGGCAGAGAGAAGAGCTAAAACTTTGGGTGTTCATGTGACCTTGTGGCTCTGTGGGGCAGGGAGAAGGGTTTCTCCTGGCTGCTTAAAATGCAAGTTTTTAAGACCACAGGGTGCTGCTTCTAAAAGCTGGCTGGGGTCAGGTTATTGTTGGGCAGCTCAGGGATCTGGGGAACAGAAGGTGTTTCAAAACAGCTCCATTGTGTTCCCCCTGCAGTGAGTCCCCACTTCCTATTTCCCCCAGAGGACTCCTGGAACTGGCACTTCCCTAAATGTGCTGCCAGATCTGAAATGTGTGGTTGGCTGATGTTGTGGCTTTTCAGGAGAGGCCCTTCCAATAATGCTGGAAAATAGCCCCTTAACTGTCCTTGGGTGGGGTCACAATTTTAGGGTGGACAGGACCATTTGGACCTAATTCTCTACCTCTCAGAGATGGGAGTTTGGGGATGGCGTCGTAAAACTAAGTGAAAATAAATTAATTAGAAAATATGAAGCAACTCAAGGCAATAGATAAGTCACTCTCTAGTCACTGTTATGATGGGCAGACTGGTATCTACCAATTGGGTGGACCTATAAGGACGGTATTTGGCCACTTGTGAGGATTACCCTGAAGAGACCAAACAGGGAGCAGGTCTTTCACACCTGTTTTTTTGTTTGTTTGTTTGTTTTCTTTCTAAGTGGCAGATAGCATTAAAATGTTTAAACATTTGCCACTGGAAGAATGAATGAAAAACATCATGTGTCCGGATAGCCATTTTGCTTTCCTTGTGGTGCTTGGGCTGGGAAAGCATCCAAAACCGAGTTTGTCTTGCAAGAAATGATTTCAACATCAGTCCCCTGGCAATTGTATTTTAAAACTAACACAGCCTAATAAACTTTCACTCATGAAACCATCAAAGTTGTGTTTACTAGCAGAACACTCAGGTCAATAAAAATACTCCACACACTAGGATTTGGGCTTTTATTATTTTGCATTTATTGAGAAACAAATTGCAGAATAAAGTGGGGCCACGAGTAAAATACTCCTATACATTCAGAATATAATGCAAAATGTAATTAGGCAGCACACTGTTAAAAGTCAGGATCAAAATCTAACAATATGGTGTCACCAATTGTAAACTTGTAACTGTATAATACATAATTGTCAGCTGTTGAGAAAAGATCTCATTTTGATAACACATATTGAGATTGGAAGCTTGTTTGTTAATGACGGGTCTGAAAAATACTTATGACTCCAGGATGCTTGACAGCTCTAACTGCAACATTGTGCTGCACAGTCAAAGAACAGTGAGTTAGAAGGAATACAAACAAAAAATAAGATCTTTTTAGGGGTAATGAAACAGGCATGTTTATATTTAAAGAATGTATTAAAATCACAGCTATCCTGCTCTAATATTAGAATCAATCAGTAGATTGACTCGTGATTAATTTCTATTAATTTCTATTTTATATGCACAATTTGGCTTTAAAACTGGTTTTTTTTCAGAGTTGTTCATAATATCCCCAGCTTCATCTCTATGCAGAGGGCTGGGGAGAGGGGTGCTCTGCTTCCCTGGATGTGGGCTAGAGCCAAAGCAGCTCTTCCTGCCCACCTTTGCTGGATCTCAACACAACCCAGCCATGAGTTGTTTTCTCTCTGGCTTACTCCTCTCCTTGTGTAAAACAGGAGTCTGGGATTTCAGGATGTCACCTGGTTTCCTTCAGGACGGTCCCCTCCTTTTTTACGGCACCACCATGCGTGCACTCGGGACCTGTTGGCTGCTGGACATGGCTGCAGCCCCCAGCATTCCCTCATGCTGGCTTTCACAGCTCTGTGTGCCTGCTGAAGCCAATATTCAGCACAAAAGAGCAAAGCCGTATAAGTTGCACTAGCAAGTTGCTGCACACCTTTTATTTCTGATCTGTGCTGCTTTTATTTTCTTGGTGAGAGATTAAGAAGATATTGTTAAGGTTGTTCTGGATGCCACAAAAACTCCAGGTAGCATTTTGCTGTGAATTTCAAAATTTTTTGAGTAGTGTTGTGCTGGTAAACTCAGATTTGAACTCCCATGGCATATATTCTGTTCCCTCATTATCCCGTGTGCTCAGGAAGCTCTGCACAACCCGTAGCAACTTGTTTTCTCAGAGGGAGTGATTACATGTGGTAGAGTGGGTTTCTTTTGTGTGTGTGTGTGGCAGTCGTATAAAAGGCAGCCCCTGTTATTTTTCTGAGTATTTGTAGCAGCTGCAAAGGAAATGTCCGTGTTGCTCTATGTTTTAGAAATGAGGTGGAGAGTCTTGGTGCCTCTGGAGACTCTGCTAGCATTGCTGATGTCTTCAGGTGGCACCTGAAGACTGACTGAGCTTGCTGCCCCTGAGGAAGGATGCAGGTAGAAGGCTTTCCTCCCATTCAGTCTGCCCCCAAACCCAGAAGGAACAGTGATCAGTTTGGACTTTAGGAAGATAAAAGAAAATGCCCGGGTTTGCATTGCTATTATGCTTCCTGCTGCTGACAAAGACTGCATTTAGTGCTGGTGTCACAACAACCTGCCACGGTGGTTCTGGAAATGTGTTTCCAGGTCACCCTCAGAGCAATGGCTCTAAGCAAAGGCAGGGGAGGCTGAGCTTTGTGCTGTCTGGAAACAGACTGAAATTCCTTTGGTGCCTTCAGGATCACAGTGGCTCTCTGTGCCCCACAGCAAAATCTGTGACCTCACCAAAACAACAGAGCATCTGGGCTCTTTCCCTCCTTTCTGCTTCCTCACTGAGTACCCTGCCCATTTCATTAGCAGACTTTTCATGGAAACTTTTGGAAAGGAGGCGTTGCACACTTTTAATTACACAGTTCAGACCACCATCTATTGCTTCCAACATCAAGCACTTTTTTTTCCTTACTCTTTCTAGAGCAAACCTTGCTACAAGGCTGAGCTGCATACAGTCCTGTCTGCTTTGTTTTCCTTCCTCAGTGCACGGTGTATTTATCCTGCAAATGTCCATTTTCTTCTACTTTCTCTTTGTTTTCTTTTAAAACACCCATTAGCCATTGATGAGTTGAGGCAATTGCCATAGAAATACTGTGTACCAAAGTCTGCTCAGGCTCAGTGCTTCTTCATTATTATGGTGCAGCAAATTCCCAAATCCTGTTGGCTGCCAGAACCCTGAAAGAAGGAGCCTCTGCTCTAAGGAGGTTGACGGGGGCAGTCCTGTTAGCTGGGGCTTGGCACTGCACAGGGGGCTGCACTCCAACGCCCTTAAGAGAGAGAGGTGTGGGAGCATCTTCTAAATTAGGGGGTCAGACTGGGGACCAGAGCCACCAAGGAGCAGCTGCCTGGACACTGCCTTCCCCTCCCCTCCGCCGCTCAGAGCTTTTGTCTTGGAGTCGTAGCTCCGCTCTGCTGCATCCGTGGGACGGCCGGGGACACTGAGGGCTTAATGGGGAGTTGTCAGAAATAATTGTGCTTCTACCTTTTTGTGCTGTCAGAGGGGAAGATGTTAAACTCTCTGTGAAAGCTGGATGTGAACAGGGATGGACAGTGGTCTTTGGACCATTACAACCTACTTCCTCTAATTTTTAAAATTTATATACTTTGTAATGCATTATTAATTTTCTTGTGAGTGATATGACTCTCAAAGCTATCAAGGGACTAATCTATTTTTTACATGGAGTAGAGAAGGATTCTAGGTTTGTACAAATAAAATACTCCCTGGAAGCAATACAACTGAAATGATATCTGCAAACATCATGGCTTTACCTCTCTTCTGCGTAAACATCAGCTCTCTATAGAAAGTTAACACTTTAATTAGACAGAATTTCAAATGATTGTGCATGTCTGCTATTAAGTTAAAGCATTTGTATCCTTTTTCATAAAATTTACTTTCTTTGTACAGGACTGAGCTAGGAAGCCTAGGAAGAGATATTCAAATCCTCAGTTTAAAGATATTTGGGAAATACACATGATTAAACAATCACTGGTATTACCTGAAATCCAAAAATTGGGTTGCTATGGGTATAGTATATTTGCTTAATTCCAGATGATTGTTCCTTGCCTGCAAGGAAAATTATGTGTGGTTGCAGAGATTTAAATATGCTTTTTTCAGTGGAACTCCAGGTATAATGGTTTCATAGGTCTAAGTGTGGAGATAATTTTGGTTTTTGGATGTTAAACAGTAGTGGATATGTGCACGCTTATTTAATATAAAACCTTGTGGAAATAAATAAAATCCAGCAAATGTTTATTTGGGAGCTGGGTTTGATCTCCAGAATAATGTTAACAGGAGGTTTAATATTCCAAGTTTGGAATTTTTAAAAAAATATTTGAAAAAATAGCATGGGTTCAGTAGAATAGTCCTTCTGAAGAGTCAAGTCCAGCTGAGGAATAAGGTGTGATTAAAACATGCCATTGCAAGAACAGTGAATATTTTTTAATGATTCACATTTCATGGCCACTCAGCTCACAATGTATCCACTTTTTCTTTTTCTTGGATGCTGTTAGCTACAAAGCTTCATACCAGCTTTGGTATGAAAAGCTTTGGAGGGAAAATAATGTCCATTTTTTCATCTCTGCTGTTTCCTCCTCTGCACTCTTTTAAATTCCTGTCGCTGATACCAACCACAGGTTCCTCTGTGCAGAAATATGAAAACTTGGCAGGCACAAGGTGTGATCTGTGATCCACCAGATGTACCTGGGGCACTGAGATAGCACTGAGTGTCAAATTAAGACTGATTTCGATCAAGATACCTGGGCTGGCTGCAGAGTTTGGACCTTTCAGTAGTAAACCCACAAGTGTCTGGTGTTTGTGGTGAGGAGTCAGCTCAGCTGCGTGTGCTCTGCTCTTGCAAAGGGTACAGCAAAGTTTCCCCCCAGCCTTCAGGACCTGGCACTGTCAGAGCTTTTGCATATGTTGAAGCAGGTAGGAATCATCCATCTTCTTGTACGACTGTGAATGTCAGAGATAATGTACCTGGGAAAGGCAGGGCAGTTATGGTTCTTAGGGCTTTCCTCTTGGGGCCTGAACTGCGTTTGGTGCACCTGAGAATAGGGGATGGAGGGTGGTGTGTGCAGGGATGAATCAAAGTGGCTTTGCAGTCCGCCTGTAAATCCGATCTGCTGGCATGCTCCTCTTCAGGACTACCTTTGTGGAGCAGATCCTCTGCCCACCTCATCCACCCAGACCTGGGATGAGAGAACAGGAATTGCCAGGCGGCTCTTTCCAGTGCTGTGTCATGGTGTCAGGATGTGTTTGTCCATTCTGTTTGTGGACTGCCCGTAGCCAGAGCTTTGTTAGCTTATGTTTGGGTGGTTATTGTCATACCCATGACAGCTAAACATTGTGTGCTTTAATGGTGGGGTTATGTTTGGCAGGGGTCTACCTGGAGAGCAGGGGAATCCCTGAGTGATAACATCCAAAATAGTGCTTTTATCCTCTAGAGATGGTGTGTGATAAGGGTCAGCCTCAGAAATGGATTCTTGGAGACATTTAATGATTGCTGCAACCTTGAGCAGTCCTACATAAGAAATGCTCCCTAGGCATCATGGGCCGCAAAGGTTGTTCCAAACCAGCACTGCTTCCAGGGACAAGCAGTGGCAAGCACTGCTCCAGCCTCAATCTCGGATGTGTACTGGGCGCGTCTGTCTCACTCCTTGATTCCCCTTCAGGGCTATGTGGGGGCCTTCGACCTCCTTTTCAGTTTTTGGGGTACAGTTTGCCCTGTGCAGGGCACACGTGTTGCCCAAAGCATACGAAGTTCCAAAAGTTTTGTGTTCTCCCCTGATGAGACCTTCCGTCATTGCTAGAGGGGATCCCTCGGGTCTGTGTGCAGTACAGTTCTGCCATTGAACAGAGCCAGGATGGACAAGCAGGACCGTGCAAAAACTCTAGTTCTACAGTGGTTCAGAGGAGAAAGATACCTGCCTGTCAAAACCTGAAAAAAACTAGTTATGAAAGACAAAAAAATCCTCAAAGACTCCTTAATTAGTACCATACTGTGAATGAGTTACCCAAAAACCTGCTTGGAGCGGTCAAGCACCCCAAGAGCTCAAGAGTTTTGCACCCGGAGCCAACACTGACTTTCTCTGTGGCCCCGGGCAAGTCACTTAACTCCCCGTTGTTCATTGAACTGCAGAGGGGAGATAACAATCCCTGCCTACCACGAGGTAGGTTGTGGCAGGATAAATTAGCTGTTGGCTTTTAAAGCACTTTAAAGATGTACTTAATGCAAAGCATTAAGAGCACTTGTTTTTATGAAGACAGTAATGGTTAAATGATAATTCTGTGCTCTCACTGAATTTGTTAGTTTTAAAGTGTGAGTGTTATGCTTCTACAATATGCTATTAATCCAAACAAATTACTAAGCCTTTGTGTGGTATGTGAGGAAGCCCATGAATTTACCTTTCTATATCTGTAAATGCAGTGGAAAGGATTTGAACTTCTCTTCTCACCTCAAAGCCTCTGGCAAACTGGTCACTGACATAATAAATATACAGCATTTAATAATGCTTCACTTTTCCTCTTTAAACCATTAGTTGTTTCCTGCTTGACTAAGAACTTTAAATTCAATTCATTAGCATTTCTTTAAATAGCCCTCTTAACAATGCCGGTTTGGTATCCTTGTTATGTTCTGTCACTAATAGCGGTTTTTACTTCTAACCTGTTATTAATTAGAAGTAAAGACCAGATCTCTTAATTTCTGAATCAGTTTTAGTTCCTCTTTTCTCAGAGGCCGAAGAGGGTCCTTTTTTTTTTTTTTTTTTTTTAAGCCTGGCGTGTCATGTTATATAATTGTTCCTGGGGTAAATAATTTAGCTGGTCAGAGCAAGTGCACTCCTGGCCGCCGTGAGTGGTCAGCCCGGCGGCGGGCAGCGAGGCATGGCAAATCCGAGCCAAAGAGGAGCACAGCTGCATGAAACTTTCATTAGGGCGGCCGAGGGAAGGGGCCGCGTCTCCGCGGTGCTTTCGGCGTGACCCGCGGCGCTGCCCGCGACCGCCGGGGCTGGCGGGGCACCGCTCCGCCGCGGCTTAAGCGTCTTTGCCGTGAAGGACAAATGAACAGGCGCAGACCGTCTCAGCCACCCTAATCTTTTCTTTCCCTACTTCAAAGCCTTCTGTGTTGCATCTCGGGCTGTAATTACCCTTGAGGTATTTCAGACTCGAAGCGACACCGGGAAAATTGCACTTCCCAATAATGGTAGTCCACAGTTGTGTTTAATCAATTATGTAGTTGGTCATGAGACTGGCTTTTTAGTTACAAGGATTTCAAGGCCAGCCCCTTATGCCCTGGCTGAGGAGAGCAACAACACCGAATTAAAGAAACACTCTCCATTTGACGCAGCTTAATCTAGGCTTTACCTGCTTAATTAAAACCGCGCTGCCAATACCGACTTACTCCTCCATGCTCTAAACAGCCGGTGGAATGCCACACTGTAATTTCCTAAGCAAAACTGTTTAAGTTAGGTGGAGCTGCAACACTAATTTTTACGGATATAAACAGATCCACACAGCAGCAGCAGCAGCATCTCCGTATTCCTTGGAGCTGGTGGCAGTGCTGTAGTGCAGGGCTCGGAGGTGTGCGGATGCTGGAGAGGAAACGTGAGCCGAGCTGGGAATTAAACATGCGGCCTCGCTAACTCACTTTGAAAGATACATGACAGCCAAAAGCTTTGCTCCCCAGAAGTAATGGAGTTGGCTGGGGGTGCAGGGGGCACTTCCAGTGGAATGAGTTCAGATGATGCTAACTCAACAGATACTTTGAGATGCCCGCGGGAAGGTCTTGCTTTGGGAAGCTGGTGATGGTGTATCCTGGTCCTAACAAATTCAGTGTGGGGGGTTGTGATGGTAAACTGGCAGTGGGGCTGTGCTGGAAAGGTGAGAAATATTCAGGGAGAGGGAATCGGTCTAGAGGGCTGATGACACCTCTGCTGTCTCATGCACTTAACCCACAGAAGCTGTGTGACCTCTGTGGATGTTGCCAGGTGTTTGCCTTTGGTCCATGTTGGCTGGATGACCACAGAGTTACTCAAACTACAGCTATTAGAAAAGCATCCAGGCATTGTCCCGCTTCCTCCACTTTCTGCTCTGCTTTCCAACACACCATATCCTCTATCCAGTTTCTTCTCTCTACCCCAAATCTCCACCTGCTTTTCAGCAATGCTTTGCAAACCACTTACAGCATTTCTCTTGCTTGTTCCTCCTCTATGGAAAGTCTCATGAAACCTCAGTCACTGATGTTTTGATCAAGCATAAAGTACAAGTTTGATGCTATTTTGAATCTGTTTCACTTGGGGAAGAGGGAAAAACTTGCAAAATTCAAAACATCTTACAAATTCATACATTACTTTGGTTACTTCTGTGCTTGTCAGATCTTTGCCTGTGATGCAAGCTTGTTGCAGAAATATTGTCTCTGAATTTAAGATATCCAGAAGAGTTGATGATATGTGAGGAAGTACTGATGGATGTATACATTTATACTTCTACAAATTCTTCTTTCTCAGACAGCATTACAGATAACTGTCCCAGAAGAAGGCGGCTTTGAATGTCTGATGTCCTTACATGGTTCCAAGCAGGATATCTGTCTGTAGTGTGGAAGGTAGGTTATTCCTTAGGCCTTTTCCCTCTCCTCTAATTTTAGACTTGTAGCACTACGAAGGAGTTGTTGTTGCCAGTGGTACAAAGCCGGTGGGCCGCCTTGTTGGGAATCACTCATTGCCCTAACCCAGTTTCAGTTATTCTATTAATACACCACTGGAGTCTGGCTGGAGCACAGAGTCCTCTGTGGACAGGCCAGTAGCAATGTCTCTCTCCTAGAGCAATTATAGGAGAAGTTTTACGAAGATAATAATTTGGATAAAAGTGATCAGAGGGGCACAGTAGAGAGAAAAAGAAACATTGGGGGAAAGTCAAGTTGGAGCTCAAAACTGAGCTAATGGGGGCTCAGTGGATGATGTAATTAAGTTATAAAAAAATGTACCTTGAAAGTACAGTTCCAGACTGTTCATGGAAAAGAAGCAGCTCTTACAACAGCAAAACTGAACTTCTGAATCTCCTCTTCTCGCAGCATTCACATGTGAGCAGTGGTGACTCCTCTCCCGAGCAAGGCTGTGGTGTTGGCACTGATGCAGTGGCAGCTATCTCTGCACTGCTCGGCCCGGGTCTGGGTGTGGGGTTAGCCAGCAGCAGCAGGCTGGCCTTAGCCTGGATCCACGTCCTGATCGTGTTCCCCGTATCATCCCACGCGTGCTGTGCTTTCTTAATGTGCTCGTGGAGCTCCAGCGCTTCATTGCTGATTAGGCAGATGGGCTGATACGAGGCCAGTCCCTGGAGTGCTGCTTCCATACCAGCGATTTAGCTGTGTAGCTCTCTGCAACGAAAGTTATTGAGGATGGCAGCCTGGGCAGTCCTGTGGAATTCAAGATATGTTATTTTTGTTCTGAGGACGTTTTTAAAGGATTTTAATTATGTGCATGGTTAATAAATGTCATGCTATCCATCTTCAGTCATGCATACACATGTGGTGTGCTGCTCAGGAACCCTCTGGCCCGTAGTGAGGGTGATGTGCAGCTGTATTTGTGACATATCATTACTAGGATTGCTTTTGGGGTAAGCACAGGAAAGGATTCTTCCCACTACCCCTAATAGTTCCTGTGTGACAGACACAGAGTGTGTAAATCTTTAATGTGTCTGCAGCTGGGAATGCAAGCGGCTGCTGCCCTCTCCGCAGTCAATTACATCGTCTTAATTTGCTCTGACATAAAATTAGTTTTCCACCCCCATCTTATTTCCTCACACAAAGCAGGAATAGAGATTGTTACTGTAGAAAATTAAGGTAGGTTCGAGACCTGAAAGGTGAGGCAACAAGGAACATTTGGTTTTCTTAGGTTTTGAAATGCTGTTTGTTGAACAAGCCATTTCCTACTTATTCCAAATCTTGCCCAGAATTTGTGGTGGTGGCACCTGAGGAGGGTTCAATATGTTGAGGTGGAAGTGTACCTTCCTAGTGGTTCAGATTACCATGGAAATGCCAACTCCAGCAGCACAGTTGAATCAGGGGATCACAGAACAGTCATGATTTACTTTTAGGATTGTAATTAATCCTCTGCTTAGGAAAAAAAAGTCTTTCCATTGCACCCTGCCTAAGGAATACACCTTGGAGAGTTCTTACATTTGGCTTCAGGTGGAAGTTCTGAACATGGTGGGGCATCAGGCCAGAATTCCCTGTGTAAGTGCACAAGAGAGGTGTGATGACAAGCATTTCTCCCCCAAACTTTGTATTTCTCTTTCTGTACTTTCTCATTTGGGTTTGTTTTTTTCTATTGACCACCGGCTATGACCATATGGCTTCTCTTCTGTTTTCCTCTGTGTCTTCTACCCCCCTACTCTGAACATATTATAATGTTCACAAGACATTTTAATATCAGTTCTGGTCTTGCCTAGCAGCACAAAACATCTTGTGTATTTGCATTTTTTAGTTTAATCATTATCTTAATAATTTTTGGGCAGTAGCCACAGAATCTTTTTCTCTCTGTCTCATCTCATCTTTAAAGCAGCACTTCATGCTTCTCCCTACCATGCCCTGTTACACTTGTTTTAAACCCATAGCTACAGTGTGGTTTGGAAAGAGGAGATGACAATAACCTGCCTGCAAGACACGTTCAGGAGCCCTGGTTACTCCAGCCCTCCCTGGAGCAGGCCTTCAGCACTGACAGTGATTAGTCAGAGAGAACTATCAGGCTCCAGCTAAGGACACCTGGAAATGGACCTCCTATGGAGGGATGAGCTAGCATTAAACAAGTTCTGGAGATTAAAATAATCCTGGGAAGCATTGGATTAGCAGGAAAGCCCTCCATCTTCTGCACCCTGGCTACAACAGACTCATTTCTCTTTTTTCCATGTTAGTTATATTTTCGGTCATACAGCCTAGGGAGGCAGTATTCCCATTACCCTAAATCCCTTCTTTTTTCAAATCTAGCTTGATTTTTCTCAGTTTGGGTTTAAATTTACTCCTTTTAATTTGGGTGTAGTTACACCAATTGTAGCTGGGCTAGGTTTGGTCCTGAATGTCAAACTCACTGTTAGCATCTTGGGGATTACTTCATGATCTCCTTTGTAATCCTTTTACAAACATATTTTCTTTTCAGCTCATGGCAAACCTAATTAGTGATGTTTTCAGTAAATAGGAATATGTATAGCAAAAGTCCTTTTTCAAATACAGATTTGCCATGACCTGACATTAGTTTGACCTTCCATGCCATCTCTCAAGAAAGTATTTTGCTCCTGTTAATTAATCAAACTTCATGAAATTTACTAGGTATGTAAAAATTTGTTATTCCTAGGTTAGAAATAAAAAGCCTGAGGGTCAGAAAACCTATTTTAAATCACTGGAAGATTGAATATTATAGCTAAACTGTCCTAGCTTTTAGACCTCTGCCATATTTCCAAGATGCTTTCCTTACTGACACTCCTGTTCTCAACTTGCACATTCTCCTTGTCTTTACCTTGTTTGTCTTCCCTTAATCTTCAGCCTTTTAAATATTCCAAATCATTTTCCTTTACTGTCCTGATGAAGTTTGAGAGAATCTCAGCCTCTGCCCCAGGTGACTCCTGAGCTGTCAGGAAAGTGTGAGCTCTGTGGGGAGGAGGAAACACCTCATGGTGCATTGCGCAACACCAAGGTTCTCAACACCAATTCCGAACTGCGGCATCTTATCCTCTAGTATCACCCCACAGCACAATCTATTGCAACAGCCACCAAGTGCAATGAAGCCCTCTTTTCCTTTTTAGATGTTACTCACTGTTCTTATTTAGAGAGAGATCTGGCTTCAATTATTTGCAGAAGAGATGCTGGGTAGAGTTACATACCAGACAAACTAGGCTGACTTGTCATAGTCTTTTAGGACTGCCTATTTTATTTATTTTTTTTCTTTTTTTTTTTGAGAAATCCTAATTTTTTTCCCCTTAGAGAAAATGATTTGTAATCATAAATGAGTATTTGGGAAATGTCACCTCCAGGTACTACAGATGAGGCCTTCCAGGCTTATGAAGCTACAGAGGGGCTAGCTAATGTGACATTTTTCAATCTGCTCATTTGTTTTCTCATCATGGAACAAGGGCTTCTGCTTCATTCAAAATGAGAGAAGAGCATTCTAACCAGTTATGTGGAGAAAGTTCAGTTTTTCTCAGATAATCTGTTTCTGGGTTTTGTACATATTCCACAATAATCTAAAAATCAAAGCAAGATTTCCCTCTTCTTCTTTTATGTTTTTGAGAGTGTTTTTTCCCACATCTGCCCTTTCCTTAGAGCTAAGCAAGGCTCTCGTTCAGATCATACAACTATTCAGACACAGAAGGTGCTTCTTCATAGATTATGAACTTGCTTTAAATTTCTCCCTGTCTGTAACATGATTCCAACTCCTTGGCTTGCTCTCCTTCACTGAAAACTATTTTGTGTCTTCAGTGAAATATACTGAATTAAGAATAGGGGTTTGTCCCTCTTTTTTTAATGTGCACGTGTTGACAGTAATTGTTTTCTAAGGGTTTGGTGCAAAGGCTATATAAATCAATTGGATTTGGAATACAAATGCTAGAAAAGAAAACTGGAAGGGATATCAAGAGATCAACTGATCCAAACAAGACTTATTATATCTATTTAATTTCTAACAGATGGTTCTCTAATTGACTCTTAAAAATCTCCAGTCACTATTTTTACTCTTAAAAGAATGTCCTAGCACCCAGCTGATTCTTCCTTTCTGGCCATGATTTCTTATCCTGTCCACTATGAGCAGAGAGAACAAAGCAGTTCCCTTCCTCTTGAAAGGAGTACTCTGTACACTTGGATATTCTTTTCCTGCCTCTCTCAGTTTCTCTTTCTGAGGATCAGCACCCCTGTTTGTTCAGGAGGCCCACATGGGGACTCCTGAGCACGCTTCCCCCATGTGAGTTTTGGCTGTGGGATGTCCTCTTTGACTTTCGGCAGTGAGAAGTGGATGCAGAAGTCCAGCTGACACCTCCTCCCACTGCTGATGGCAGACAGAGGGAGAAGCCAAAGGTCTGGAAGTCTTGGATGCGACCTGCCCAACCTGTGTGCAGCAGACATGGGGGGCTTGGGGCTTTTCTCCTTGGTCTGCTCATAGCTGCTGCTTCAGATTAAGGCTCTTCTGAATTCTGCCAGAAGCAATCAGTCACGTTAACATATTCCAGAAGCCAAAGCTGCCTGTGTGTGGGAAACTGAACCACGTGCTTTCTGATGTTGGCCAAGGGAGATGGTGTAGGGCTTCTGACACCTGGGAATTAGTCTGCTGATCAGATCTTTCACTGGTGGAGCATAAAATACTCCCCTCCATGTATTTTCTATAACTTAGTTGTTGATAGCTTACAAATATCTCAGTGCTATCCCTTAAGGACTTCTGAGGGAATGTTCATCACCTGTTTTTCTTCAAATTACTTCAGAAAGACCAAAGGGGAGCTGACATGACAAATCATAGGGTAAAACAGATTATTAGAAGCAAGAAGGCATCCTTCAAAATGTTGAAGTTCTGTGTTCAAGAATGAAAAGGGAGGACAAGGCTCACAAATCTTCAGGAACCCTTTGAAGGAGTCCCCAGGCAAATGAACAAAGAGATCTGGGTGATATGGTCCTCAGGGAATTCACAAAGGCATTTGAAAAAGTGCTTCACCCAAGGGTCTTACAGGAAATAACCTCCATAAGTTTCTTGCATGGATAAATAATTGTTGAAAAGATGGGAAACAACAGAGAGGAATAGAGGGGTCATTTCCACAGCCGAACCTTGCAGAGGTCTGTGCTACAGCCCTTATTTTCATAAATGTGCTAGAAAGCCAGGGTGAGCAATAAGATGCCAAGTTTGGAGGTGAATGCCAACTTATTCAAGGTAATAAAGGGGAGGGCTGACTGTAAAGAACGGAGGAAGTGCCTTTTCATACTGGGTCCCTGAGCAGTAGAGTGGGAGATGAAATTCAGCGTGGATGTAAGAGAGGTGGGGTGAAAGTCGCAGCATTGCATTGATGATGATGAGCATGGAATTGAATACTATCACTTGGGAAAAAAGATGTGGTTATAACACTGGGCTTTGAAAGCATCACCTCAGCGCTTAGTATTTATTTTAAAAAAGGCTGACTTACTGTTAGGAGCTATTAGTAAAGTAATACAAAACAAAAGAGGAGACACAAAAGAGGAGACACTCTTCAGCACTTTAGACATCCATGCTTTGCCCACATCTTGAATACTTGGTTCAGTTCCAACACTTCAGACACAGCAGGAGTGGAAAAGGCATGGAAAATGAGTGATTAGAGTCAGAGAATGGCTTTGTATGAAGAATCGTAAAATAGTCTAGGATTCTTTAGCTGGGAAAAGAGATGAGGGGATATGACAGGGGGCTGTAAAATGATAACTACGAGCATCGAGATGAAGAGCAGGGAAAGATGGTCCAGTGTTTCTTCTCACACAAAATAAAGGAACATCAAATAAAGCTGTTGAGTAGGGCTTTGGGGCAAACAAAGTGTTACTGCTCCATGGCACATGTAGCATACACAAGGAACTCCTTTCTGCAGGATGTTGTGGATGCTGCAAATTTTCAGGTGTTTGAAGAGTGGCTGCTCAGATTTATGTGACAAAAAGTTTACCAAGGGCTGCTTTATGCAAAAACACTCTGGTTCAGAAAAATCTGTGCACTGCACATTGTTAGAGACTGGGAGGGTGTTTAGGGATGTAGGACTGTGTGGGCTGGTTCTGTTTTCCTCTTCTCTGGGTATCTGCTGTTTGTGACTGTTGGAGACAAGTCACTGGATTTGCCTTGGTCTGACACGATGCTGCTGCTCTTGTGTTCACTCTGTCATTCTTAGAGATGCTTAGCCACTGCTAGTTTTAATGAACTGTTTTCAGTGGTCAAAGCAAATTGCCCAGCTACTCTCAAAGAAATCCAGCCAGGGTAATGAGAATTGGCAATTCCAGGAGTGCGGCAATATAACCTAGAAGTAAAAGAATTAAATAATTCTTGAAAAAAATACTCATTCCCCTTTAAAGGAGTGTTAGGAAGGGGAAAAAAAAATGCACCTAAACAGTCGTATATCAGAGAGGCATGTAAATGTCCAGCTGAAGAGTGTTATTAATGAAGTGGTGAACTTTAAGTCCATGCATAACATGCCTCCAGTAGGAAGGCTCTTATTTCCAATGCCTGGGGTAATCTAGCAAAATCCAAGCCATATCTTTAATGAACAAGGTGGGCTATCAATCAACACGGAGATGACACCAGCATTTCATACAAACCCAAAACCCGACCCCCCCCCACCCCTAAAATCAAGGCCACTGCAATGCCTCCCAAGGCTGCCTGTCCTCACCAGGCAGGCAAAGAGTCATGAATCTGCATGTGACTGTTAAAGGCAGAGCTGCTCCTAAGTAGGTGGTAGTTATTTTTAGCAACTAGTTTAAATTGTTCTGATATTGAATCTGCACCGTGCAGGGGTAACATCTTTAAAATGCAATTCTATGGTAGGTGGCAACAATCAAGCTGAATTACTGACATTGTAAGGAAATGAAAAGTCAAACTGCTGACCATGTGTATTTTATGGTATTTAATTAAAAGTAGATAACATAGTGTGAATGAACCACAAATCAGATAAAAATGGCAGTATATTCTCATATTTAACACATATTTGACTTGTGGTTGCTTGACAATTTACCAGAACAGGTCTATGACGGTCTCCAAATATAAAATCAGGAGTGTAATTAAAAATACTGCAGGGAAGAAGCAATATTCAGTTCAACCCTGAACTACGTTAATCACAGCCACAGCTGTATCACTTCCATTCCCTTTAACAAGAACTTCATTTCTTCATCTTCTTTTTTTTTTTTTTTTTTAATAAAAGAGGGGAAAAAAGTGTCCAGGCTTTTGCTAAATCAGAGTGTTGGGTTTAAAAAGTTTAAAATGTGAGGCTGGGAGGAAGAAGAGGGAAGCAGTCAGAGCACGGTTTACTAGGAGCTGTGGTGCAGCTGCCTCAGCCTGGGGCTGTGCTGTGGCCGTGCACCAGGCCTGTGGCTTCTCTTTTGCTTTTGGCACAGGACTGTGCTGTGACCTTGAGAGCTTCTTTTGTTGCAGCCTGTGCCACAGCTCCTTCTCCCGTAAAGCAGAGCTATCCTTGCTTTCTTTCCTTATTCCTGTGTTTGGCTAATAACCAGCAGAGCAAAGCCTTGATCTCACTTGTGCAACAGCTCCTGTTTCAGGGGCATTTAGCTCAGGTCTCCTCCCGAATCACCCCACACACGTGTGCTGGCTGCTGCAGGTCTGCCACAAGCAAGAAAACACAAGCTGGACTTGGGCTCCCACCGGCTTTTCTTTTGTTAGTTCTGCCACTGGAAGTATCCAGCCCTAATCCATGAGACTTTGCTGGGCACACAGGGATGTTCCCAGTGTTCCCCTGTCCCATGGGGAGGTAACTCTTAGAGCCTGACAAAGAAGAGTTGGTACCATGCGTCTTTTCACCAGGATTTAGATAAAAAGTCTCAAATTCTTCTTGTAACTCGAGCTGAAGAGGCAGCTCTTAGAGAATGAGTGTTTAGTCTTCACTTGTTTGATGTCTGTCAGCACAGCTTTCAGCCAAATTAAATAAAGGTAGGCTCTCCATTCAAAGGGAGGGCAGGGAAAATGGGAGTTCAGGCTTCCCTTGCTCACCTTTAGGATCCTCACAGGTAGTGCCTGCCAGCTTCTCAGCTCCAGTCTCTGTTCCCCTCACACATTACAAAATGCTGTTTTCTGCCATGTGAAGCCCCAGTTGATTTTTCCCCCTATCTCTACTGCCTTCTTGCTTTCAACAGTGTTGAAAGTGTGATGTAGTTTTTTCATGTTTCAAATGTGTTGTAGTGTGACCAGCTGTGGAGGAAGGAAAAACTTCCTCTGCGTATTAGTGTGGGGAGTCTTTCCAGGTGACTCCATCTCCTGGAAATCCTTGGGAACCAGAGAGCGAAAACCAGGCAGAATGAATTAATGCACATTCAATTTGAAAAATACAGTTTTTCTTTTACTTTTTGCCAGTGGACTCTGTTGAGGTTTACATTTTTTTCCCAGTGTATCACTGTACCGCTGGGGCTTCCAGTGGCGTCCAGGGATTTGTGCGCAAAGGAGGTGTGTTTGGGACAAGGACTAAATAACCTCCTCTCTTTGGTGAAAGAATTCAAGAAAGGATTTCCATGTTGCAACTCCCATTTCCCCTTCTCTTCAGCAGGTTACAGCTGATTAGGGAGAGGATGGGATTTAGGTTCTGGTAGCAGAATCATATTGTCTAAATCTCCTTGCTGTTATTTTTTACTTTGGGACACATTAGTTGACATGCAATTGCAGTAATACCCACTAGTCTCTACAGATATGGTCTTCTCCTTTGGGAAGGGCTGGTGTCTCCCTCAGTTTTGTGTGGAGTTTCTGAATTTCAAAGATGCTTTTGGTGAAATTTTCTAGCACCTTGTAGAGTATAATTCAGTGTTTCTTGTCCCTCTATTGCAAGGCTAGTTGTAGCACCATTTGTTAACTTCAGAATGAGACTATTTCTTATCTATTTTTAAAATCGGACTTTTTAGCTTATTCTTGACTTCGCTGCCCTGCAGCCTGAGTGAGCGTAATGCAACACAATGGACTTGCAGGTAATCAATAAAACCTTGGAGGTCAGAGATGGCATTTGACAACCTTACACTCGTGATTAAATATTCTGCTGAAGGAAATACTTAGAGGGTTTCTTTTTAAAGGGTAAACTCAGAGTTGCCCTGATGACCCTGAGGTTTGAATTCTGTGCTGCCACATAGAGGAGCTGGCTCTGGAGTTCCTTTTTGGGACAATACAGTCATTGGTTGCTGCACAGACTGCCTGCAACCTGCTCCTACTGCAGTCTATGAGGCTCCTTTTGGCTTCAGCGGTGCCAAGATCTCACCGAATTTGAGAGATGTAACCAAGTCACCTGGGTTTGGAGCCTTGACACCCTGGTCTCCCTTGTGTACACAGTGGAGAGAAATTATTACAGAAAATCTCTAGGGATGGTGTCTTTTTAAGAAATACCAGGTACAAGTTGGATTGCAACAGGTGGCTTTGCTACAGCTATGTGTGTGTGCTGCTCAGGATTGACTTCAGACTAAAGTTATCAAAATGTTCTCACCAAGCACGAGCAGTTAGAACA
The DNA here is from genome assembly GCF_020740725.1 of Corvus hawaiiensis. Lineage (NCBI taxonomy): Eukaryota > Metazoa > Chordata > Aves > Passeriformes > Corvidae > Corvus > Corvus hawaiiensis. Next base: position 118,383,282 of record NC_063215.1, read on the forward strand.
ATTTGGTGTGCACCTGAGGCAGAGCTTCTAGTTCTGTTTCTCTGTGAGGAAACTGGTTAAAGTGATGCATCCCAAAACCACCTTGTGTCAGTGAGGAAAACTGGGGGATTTGCTTTCAAGTTTCATGACTGCTCTGAAACAAGACACTGAGTGCCAGTGTCCTTGGTGCTGGCACTGCTGCTGGTCACATGCTGCCATTGGGTGGGAAGGTGGGAGTGCTTTTGCATATTGATAGCTGAACTGACAAGCTGTGAACTCCCTGTGTCTGAGCCTTAATTCTGTCAATGAGCAGTACAACCATGAGGTCCTCCTGGAAGGACAATAGGGAACTCATTCAGGAGGTATTAGAGCAGCATCCAAGTATTTGACAAAGGTATCAGGCACTTCCAGGAGTAATCATCATCCCACTGTCTGTGGATATAATGGCTGGGAATGATGATGGTCTGTCCATGAGAATTTATCTTTACATCACCCAGATTCTCATAGCAAAAAACTCCTTGCTAGTTGTACCTCTGTGAAATCCTTCCCCCCAAGGCTTCAAAGACACAGAGAGAAGAGCTAGAAATAAGAATGTTGTCTCCAGACTACGTGGCAGTGAATGATTTGGGCAGAATGAGGTTGCTCAAGCTGGAGGCTGATCAGGACATGGAAGCATTAATAGTAACGGGGAAGCGCGGCATGATAGCAACAGAAAGAAACAGCAGCAGGAGATGACGTTGGCAAAACTTTCCCACTCTAGAAGTTAACTCCATGAATTTTCTGAAGTCAGTCGTATGCACTTTTGGGAAGTGATATTTGGGTGACAGCAGAACGAGTATATTTGTGGCATGGCATCCCGGTATGCCACTGAGCAGCTTGTCTCAGGGGAAGTAAAATGTGAGAGAAGTACATCATTTAGCACTGAAAACATTTCAAAAGGACATGAGCCAACAGACTCATAAAACTTCTCTCTCCAGATGTTCTCCCCAGAGCCATTAAAATAGGTGGTCTTAATATTTGCTTTTTGATCTTCAGCATGTTACCTTCCCAAAAGCCAGCAACAAAGCCTGTGATGAAATGTGTGCACAGATGAGTATCCGTGCTGGGGCAGCAGGAGTGGGGGGCACACTGACACCTCGTTTAGTTTGCCACTCCATTTCCCTCCGACTGAACTCGCAGTCTACCTGCAGTACCTTGTTTGCAATCTGCATGCAGAGTAGGAGGCTTCAAAGCTCTTCAGGAAATGCATTTCAAATGTTCTTCCCCTTATAAAGCATGCAGCCCGAGCGGTCACCCAACCATGGCAGAGGAATCCATGAAAATGAAGATAGGCCGGTGTAAATCAAAAAGTGAGGCTTGAATCCTGAGAGTTCTGCAACTGCAAGAGGTGTCACATCCAACAGGATGCAATATATAATGGGTATATACCACACCAGTTACAAGAGCATGACAAATGGCCTCGCAGGCACCACACTGGCTCCATTTATACAGTTTCCTTTCTGAGGCAGGATGGTAACTCCGTAACGTCTCCAATATTTTGCTGCTCTATTGAGCCTCCTCCGCCGAGAGGAGAGACAGTTGAGTGCCTTCCACTTGCATTCTCTCAGGTATAATATACAAGATCCATAATAATTCAATAACGTGAGAGCTCAGCTCTAGTGTTTGTTGGAAAGGATTTACTTTGCTTTCTTTGGGATAATTATGACTGATTGTAATAAGTATGGATATAAACTCTTGATCTTTGCCTTCAGAGCCACAGACTGCAAGTTACATGGGAGTTGAGGACGATTACAACTTAGTTCAAAGGCTGGAGACTTCAAAAAAAAAGGTGATTGCATTTAGTAGATTATAATTCCACACTTTTTATTCTCCATTTTTTGCCATTGTTCTGAAAATTTTACTTGCACAGATGGTTTCTGGATTCCAGGGCAGGGCAAGTGCATTTTGCAGCATTCCTTGTAAATCCCAACTCAAACTACAATGGCAAGGGTCCTGATGGGAGCTCACAGCACCTTCCTGCTCCCCTGCTCCTTGGATAAATAACCAAAACAGGTGAACATATGCCAAGGTCCTGGGTGGGAATTAGTTGGGCTTCAAGCATTTTGATTATTTAATGGATGGAGCCTGGTATAACTTTTTCTGAACAGCACAACTGCAGCAGAGCTACGGCTTTGGAGGACAGTGGGTTTTCCCTGGCCAGTGCCTCCTCAGCTCCTGGAAATGCTGTGGAAGCCGTTGTTTTTTGTTCAGAAAGCCTGGTATCTATGACTCCTAGTAGCCCTTTGCTTCCCAGAATCTGCTGGGATGCGGTAGCCTCAGTTTTCCCTGACACTGCAAACAGGTTGAAATGACAGATGAAAGGAGAGTGGGACAGAGCTGTGAGTTAGTGCATTAGCCTTTCACTGCTGGAGTCCAGGGTTCAGAGTCTTCCTTTGAGCAAATGTAAAAATGGGTTTAATAATTTCTTTCTAACATCCTTAGTGGGCATTTGGCAATATCATAAAACCTGTGCACAATATGGAAAAGAATAGCACAAGTCTCTGGAATAGGAAATGGATTGTTGAAGAATGGAAGCAAGATAGAAGGCAGAGAGGCGTGGAGAAACATGTGCACCTTCATCTAGGTATTTCTAAAAAGCCCACGCTTGTTATATACCAAGTGCACCCACTAATTAAGGAATAAGAAGAAAAAAAGGTAGCTGAAAAGCCTGACTGGTTTTTCTTTGGGAAATGCATTAGACAATTGGAAAGTGCACGTAGTCCTATTATTCAAGTTAATTTGCACTCACTCTCCTAGTCTACCACAAGAATTTATGAACCTGGAAGAGCTATAAGTCCCTTAACAAAGTAAACAAACTGTAACTCAGGCTTGTGTTCTTCCAGAGACCCACCACCTAAGTGTTTGGGAGATTGTTTTGGTTTTGGGGTTTGGCTTTTTTAACTAAAGGTGAAGAGATGATTCAGTACGTGGTGCTGTGTCGCTTTTCTCAGGGGCAAACAATTCACATTACCAGAATTAGACCATTAGAATAGACCTCAAATGTACAGTGAACCTCAGCAAATAAAATCTACCAGCTTTCAGCTATGACTTGTCTTTGCACATCCGAGGAGTCTGAATAGAGAAGGGAGATGGGCTGGGCTCCTTTCGAGTGGTTTAGCCTCCCCCAGGCACTGCAAATTCGGAGCAACAACAGCCAGAAGATTAAGCAAGTGTAACTAAAACTATTCTGATGTCAGGCCCCTATTTTAATCTCCTCCGAACGATCCAGATCCAGAGGACTCGTTAGTCCGTACAACACATCGTCTCCTCCTGAATGTGTGAGGCACTTAAAGAAAGAAAGTTGTTCACACTGTATACCAGACGACCTTGATGTGATAGACTGCAGGGTTTTGTGACACTGCACACTCAGTGCTATTCAACACTTTGCCTGAAAGGGAGGAAGGAATGGATTTATTGACTTGTGACTTTGACTCAGGCCTGTGTATCAGGACTGTTATTATGTGGAATGATTAGGCTGCAGTGTCAGGGACAAGTTAAACTAGAACAACAAAGGACCTCCTTAACCTTTACCTGGACACAAGGCCATTCATAATGACTTGCATGGTTTGGAAAACTAAGTATATCTTGCAGCACTCAATACTTCTGCAGCTACAGCAAATGAACAGAAATGGAAAAGACCGATTGCAGAAGGAGATGAAATGTAATTCAATTCTGCATAGTCCTGTTCAGAATACCAAGTTCAGGTCCGTGTCAAAAAGTGGCAAAGGCATCATCTTTCTGTTCAAAGTGAATTTTAGAACTGGATACCACACATAGCTACCCAGGATTCTTCCATTTTTTTTTGAGGGGGTGGTATAGCAAATAATGCTTTCCATGAAGGAGATGTCCTCATATAGAGTGTACGTGAAACCATAATCAATGTTAATAATAGATGGGTGCCAAATGTAAAGAGGGGGTCCTCAAATGGCATGGGGAGTCACTCCCACAAAGCCAGTGTGACAATATTCACTGATCCCTATCACTGTGTGAGGAACCGAGTATCTCTTTGTAGCTAGTGCTGCATGAGAGTCCTGATGCAACAGTCCATTTGTGGTTTTATATTAGATTCAAAATATTGCTCTCCTTTTCTTAATGGTCGTTATCAGAGCACATTATGAATGAGTCAGTGCATTTTGGATGGCTGAGATTTCACCCCTGCCCAAGCTGATGGCAATTTTGTCCCTGTTTTCAGGAGGTGCTGAATCAGGGCTCAGGACTTTGCAGGGCTGAGTGCTTGGCTCTGGGCATTGCCTGGACCCTGCTACTGGCTTGAGAGTGTCTTGCAGGCTTTTCTCCTTTCCAGCCATGTTTGTTGGTGATATCCAATTGTGGAATCCCAGGCAATTTCCCTTTCGTGAAGAAAGGCAAAGGCTCTTCTTGCAGGAAGTGGTTGCATAAGGTGCTGTAAAAATGTCTGCAGAAAGAAATTAAAACAAGCAGGATATGATAGGGAAGCTGAAGAAATAATGAAAAATAAGTGCCTTAATGGGAATACGACCAAGCTGCCTGGGGAAGGAGGGGCTGGTTTCTGATGAGATGCATTTGATCTCTCCAGCACCGCAAGAACTTCTGAACCCAGTGCTCCCAAGTGTCCCTCATTTGCAGAGCTTGGAGAAACCATAACTGGCCTCTTGTCTGTGCTCTGTCTAGCACAGGCCACCACAAGCTACAGGATAAAGAGAATTCTTCTTTGCTTCTGCCTTGATGTGCATGATGAGTGGGAATTTGTGTTTCAAGCTAAACATACCTGCTAGGTTTGAAAACAGCTGCAATATTGCATCCCACTTTTTTTTGAAGAGCTCAGTAAAGCATATCATTTTCACGTGGGTGTAAACTGCTCTGCTGGTTTATATGTTTGTAGAGAGGTTTGCATTTGGCTTGGAGCCCCAAGAAGCTCTCTCACCTCTATCTGTCCCTTTTCATTTACTCTCTCATTTCTCTATGAGCAGAAAAAAGCCAAATGTGGCCCAGAATCTTTGGTCAGCCCAAGGCAGGTAAAGCCACTTCTCCCAGGGGCAAGGCCGGGTCACCAGAAGATTTCAGCTGCTTCCTCCAGTGTCCTGGTTAGACCATTGCCTGTGACCATAAATACTGTTTTAGCTCTTGTCAGCCAAGAAACAAATCCCGTGGAGCGGATGTTTCTCTGCCCTGTTACGGAAATGAGGTGGGGCGAAACTGTGCCAACCCTTTATTTCACTTCAGAGTTTTTCGGGTTTTTTTCCCCGTAATTAATTCAGTCAGAATTACAGCATTTCTTCTGTTATAAGGTGTTTGTTACATTTCGTGGGTGTGAGTTAATTCGGCAACAACTGTGTTTCCCTGGTGCTGTTATGAAATAATTCTAGTTTTTGTGATGGCTGTGTCAAGATCCAGTCATGGCATAGGAACACTACGCATGAAAGAAATAAAATTAACAACATGAAGTTAAAGAATCTCTGGATTGACCAGATTAATATTAGATAGAGACAAAGCAGAGTAGCTAAGGTTTGGTTTGAATTTTTTGCTGCTTACCTGAACTCAGGTCTCTTGAACTAAGAGCTTCAAAGATACGGTCTTTACTTGCAGGCTGTGGCATATTGTGTGTGTACCAGGTATCTATCTGTAGTTACTCTCAGAGGTTTGTGGGGTTTTTTGAGTCTTGCATTAATTTTTGCTACATAGGAGTTTTATTGCTCTTTTGTATCACCCCTAAATTGGTTTGTTGGAAATATCACCATCGAGTGCTGTCTTTGTCTTTTATGCAGGTTGTCTGACATCAGGGAAATGCAGGGGTTTACTGTATAAGCCTTTATTAACTACTCAGTCCCTTGTTTAGCTGGTGAATGACAGTGAGTTTCCTTTTGTCGTTCACATGCTGCTTTCATTTTGTCATATCAATATTGCAGCAAATTAATTAACTCCTGTTCATGTTTTTGTTCATTTAAATCAGAGGGCAGGCTGTGTAGCATTTCTGCAGGAGATGGGAGAGAAGGGCACCCTTGTACTACTCCCATCTCCTGGACTATCTCAGGGTGCCTGTGGGTAAAATCACCTGGAGAAAATCTTGCCTCCCATCTCCCAAGATGTGGGCATCACATGTGGGGGCCTCTTTTTCTGAGGAGTAGGATTTGAAGGTGCTGTGTATGATATTGAGAGACAGGTTTTCAGGAGCAGAATCCCTGTTCTTATTGGAAGACTCCAACAACTGGCCTTTTGTTCAAACCAGGGTAAAGGACACTTTATCTTAAACAATTGCAATCTTCTAAAATTACAGGCATCTGAAAAGAAGGGAGAGCCTTATATCACATGCAAGAGCCAACAGGGCTGTTCAAAGGGGATGAGAGGTGCAACATGTCCAAAATAACGCTGAAAAAGGAAGAACTTTAGGAGAAGCTGCCAAATGTTTCTTTCAGATAGTGCACGGAATGGGTTGTTTTACTCAGAACCGTAAAACATTTGTGCAGAAAGAGAGCTTAGTGTTTGCATTGCTTATTTTTTTTTTTCATTGTAAGCACGGAAAACTGTAGAAGAAACCTGCCTTCATATTTTTAAGTGAATCAAAGTTTTAATGATAGCTCTTCAACTGGGATGCTCTCAGAAGTTTTCCAGTGATGTGGTTGTCCTGCAAGAGATTGTAGCCAGCAGAGAGGGGAGTTCCTTGACATTTTTGGTTCTCTTAGGATCAGGCTTCTACTTCCAAAAGCCAGAGGTCTCTGCAGGCACCAAAAGATCAGCAACCTCCAAATGATTTCAGACAAATCACCTTTTTGTGTCAGAGGGGATGTTCAGAGCAGCATATTAAATATAAGGCAGATAAAGCATCCCACATGCGCCAGGGTTGGCAGATTCCTTTCTTTTGTTCCCAATTAAAGATTCCATGTTTGCAACTGTGACTCCAAGTGCACTGGACATACATTTTGTTTAAAAGTGAATGTGAAAAGAAGCCAACAGGGGGAAGAAAAGATGTAACCAAAGGAACTACCGAGGGAAGCCAAGGGAGGAGGAAGATATTGAAAAGAGCAAATATTTTTATACATTTTTTTCCATGGGATATGCTCTACTGGCTGGCTGCAGGTTTCTGGAGCTGCTTGGGTGGGAAAGGCCATCTCTTACCTCACTTACCATCCTTCAGCCACTCTACTGGCTTCAAGTTGAACCTCCCTGAGGCCATGCTGGCTACTAAAATCCCCCAACTGTGGCATTGAGTGATCACGAGAGTACAAAGTTAGGAGGAAGGATATAGAGTTGGTTATGGGAGTGTCACACGACCAATGATATTCTCTAGCTGAAACATCAGCATAGCTCTTCCCAACTTGCTTCAGTAATAACTAAAGTGGTCATAGCCTGGCTGAACAGAGTCTGGCTGAGCCAGACCAGGCTCACTGGTCACCATGGCAGCAGAAGTGGCTCTCTTTAAGCACCTCTTCTTTCTGACACAGGACATCAAGCTGGAAGGGATTTGGGGAAGGTCATTGTGCGTATCCCTCCATGCTAAGGCAACACCTCCTGCACCTCTACCAAGAAGACTCCACATGGTTCTTGCCAGTCTCTTCTAGAGCTTCACTGTTCTTGCTGTTGGAAAGACTTTTCCTAAAATTTGACTCAAGTCTTCTTAGCTGGCAGCTTTTTCTTGTCCTTTTGGTCATGGAAAACAGATTGTTCCCTTCCTCTTTGCTGCAGCCTTTTATACACTGGAAGACTGTGTTATCATGTCTCCCCTCAGTCTTCTCTTTAGAGCAAACAACCCCACTGTGTTCAATCTTTCCTCACAAGTCATGGTTTTTAGACTTCTGATTGTTCTCCCCCCCCTGTTCCTCTGAACTTTCTCCAATTGGGCCATGCCTTTGGAGAAGTGCGGTGCCTGCAGGAGAACACAATGCCCTGGGTGAGGCCTCCCTGGCACTCAGCAAAGTGCAAGCTTTGCTTTATGAGTTCTACTTCTGTTTAAACATCGCAGTGTGGCATTTGCCTTTTTCTCAGCTGCGCGCCATTGTCGCCGAACGTTCAGCTTGTGATCCACAGCCCCCAGTCCTCTGGTTTCTTTTCTGCACAGCTGCCATCCCGGCAATTGTTCCCTCTTTGCTGCTTGTGTAGGTTAATGCACAGGGTAGATGGAGCAAACACCTACTCCATCTCCCCCTGCCCCCAAATCCACTTAATGTCAATTTTATGCTTTTCCTACTCCACACAGAGTCAGCGCGTTGAGGGAATTTTGGATATCAAATGGAAGGGGTGAGGTCTTTATTGAAATTACAAGTGTAGAGTAACAGGACAGGTACACAACAGCAGGCAGTAGTACACAGGTTTGGGTTTGGGTAGTAAAATGTTGGACTAGGCTCTCGCTGATGGTTCTTCCTTTGAATACCGAAAGCGCTTAAGCTACAGGAAAACAAATGTAAACTCCCAGTTATTTCTTTAATGATTCTGGGTGATTCCCTTGAGCTGATGTGTCTCTTGCACTTGGTATTTTTTTCTTTTCAGAGGTAAGGCTGGGGTTATTTGGGTTGGAGACTTTCTGTGTGATCTGAAGAGGTCTGCTCCTCCCTGCTCCTGCCCCAAATCCACTTAATGTCAATTTTATGCTTTTCCTACTCCACACAGAGTCAGCGCGTTGAGGGAATTTTGGATATCAAATGGAAGGGGTGAGGTCTTTATTGAAATTACAAGTGTAGAGTAACAGGACAGGTACACAACAGCAGGCAGTAGTACACAGGTTTGGGTTTGGGTAGTAAAATGTTGGACTAGGCTGTCGCTGATGGTTCTTCCTTTGAATACCGAAAGCGCTTAAGCTACAGGAAAACAAATGTAAACTCCCAGTTATTTCTTTAATGATTCTGGGTGATTCCCTTGAGCTGATGTGTCTCTTGCACTTGGTATTTTTTTCTTTTCAGCGGTAAGGCTGGGGTTATTTGGGTTGGAGACTTTCTGTGTGATCTGAAGAGGTCTGCTCCTCCCTGCTCCTGCCCCAAATCCACTTAATGTCAATTTTATGCTTTTCCTACTCCACACAGAGTCAGCGCGTTGAGGGAATTTTGGATATCAAATGGAAGGGGTGAGGTCTTTATTGAAATTACAAGTGTAGAGTAACAGGACAGGTACACAACAGCAGGCAGTAGTACACAGGTTTGGGTTTGGGTAGTAAAATGTTGGACTAGGCTGTCGCTGATGGTTCTTCCTTTGAATACCGAAAGCGCTTAAGCTACAGGAAAACAAATGTAAACTCCCAGTTATTTCTTTAATGATTCTGGGTGATTCCCTTGAGCTGATGTGTCTCTTGCACTTGGTATTTTTTTCTTTTCAGAGGTAAGGCTGGGGTTATTTGGGTTGGAGACTTTCTGTGTGATCTGAAGAGGTCTGCTCCTCCCTGGTGCTGGTTTGTGGCTGGACAATACAGGGGAAAGGACAATTAGCTGGAGCTTTTATTGTCATTACTGGGCCTCTAAGCTGGTCATTCCTTAGCTCCTTCTTTGCAGTTTTACCAAAATAAGTTCTTCATCTCCAAATTTTCTCTGAAAGGTTTGGATGATGCTTGGAAGCAGGAGATACATCTACCTCTATTTTACTGTAAGAGAGGGGTAAATTTAGGGCGATGTTTTTGTATGTGCACTCCTCAGCCAGAAGACATGAAGGTTCGGCTTCAAGGTGCTTGACTGAGGCAATGGCTCCAACCAGGGGAGTCAGCACATCAAAATGTTGCTTTCTCTGGCAGAATAATGGAGATCTGGTACAGCACCTTCTAATTTTTCAAACAGCACAAAGTGCAATTCCAAATTAACCAGCACACCTCCACCTTAATTTTTCATTTTACTTAACCTCTCTGTGTCTGTTTCGCCATCTGTAAAACTGAGATAATACTTACCTACCTCACAGGGATGTTATGAGGATTAATTAATTGATGTTTGTACAGCGCTTTGAATATGCAAAGCGCTATATGTGCTAAGTATTATTATTTAGCTTAAATGCGGCTGAACAGGTTTAGAATGCTGGGAGAGAGCTCTGTCACTGACACCAATCTATCACAATGTGGCTAATGACACAGCCTTGGGAACCAGGCAGCCAATTTTCTTATTCTGTGCCATAATTAGCCAATATCAATAACAAAAAAAACCCCAGCACCCCACCTTTGCAGGAATTGCAGGGATTGACCACTATAGCATTGCTGCAGAAATCCCAGTCTAAATACCTCACAGTGGGATCAAGCTAGTGGCAAGTGGTTCACCCTCAAAAATCACCCAACCCACGTGGAAATGAAGAGTATCTGTAGGGCTGGAAGAAGGTTGTAGTGCCCCATGGGAAAAAAAGAGCATTGTCTGACTTGAGAGCAGGAATAAAAATGAACAAAATATTTGCGGGGGGAGGTGGTGGGAGGTGGCGTCCAGCCCAGGTTTCGCAGACATAGCTGAGAGCAGCACCTGCCCCCCTGCACGTGAGCAGAAGGTCCCAAGCCAGTATTTGTTCTAGTGTGTTAATGAGCAGTGGCAGCCCCAGGAGCCAAGGGGACTGTCTAGCTGGAGATACAAAAGGCTGGTTAAGAACTGGTAATATGGGGTCTGTGTATGCACTGGGGGAGAGCAACTTCTTCCAAGAAATACAAGGAGAAGCTCTATAATTTTTCTCTTGGCTGCAGATTTATTTCAGTTTTAGTAGTTCTTATTCAAATTCATCAGGGGTAATTAATGAAAGATATAGGAAGGCCAGCACACACCTAGGATGCTCTGTTTGTAGCTTGAATTATGTTGAGCTGTTTGGTCTATTGGTTCACTACCTCAAGCCTAGTGCAGTATTGTCATCCTTTGCTTTACAACACAGTCATTATATCCCTAAACCACATTGTGATACACTGTGGCTTCTGTTTACGACTCCCGAAACTCCCACTCCATATATCACCTGCCATAAAACCCATCAAACTGCTGCTAGTAAAATGGTGCACAGTGGTCTAAGTAGGAGCCAGGCAAATTGTGTGATACCCTACTGTGGTTAATGAGAGTGAAAATGTGGTTAGGATTTTATTCAGGCGATGTTCATTTGCAGGGCCATTGTAGTGAGGTGGCAAAGCAAAAAGTCTTTTGTTAACCTGAATGACAATATATTTTCTATTGTACGAAGTAGCTGAATGCAGAGTTTGCCAAGTTATACATCAATTGTAAATAAGTCAAACTGTGACCTTGAATGGCTACATTTTTATTGCTTGGGGGTCTTGAAAACTAATTAATACACTGAGATGTTATAGCGACCATATGAAACCTGTTACTGGAATTTAAACCATTGCGGAGCAGTTCAGACCAGTCATTGACAACTACAAAAATATAAAAAGTAATCTAGCTCTGTGTACCAGGAAGAAATTTTTTATTTTTTGTATGAGAGCTGTTGGGGTGGACGTGCCATTCAACTGTTTAGAGATGTAGGATAAAAAAAAAATTCTGGTGGAGGTGTGGTCTGTGCTGCAGATCCTGAAAGCTCCTGATTTAACCAACACTTTTAGCCCCTGAGGCCACGGACACACTCAGCTGCATCCCAAGGCTGTTTTGGGCTGGAACCAGGGTATAAACCTTTCCCTCTCCTCCCTGCCCTTTCCATCCTGGTTTATGAAGGGACTGGATCCAGACATGTGGGACCAGCGTCTGGCCTAAAATCAAGCATCACAAACCCCTCCTTGTTAAATCCTGAGTGATGTAAAAACTGTCAAAGCAATTGTCGATTGATTATTTTCCACAGTCCTCATCATGTTTCTGCTTGTAGTTGTCTCATTCATTAAAATGCATTGTATTTTTTTGTTTGTAGTTGCTTCCCCCCCCCTCCCCCCCTTTTAATTACCCGACCACATCTTCAGAGCTATATAACTTGAATATAGGAGAGCTGAGCTTTACTTCAGATTGAAATTTTACATATATTTTGCCTTGGGTAAAAAGTTGATTTCCCCTCCCCAGCCAATGAAAAGTAAATTAAGGAAGGCGTGTATAACAAAACCAAAATTTTGTAGCTGCATTGTGTGTTTTTTGACTGTTTCTGCTGTTGTACAAAAAAAAAAAAATTACATTAAATTAAAAAGGCCTATTTATAAAACAAACATTTTGTAGGCAAAAAGGAAATGCAACCATAATAAAATTGTCAGTCTCAGCGGAATGACTGTATTGTACTGGGCTTTCGAAGAAAATCAGGCTGGCTCCTTCAGAGGAAATCTGATTTCAATTTAAGAGTCTTATTGAGGAAAACAGCACCACAAAAGGGGAAATTAAACCATAAAGAGTACATTAAGATAATGTTAAGGATCTAACTTACCACCACAAAAAAACCCAAAGCAATCTGAAGTTGAGCTACAGAAACTTTCTCTGTGGTGCATCCTCCTGTGTGGAATTATGGCAGCTGCCCCTGGAAAGGTGGGAGGGATGGGAGGTGTTTGAGCTGAGCCCTGGGGTGGTTAAGGTTAAGAAAGAGAAGATGTAAGAATGGCACCTTCTAACTTCACATATCATCTCCAGTGTGAATTCTGAGTCGTAGCTGCTTAATCCACTGACTGAAAGAAGTTTTTAGTGCTTTTTTTTCCCCTGGCTAGCTTAGTGGAACCTGTAGAGCCATGGAGAGGGAGCTGGATTATTTTGTGGCTCATGCACCACCAGGAGATTAGCTGATGAAAGCTCTGGTCTAGCACTCACTTCCCAGGGTGTGGAGACACACTGCTTTCAAGGAGAAGCAGCTCAGCTCAGCAGTGGGACTTCCTTTCCGTAGGCTGAGAGCTCTTTCCAAAAGGATTTTTTGTTTTACAGCTGAAGAATGTGAAAATCTGAAAGAAGCCGGAAGAATGTTAATTTGTTAGTTTTATGGCATATGAGCATCTTTAGGATGGCTGATTTTATGCAGTTGTGGCTACAGAGGAGTGTTGAGTGGATTCAGGGTTGCTCTGGTCTATGGAAAATAATTTTGCTCGGCTTTTCCTTCCACGGGGGAATGAGTCCGACGGCCAGGATGGGCAGTTGGTCTGTAAGAGGTTTATTTCCTCACCAGGCAGACACAGGCTCCTCCTCAGTGCTCCTGCTGGAAAGGGAGTGAGTGCTCCACTACATGTGAAAATCCCAGGTATTTTGTGGTACCTTTAGATGCATTTCTCTGAGTTGCCACTGTCAGAGCCCGGAGGGTGCAAAGTCATCCTCCAAGTGCAGGAGGGGATGAAGGTGACCCATCCCTGGCTCCAGCATAACACTGCACCGTGTGCTGGGCATGGGAGCAGCAGCAGCCAACCCTCAGGCTGCGTCAGCTCTGCTCCTACTGACATCCCCGTGGTCCTGTCAGTTCCTTGTGAAAGTCCTTCCCTGAGCATTTTTCATTCCAGAGGAGCACTGCCTGTCAGAGTTACGTATGTTGGCTTTCTGGGCCTCCCAGCTGGCTTGCACAGGAGGGAAGTATTTCCACTTTGTTGTGAGGAAGCCAAGGCAGAGAGGGATCAGGTGTGATGAGACTGTGGGCTGCTGGGTATCCCTCAGCTGCATGGGCCGCCCTATCCAGCTCACTCAAAGTGGAAAATACAAAGGTGCCTTCATGGGAAACTGCTGGGAAGGGTTTGGGTGTCGTGGTTTCTGCCATGAAGGAGAGAAGCAGCCCAGGATTTCCTGAAGTCTCTTCCTACTTTTAAAATGCTTTCATTGGTATTAGATTTTATCCAGGTTTGACCTGGAGTATACGTACCCTAGCCGGGTCTGTCATGCATATTTTGTGAGGAAAAGAAAACAGGTATTTATAAATGGGTAAAAAGGGCGAACTCAAATAAAGGCACCATTGCCTTGGAGTGCAAGGTGATTGGATGGATTTGTGCATAAGAGACCCCAGCCTCTGTGTGATTTGGGAACTTTGATCCTGTGTCTGCACCACCACCAATGCAGCCTGTGTGTGTCAGCAGTCTCTCTTCCACGTGCTTCCTGCAGTGAGGAAGCTGGTGTCCCATTCTGTCCTGTCCCAATTCTTTGATTCATAAAAAGAGGGGCCTGCAGTTGTTATGGGAGTCAGACTCCCTTGGTGTCAAGGGGACTTCTGGCAGAGGGAAAGCTGGAGAGCTGGGTAGAACCCTTGTGCATCCAGCAATTGGAGGAAGTTTTGAAGAGAGCAGAAACATAAACAAAAATAAATAAAACATAAACATAACCCCCTAAACTGAAGCATACTCATACATTTACAATCATCAAAATCCCAGGTTAGGCAGATGAAAGAGATTTCAGCGTGTTACAAGTCATAGCAATAATAGCCCTGGGACATTGGCTGGTCTATTCTATTATGTAAAAGTCTCGCAGCCTTGTAATGGTTCCACAGATTAAGAAGTGCTATGTACCAGTTCTAAATATTTCTTCAAATTAAGACTTTCTGCTTCTAACTGAAATCTCTGCTGAATACAGTGGTATAATAGGGTGCCCTGTTCCATCTGTGTAAATAACACAGAGAGATTTTCTCTTGTTGGAATACCTGCGTTAAGGAAAAAAAAAAAAAAAAAAAAAAGCAGCAATAACTTGGGACTTCAAAGGTCTAACTTCAAAAGATTTCTTGCATTCTGCTTGACGGGACAGCATCTTATGCACACATGCTTTTTCACTGCTAAATGCCTTAATAATGAGCTTGGGTTCAGGTTTTGTGAATCAGAGCCAAGTAACTCTGTTTTATTATATTTGCTGGGAAATGAACTAGCTCTGGGTAATTAGGAAAGCAATTTTATTAGCATCTATTTCATAAAGATTGTTTTTTAATCAGAGTCAGAACTTACTAGAAATGATTCTTTTATTTTTATTGCCCAGGTCTCCTGAACGATGCGGCTGCCATGGGTCTGAACCTGTAGCAAAGTCTGTCCACTGAAGGCAGCAGTATCACCATTAATCTGTAACAATGTTATAAAATAACCCAGGGATGGTAATCCCCTAAATAACGCTGCAGAAGCTAATAATTACTGTAGTGTGCTTTACTGCATGATGCTACCCTGGGGCTAAATTATAACTGTCCATCCATTCCTGCACCATAAAGACAGGGCACAAGGAGCCTGCTTCCCTGCACATGCTGTGCATGAGCAACAGGAGCCAACTCAGAGCCATGGGGAGAGCTGAAGGACCACTTAGGATCAGGGAGTAGGGGTACAGAGGCAGCATAGGGACCAGGAGAGAAGATTTTGGTTGGATTCTGGACTTGGTTTTAATTGCCTGTGAGGACACTAAAGTAGTGATGGTGCTGGGAGTGGGAGGAGAGACCAGTAGGAGACCTTTGCTCTCTCTGGAGGCATTTTCATGGAAAAACAAAGTGCCACTGTGCCCAGCAAAGGGCAAAGAGCACAAGGGTTTGCTCTCACTGGCCAAACGGGGGAAAAAAAATGAGGCTTAGAACAATCATTGTGGGTAAAACCCACACCCAAACCTCTGTTTTCTCAGTGAAACAGGAGGAAAGATTTGTATTCACCTGAATGAGAAGTTTTGGTTTTATTTGTAAATCTTTTTTATTATTTAAGACCGTCAAATTTCTAACTTCTAACGAAAGATTATTTCAAAATGCAAAGTTAAACCACTGCTTCTTGAAAGTGTTTTCAAGAAAGTTTGAAAGTTGTTTTCAAAGTTGCTTAGTGAACTTTACCTGAAATTGCAAATATTTTTGGTTCCTTTGGTTCTTTTGAAATGAAAGAACAATGACTTGAACAGTGCAGTCATCTGCACATCACAGGGAGTCCGTGGGCCTTAGAGCTCTTCAGTCACTGCTGAGCAGAGTGACCATGACTGATCCTGGGGCTGGGACCCATTCCAATCCAGGACAGTAATAAAGAGGCGTGTCTTCTGCAAAATTTACACCTACATTTGTGCTCTTGCAGACAAACTCCGGGTTGGAGGCAGTTGCAACTGGGTTTGGATTCATTCTTTTTCTTGCAAGAATAGGTTCATACTGAATTAGTAGTAATAAAGGAAGGGGTGAGGATGTAATGGAAAGAGTGGGAGGATCTTTTATGCAAAAGAAAGAGTGGGCTGAACTTCCAGAGGTGCTTGGCAGGGCTACCCACATACCTGCAGTGCATAGCCTGCCTTTTTGAAACAGGAGGCATCTGGAAAAGGGCAATTACCTGCCTGGCTCCTTCTTCACCAGGGTTTTGAGAGTGCAGTCGTAAAGTTTCTAAATTTGGTCCTGTGTAGCAGCTCTCTGGAAAGGACACAAGAGCTGGGAGGAGTGATGTCCCTTTTGGTTTGGGAGTCTAGGCAGAGAAGGGAGAAACCGCTGGAATGTGTGCTCAGCCAGTTCCAGGGAAAAGCACCCGGCACCAAATCTGGAGCTTGACCTGAACCTGTTCACATTTTGGAGGCCTTCGGGGAGTTTGTTTCAGGCCAAATCACTATGAGATCAAGGAGAAAGTTTATATCAATTTCAAGTTGCCTGAACAAAGCAAAAAGTTTTTAGGACTAAAAAGGGAGAAACATATGTTACACATGAGAAAAACATCTTATCAGGAAGAATATGGAGAGAGTGAAATGACTAACGATGAGGTTTCTGAGACTTTGCCACAAAAATTTTATAAAAGGAGGCTCCTGAAAATCTTTCAGTTGGCTGTAGAGTGATCTCATTCTCCAAGCAGAGAAAGATTATAAACGAGGGTGTATTTTCCAAAATTTTTTTTCCATTTATACTTTACAAAGCTTATTTCATTTGGACAAAATAGTTTAAACCCCTTCAATTATCTAGATGTCAAAACCCACATCGCAAGACAGGGGTTCAAGCCAAAGGCCTTAGGCAGGGAGACTTCCTGTCATCTTCATGGTCCGTGGCCTCATCTGGTGGTACTTGTGGTCCTCCACAGTTGTTGGCTGCACCCACTGGGTGAAGGTGAAGGATAAATTCTTATAAGAGGGATGAAGAAAACCAGGTCCCTCTTCCCTCTGTGCACACAGCAGGGACAGCTACTGCTGCCTGCTTCTTCCAAAGTTTCAGTGCTTAACTTGGTATCCCAAATACAAAAGTATTTTGGTTCACATATACATGCATGCATATACATGCATATATATAAAAATATATATATATACACCCACACACGAAGAATAGCAATCAGTTTTATTCCTTTGCTTTGCAGTCATCAGTAAATTTAGTATATTCATGTGAATAGTTTAAAGAACACGTCCTGTGATCTAAGTGAAAGGGAAAATATATCCACAAGATGATCCAGTGTGTGTAAAAATAAACAGCTTGATTGCTCTTACATGCTCTTCTTTTGTGCAAGCAAAGAGAAATGCAGAAATATTGCCACATTTCATCATGTAGGACAAGGGGGCCCAGGTGACACCCTGATCAGGTGTGCATGCATAATCATTCCCAAAATAATCACCCTTTTGAATAATTTCACTCCAAATATTGCAGCTTCAACTTATTCTCTGCAAGTGACTCATAAATCTTTACCGTGAATGTGAATCAAGTTTCAGAGCCGCAGGCTCAGGAGCTTGTTGGATTTATTCAACTTTAGTCTTTATTTATAGACATAAAAGTGTATTATTGGTTGTAACATCCAAACAAAGGAAAACAGATTGTAAGCATCCATTAACATTTTCCCAAAAGGGAAATCTGGAGTTTCTCCTGGGTCTTTCAGTCTCTCCCTTGTAATATTAAGATGATGTCATAAACTCATAATTACTTTGTGATGCTCTTATGTACTCCGTAGTTGCTTGTACAGAGATGGTTATTTATTTTCTGAGCAGAAAAACTGAACAATACAAACAGGTGGGAGGAAGGAGATCGGTCTTTGGTGGTTTAGGGTTTGAAGGACCCCGATATTTTATTTCATCCTATTGCAATAATTTTCTCTGGTATATGCAAGGACACAGGTGTTTTATGTAGTATTATTTAAAAAAAGTTTAATTAATATTCAAGTATAGGATGCAAACACTTTACATCCACTTTATAATGACTGGAGCAAAGAGCAATTTGGGGAGTAGTAATCTGCAGAAAGCACAGTCTTTACTGCCGAATCGCTCCAGGTTCCTTCCAAAAATCTCTCTCTGATTAAGTGGTGGACTTAATGCTCTAACGAGGATCCCAGATTGCAAAAAAATGTATGAGTACGTGGAGGGGAGGGAGGAAGGAACCGACCCAAGAATTTGGGGAAGTGCAAACCTTGGCAGATACCAAGGGCAGGATGGAGCAGTGCAAGGGGGTGAGTGTGCACTGTGGAGACTTCCAGGGTGTGGGGCTTCCCAGGTACATCTGTAATTGCTCCTTGGTTGAGGGCAGAGCAGAAATTTGTTTCCAAGCCATGTTTACCCTGTAACATTTCTGACCTATAAAAGAGCCTGATGGAGTACTGCCTGAGTGACTTGAAATTAATAATTGATCTGGCTTTCTTTCTCCTCCTCATGGAATAATGGTGAGCAGATTGTGATTTCCTCAGATCCTTGTTATTCAGAAATATCTAATACATTTTTACAATTTTTTTCCCCTCTCATTCCATTGCTTAGATTTTGCAGGCTTTGGGTTTGGCTCAGTTTGGGCTTTGGGCAGCACATCAGGGAATGAGCACAAGTCAAGTGTTAGAGGTTGGGGTTATTGCTCTGCTTGGCAATGTGCAAGATGGTCCCCTCCTCCCTGGGACACCAGCAGGGCTGCAGAGGGTGAGACAGGACCTTCTGCACACGTGTCAGGTCGATCAGGGTAATCCGTCACAGGTTAGCCACGGGATGTTGCAAACCTTCCCAGGACTGGGGTTCTAGGAAATCCATTGCTCAGTGGGATAAACCCTTCCTTGCTGTTTTCTGCCCTAGTATGGAGAAAGGCACAAGTGCTTCTCACGCAAAGATGAGCAAATCCCCCTCTCTGGAAGCATCCTTGGGGTGTGGGAAAAACTTTTCTGCAGGATGGTTTGCTTGGTGGTGGTGCACAGATAAAAGAAAAATCTTTCAAAAGTTGGTGAGAATATTCAGGAACGTATTTTGTTCCCAGTATTCAGTCAAAGCTAATTTGATGGAGAAGAGAAAAATCTCTTCCTTCCTCTGCAAGGAGCATAAATATCCATTTCAAACAATTCTTTAAGGACCTAAGGTTTCTTACTACTCATTGCTAGCCATTTTAATTTCTGACCTCTTCTGCTTGACTAGCTGCAGACCATTCCATGACCCTTTAGGATTCCAAAGCTGAGATTTATGTCCTAGCCCAAATTTCTGTGAATTACTGTTGTACTGAGCCTCTGACAGAATTTGCAGCCGGCCTTTTTCTTTCCCCTATGCAGCTTTCCATACGTCTCCCTTCCTAGCGCTTCATTTAAGCTTGATGGATATAATTTTAACCATTCTCTTCAACTCCACACAGACATTTATAATGCAGACATGAACAGAAAGGGACTCAGCTTGGTTGAGTTTGTTTCATTTCTCTCAGAATTTCCTTTGGACTTATGGATTGTCCATGCTTTTTATTTTGGTCACATGATTTTTTTTGAAAGTGAGAGCCATTACAGTGTATTTAAAAGTTGTCTTTCCACATTGACTTACTCTGCCTACACAGAGAACTATGCTTTACTTGTCTTTGTACTCCACTTTGGTATTTAAGGATGGCTTTTTTTCCTTGCCACGGGTGGTTCAGGGTCCTGGGCAAGCTGGGGAGAGTGGAATCCTACTCAAGCTGAGTATAGACTTTGACTGCTCAATCTTATAACCCCAGACAAAATCCAGATCCCCGAATACAAACCTGACACTGCACAAATGAGTGAGAAGAGATGTGTTAAATCACCTGTGCTCTGGTCATTTCCTGGTCAGGAAAGCTCTCTGGAAAGAGATCTCTGGGAAAAAGCCTCTGGTTAATTGAGCCTGTTGCTGAAGGCACTGGTGGCGAAGCAGCCGCGCTCCTGCACCTCTCTGGCCTGGGCTGGTTGGAGGCTGCTGCTTCACAAATCTTGGCTGCAAATCAGGGTTTCCTACTTCCTTTACCTTTCCCCTCAGCCTCTGATGTTATCAACAGGCTCAGAAAAGTGTTAGAATTTGGGAGGGGAAGGAGTAACTTTCTTTGCCATCTCTCAGTTCCTCAAGCCCCTTTTACACCAGGCAGGAGGAAGGGAGAGGAAATGTAACTAATATTGCTGAACCTTAAATAGATTCCGGATCCAGATCCCTTACTGACGTAAGACTTATTTGGGACACTTCCTAAAGCTAAGATTGATTGCTTTGAGTTACCTCCAGGTAAATATACATCTCTATTTTCAAAATTACCTCACTTTTTTCCTTCTCTAGACCACTTTCTTTGAGAGCTCCTGCTGTCTGGTGCTGCACTGGCCAGCCTGGTAGTAAACCTACCACGCAGTCATCCAGGACTCTCCCTAAACTTGTGGCTGTTTACTTGGGATTTTCTCTGATATGCCTTTGATTCTGGGATTTATTCTCCGCTCCTGTCTTCAAGGATGTGAGTTAGTTAGCACTCAAGTGTCTATGTGACCCCATGTTTACAGTCACTGGTAAAGATGGAAGTGGGCTTGGAATTATTAGCAATTTTGGTTTCCCTAGAATTTCCTCCCCAGTTCTTAGGCAGACCTTTATCAAACCCCCTTGTGCCTAGAGCACCATTTCTCCTGTGACCTGGGAGCTGGGCACTAAACATTGTTCACATCAGAATGGCAGTGCATGAATGAGGGAATCTTTTTGTCACTGTGGTGATGTGCCAACCCTATAGATGCTGTTTTCTTATTAGAAATTAAAAACTTACTCACAGATTCTGAGGCAGAATTTTGCTTCTGTGTGTTCATTTAGGATTTAGCCTGAAGTATTAACATAAAATTTAAAATTGTGTCCTTTCCACTGAAATCCAGTGTGGTTACAAGGTTCTAATAAATATTATGTCCTTCCATCATGCAATTAAAATTTTCCACCTCATTTCACAATGCAAAACACTCACATGTTGTCAATCATTTTGAAACATGATTTTTTGACATCATATAATTTCACTTCATTTTTCAGACAGACATCACACCAGGAAATTATATAAGAAAGGATCCTATTATATCTTTATTTTTCCACTAAATTTCACCTTCAAATACAGACATTTGTGTACATTTCAGTAATTCTGACAATAAACTTTCAAGGAGAAACGAATGGCATCTACATAGCCGTAGATCAGCATATGGAGTTTCCTGCTCTTCAGAGACTGCGGCTCCGGCGCTGGCACCTGGTTAGGAACCGCTGGTGTAGCCACGGGAAGTTTACAAGTCTTCATGCACGAAGTGAAAAGGTTGCTGCTTGAAACAGATACCACCTGGGAGGCAGAGAGGGAAACATATGCACGTTTTTGAACTTTCCTGTGTTTAACAGTTAGCAGACACTAATGAATTGCCAAACAGCCCTGATTTAAAGCGTAGTAGTCAAAAGTAAGGGTACTTGCTGCTTGTCAGGTAGTCCACCTGTTCAAGAAACCAAAGTGCCCCTGCCCTGTGCCAGGAGAAAAGCTGCTGCTGGTTCAAACCTCTGCTCCGGGGTGCATGTGTGTGTGTGTCATTGTGCTGCTTCCTATCATGGGAGTCAGAAATGCGATAGAATATCTCAGGCTCATTACAGAAGTCTGGTATTCAGCGACAGATTTTGACCAGAGTTGCGTATAAATCTGGGGGAAATACAGCCTGTTTGGAATTTGTAAGTGCTCAGACATAGGCTGGCAAAGTAAGAGAGGAGCAAACCAGGCATGTAAAAAGGCAGAATTAAACTTCTGGTTGTGGCTGCATTAGGTTTCAGATATCCTCTCCTGGTTTGTGATGTCCTTGGAAATTCACGCCTGGTCCAAAAACCTCTTTCATGTCTCTCAGGGCTCAGCTGGAAATGGCAGCACGTTTCCAGAAGATGTCTGAATCTCCTCCATCCTTCTAGATTTTAATGCTGCCATGGGGACATTGTTTCCAGGCAAGGTGATCCCAATATGTTCCACTTACAGGTCTGCCGGGTCACACAGCCAAGCAGCTGCTATTCTGCTAAGGGAATGTGCAAACAGAGCTGCTGACCTACCAGTAAACCCACTGCAGGCAGATTAAGATGAAGTGTTCAAACTTCTGCTCGTTGAAGTCAGTGCTAGAGAACCTGTGCTTGGGGAGTGCAGGTAGAGCCGTGCTGTGGCGTGCAAAGGTACTGGGCTTGGTCTGTGCAGTCAGCTAAATTGTGCTGTGTGGCCAGGAGCTGCATGTGTTGGGAAGTGCTGCCTCTTAGCCTGCTAGATTGAACTTGGTTTTAGGGTTTACAGTAATAAATGACAATATTGAGCTGAGAGGGGAGATACCAGAGTCTGGGCTGCTGTCCCACACTCCCTTCCTGGCCATGGGGCTGCTGCTTTAAGCAATTGAGACTATTTTCTTTTCTATTCTATTTGAGATGGTGTGTGTCTGATAGCCCTGCTGTGACCAAGGGTTTTGCTGGCAGAATTATTCCTAGGCATCACATGCAGCCACACAGACCCAGGAACCTAAAGGGGCTCAGTTCTTGCTTTGTTTTCCCCTTCAAAAACAGCCAGTACTTTGTGAAACCAGGGAGAGGTGTGAGCAGTGCTGGAGACCCATCAGCCAACATGCAGCCTGGCAGGAGAAGAGCCAACAACCTGGCACGCTGCTGTGTGGTGCTCCAGAGAAGCCCTGGTTCGTGGGCTGACATGGTTGGTGGAGAGCCTCACTGAGGCTGTGGTGGTATGTGGAATACTCCCATGGAAAAACATCCTTGCAAAGCTGACTGTGATGCCCATCTCTGCAGAGGGTGGCTGCTGTGGTGGGGGGAAGGAAAGTGGCTTTTAGGGCATCTGTGATTAAAAGAGGGGAAAACCCCACAACACAACCCCAGAGTGGTGAGTTGGTACTGAGTGATAGCAGAGAGCTGGGGAGTGGTGAGGTGGTTCCCCTTATCACTCAAAGTGGGCTGGTGAAAATTGATCTGGTGGCAGAAGTGCAGGGAGAGCAGGCAAGCAGAAAATCACGAGAGAAGGTTGTTACCACCACTTCCTTCCTCAAGCTGCAGCATAGCTTGGGGCTCGGATTCAATAGGAAGTTCCTGCAGCATAACAAGCTCCCATCCATCAGCTGAGCTGCACTCACCACTCGTGTGCACCCTCTTAGCCCACAACAGCTGTAAAGTAGCATCATTTAGCTTAATTTTTTTAATTAGAGGCCTAACCCAACCTGTGGGACTTTGGTGTGGGTTCAGTGGGTGTGCGTGGTCCCCAGCAGTGATCCCAGTCAGCTGCAGGGACGTGCTGTGGGTCAGGGAGCTGCATGATAGGACAGTGCATTTTCTGCCTTCAAACTAACTCGGCTCTTATAACTAACCAGCTCTCAGTGGTCAGATTGGTTTTACTGCAGAGACACAGGGAAATAAATACTCCAGTGGAAGTGCAATGCAAATAATTTCTTCTGGCCTGATCCTGAAACCACTGGGGTGTGCCGTGTAAAAACACGCGAGAAATTAGTCTAATGAACGACAAGATGGATATTCCAAGGGGTCCCTCATGAGTTTAACATGAAGGGTGCTTTTCCTGAGTTGGGGCAGGGGTGCTGAGCTCCTTGCAGAGTCGCCTCCCTGCCGTGAGCGCACTCTCAAGGCATGAGCAGCATCTGGGGAGTTTTGGTTCTCATGCACGAGCACAGCCCTGTGATTTGCAGGGGGGGTGTTAATTCAGAGATCTGTCCTTCAAAGCAGGGAAATGATGAGGTAAGAAATCTTTCTGTATTTTGAATATATATATATATGTACACACATATAAATATAGATGAGATTATTCAAATGCAGCTTGAATATATTTTGCCTAATCCATACAGAGTTTTATCAATATTTCTTTGTTTATTCTCTTTCATGCCAGCTGCTTTCTTTATATATTTCCATTTTGTACATTTTTCAGAGTGATTGGATCATGTTGCACACACTTCTATTGAAATATTAAGTGTTTGCAATCCCCATTCATAGGCAGCAGCTCTGTTATTATGATCCATCATTTCAAAATCCACATATTTGAAAAAAGAGAGCTTAGCTAGCCCTTGAGTAGCAGAGAGCATTAGACCCAAGGAATCTCATTCGTCTTGTCAATAATCTGTGGATTAACACCACAAAATTGTTTGTTTCGTTGGCATATCCTCACTGTGTATTTTTAAACGAAATGAGCCTGTGGAAGTCCCAGTGAGGTGAGGTCTGATGGGGGTTGGGTTTATACTGGTGTCAGCTGGGAAACAGAGAACTTCCCAGTTGCACCCAGCTCCTGAGCATCTCATGATGGTTACAGTTCTGGTAGTGTGGTCAGGACAGGAGAAAGGAAACCTGTGATGGCCAGGGCAGCTTGTTGGTGTTATCCGTGAGGGAACAGCCCTCCCTGTGCCTGGGGTTTTCATTCCCAGCCAGCCTGCAGGAGGAGTCACCCTTGTTCATTGCTCAAATACAATGGGTTCTGTTAAAAAGGCTCTTTCTCTCGCTTTCTGTGTCCCAGTGGGATGTGTGAAGGTGGAGACAAGGTGGATGAGCAGAGGGGTGACCAGACAGGTGCAGCACTTGCGGCAGCAATGCAAGAGGAACACCCAACCTGTTTTGTGAGCATCTGAGATATGGACAAGCTCGGTGACAGTGCTGGCCAGGGTCTGATGGTGGCCACAGCAGACTATGGAGCATCAGCTTTAAGCATCCATTCCTTTTGTGGGGTCTCCTGCACCACAACACTGCCATCATTACTTTTTCCACAGGTTCTGATCACCCCCTGGGTCAGTTTCACACCCCCATTGGCTTTGGCACCGCTGCCAGAGCCGAAAGGGTGGTGAAGCCACTGGTGACACACTGGCATCCCCCTGGTCGGGCTGGTGCAGGGCAGCCCAACCCTCGTGCTGCCAAAATCTGGCCGTGGCCTTTGCAGCCTCTGTGCTGGTGGGTGGCAGCACTGTCGGAGGGCACGAGTGGCGGTGGCGGAGCGGGGACTGCCGCCAGCCGGGCCATTCATCACCGGCGACGGTCCGTGCGGCACTGTCACCTAGCAACCGCCCGGCCACGGCAGGTGGGACTTCAGAAAAATATTTTTTAACATAAAAATAAGGCAATAATTTCGAAAGGTGCATTTCTGTTTTAGCAAACACGAATATTTGGACAGCAGGGTTGGAACTGGAAGCTGGAGATGTATTTGCTTTGCATCCCCGTGACTCCGGGCTCTGGAACGGGGGCTGCTGTGATGAAATGGAGCTATCCATTTCATGTGTACCAGGGTTTAAAGTTGAAGGGTGATTGCCTTACCCTGATTTTTCTTCTTTTTTCCCTCACACATGCTGTAAAAAATAATATAGTTAATTACAGGGCGGGCTTTTTTAATGTAACTTCTACTTCTGAGGCTGAACGTTCAGGTCTAATTTTTTTTTTTAATCAGAGGGAAGAAAAGAGAAAGAAGTATATAAACTCAAATTATCCCCTTCCCACTATTTTAGAACACCTTCAAGATTGCAGAAGTCTTCTGAACTCTATATTGGCGATTCATGGTGCGGCAACTCACTGCAAAATCCGCTCGTTCGTTTTCGCTGATTGAATTTACTGATTGTTAATGTGTATAAAAGTGTTATGTACTTTTGAAGTAATCTCCTGCTAAAGGATTTATAGGAAAGACTATTTAAATGTCGCAGCATTTTCTCTGTTGTTATGACAGTATTATTGAGTAAATAGTTTAATTTTAGTGCCCTAGTTAAAAAAAATCCATAATGACCGTCACATAAATCATTTGCTGTTTTTATTTCTATATTTAGTTCCCTCCGAAGATACTGGAGTTGAAAATAGGCTAGTACCTAAGACATGAATTCTGTTAAATATTAAAGAGATCTCATCAATGATTTTATTAGTCTCAGTACTCAGTGAAGGCCGCACTGACATCTGAAGTCTAATGATTTTTTTAATATATTTAAAGCCTTGCACTGCACCTTTAAATATTGAACAATATTGAAAAATATAGAAGTACTTTTTTGTATATTAGCTTTAGGCAGAACTGTTGTATGATTTCCACTTCTTTCATGACATTGTAATGATGTTACCACATACAACTTTATCTTGCATGAAAAGGTGAAGTCATGAGTGATTTCTCCAATTTAAAAGCACTCAACCCTCACAGTGCTAGAAATGAATATTTTGCATATATTCATGCAACAGTGATTCAATTTAAGATTTCTATTTTCAAACATTGCTTGAAACCTTTGGTATGTTAGTAGTAAAATTGCCAAAATGTGTAATAAGATTTATTATAGATGAGTAGCATTTTATTTAGTATTTCATGTTAACACGCTTTTAGGGTTACCCTGGTTTAGCAGAAGAATTCATCTTTCTTTTCTAATCAGAGCTAACACTTTATTGTATTATTAAGATACACTTACTGTGGGGTTGTATATCACTGTGGGAGCAGAGTTTCCTGTGCCTGGCAAACCTGCTCCTGGTTGATGCACAGCGCCTGCCTCCTGCACCCCAACCCCACCACTTACACTCTGCCCGCCACGGTGCTTCCCTTTTATCCTGCTTTTTAGTTTTCCTCCTAAAAAGCCGTCTGGAGCTCTGTGACACACCCAGGTCTCTCCTTGCCTCTCTGCCCAACCAGACCTCAGCTCTGCCCTCGGTGCACTGACAGCAGCAAACCCTGTCCTGGGATCACCAGTGCGGTGATCAAAATACAAATCACTTTGGTGGTGAGTTTGTTTTGCAGCTTCACCTTCATCACCTGCTCATGGCACTGTTTGTCATGGAGCTGCCATTTCCCTGGCCATCTGTGGCTGGGAAATGTGTGGATGCATTTTGGTCCTTGTGCCAAGGCCACCATATATTGATGTCCATGGCTTTGCTATCTAGGCGTGTGTGGCACTGGGGCTGTAGGAACTGGGAGATAAAGCAGCAGAGCAGATGCTTGACCCAAAGCAGTGGACATCTCGTTTCTGCTCCCTCATGGCCTTTTTTGTGCTCTGGGGCAGGTTGCATCCCTGCCCAAGTGGCATCATCGTGCATACATCATTTTTGTGACTGCGGATTGGTGAGAGCGGGCCTGAAAAATTCCTGGCATTTTGATCCTTTGACCAAGGTCCAAATCCTGGTGCCTTTTTTTGCCTCCAGTAATCCCTTCACACTTAGCCCCAATGTGGCCACTTACAGAAGGAAACAATATGTCCCACAGGTAGGGGGAGAGTCACTGCTGAAATGGAGGTGTGAGGGATGTGTGGTGACGAGCTACCGTGCTGGAGAGATGAATATGTTTACATCCTTTAAAAGTTGTAATTCAGCACGGATGAGCTGGCATCCCCCCCTTCCACATTCATGTTTGATTCACAAACAGAAAGAAATGATCTACTATTAGGAAAGATTTCTCTTTGACTGGGGAGCTGGAGATGGTAGTGAGAGTAGCTTTCATAGATGAAAATAATTGTACACTTTTTGTATTATTATTTTTGGCAAAGAGCTAGCATTTCAGCTTTCCAGAGTATTACATCATTACTTTGTATAATGCATCATAATGATAGAGTGAATGGAAACGAAGAAATGCCAGCTTCTGTTGCAAGTTTAAAGACAGACACACATTTTCAGCTGGGAAAGCTGCTGTTCAGCTAAGTGTTTTCCTAGATGAAACAAAGCTGCAATCCCACTTGGCATTCACATTAATTGTGGACTTGCCAACAGGCCAGTTTCACTGGTGTATAAATTAGTGGAGAATTATTCAACTCATCTCAATAACTAAGAGAATATCCTCATAAAGCTTGCTGAGCTGTAAGACTTCCTCCCTCCCCCCCACTTTCCAGGGTATTTTGCACCCTATACTTAGAAAAATCACAGAATTTGCATGCTGTTCCAAAAAAAAAAAAAAAAGGAAAAAAACCATACAAAGAAAGGCATCAGATATACTGATACCCCAGCACAGCAATGTGGTGACTATCTGCATAAAATAGCAAGTTTGTATGGGAAATGTCCAAATTAAGAGGGAATTTTCTGGTTTGTTGTTTGAGTTTTGAGTTTGGGTGTTGGTTTGGGGTTTTTTTTGTTTTGAAATTCAGCTAAAAATGCGAAGTGGAAGCGCCTGTGAAAGGAGCCTCATTTCCAGCATCAGACATCCGACATTTCATGTCTCTCTGTCGGAACAAGAGCCCAGGAAGTGCAAACTTCCCCAAAGTGTCCTGCCAACAGGCCTTTCTGACCTAGAGGGGGGATCACCTTTATGGTGACAGGATAATTTGATCTCAGTGCCATCTAATCCTTATTTTCTTTATGGAGACTGCCGGCAAGGGTGCCAATTAGTGCCAATTGTGATGGTGGCTTTTGTGATGCAGACACCTGCCCACTAGGAATTGGACTGGTACCACCAACACACATATGCCACTAAACAGCTGTCAGATGGTAATGACTTTTTGGAGTAGAAGAAAAGGGCAGAATTTCATTCTGAGGCAATTTTCTGAGAAAATTTTTGCCATTTCTCATCTCTCTCTTTCCTCACTCTTTTTTGGTATCTGAATTCCAGGCTTCTAATGACTAACAAAATGTGAATTTTAACATGTATCTCATAGCACCAGCTTCATCCCAAAAACCATGTGGTCCAGATGAGCAAAAGTAGAGTGAGAAATTATATTAATGGTATTCATATTATTCTACATCGTATTTTAAACTTGTTATCTGTAGTCTGTTCCTTGTTTAGGTTACTTATCCCAGAAACAGACAAATGAAACACCACGTTTTCTTTTCCACTCTTCTGGCTTTTTGACTGAATTAAATGTAAACATAAAAAAATTCTTTTCTTTTTTTTTTTTTTTTTTTTTTTTTTTTTTTTTTTTTTTTTTTTTTGATGACAGAATGAAGTGCTTTGCTGTACTTCTGCAGCTCATGCCAACACAGGCACAATAGTTCAGGATCTCTCTTACGCTTTTATTAAACTCTCTTCTAATTTCCAGTCAAATCAACAGTCCCTTCTTTGATGCCTAAGCAGGGGAAGTTTACAAGCCTGCTTTATCCCTGAGTAATTATGTGTGCATGTGTGTGCTTGTAGGAGTGCGTAGACATCCATCTGTACTGGCACATGCACCTTTAACTGTAACTTTTCGGGTAATTTTGGCAGTAGGGTCATGAGTGGATTGGATTTCTTTATGGCAGATGGGAATTTCTGTGGTGTTGAGGTGTCCAAACCTTGTAGCTCATGTAAGGGGTCCGTGGGTGAGGTGCTGAGCACTGTCTGGAAAGTGTGGGAGTGTCTCACAGGAGATGCTTGGCACTGTGTGAGGAGGGCCCTTCAGTGCTGTAAGAGGATTCCTGTATCCTTTCCAAGCCTTGAGTCGCTCCTGATGCCTGATAGCCCAGGCAGAGGCCGGGCACTGGCAATCAGTGGGACCTTTCAGCGCTCAGCCAACACACACAGAGCCCCTTCAGCCTCTGCTCTGCCGGGTGTCACACCTCGATTAGCCCAATTGCTCACTGGCATCAACCACTAAATGTGGATGTGAGAGGAAATAATCCTAAATAAACCAAGGCTGGTTCGCAGTAAGAAAAAGGAGAATTCACAGTCACATTTAAAGAACACCGCTGTTGCCGTATGGATACATAGTATGTATAGAATAAGTTTGTATGAAGGTTTTTCAAGTGAAATAAAATTAGTCAGGGGTCACTGCTTTTTGTAAGGATTTGTTGCTGAGGTCTGGGCCCTGACGGAGCTCAAGAAGTGTTTGGACAATACTCTCGGGCACACTGTGTGACTTTTGGGGATGGTGCTGTGCAGGGCTCGATGACTCTTGTGGGTCCTTTCCAACTCAGTTTATTCTGTGATTCTGTGATCGTTCCTTGCTGCTGTTTCCAAGGAATGTAAAGCTCTGCTACATCTTGGACCAGCTCTGTTATCACCTTCCTGTCTTTCTTCCATTTATTCATTACTCAAATGCTGACCATTTTCATGCAGCTGTAACTGGCTGTGGCCTCTGCCACAGAAAGGACAGAGTTTGCAGAGGGTCTCGCAGCAGTTTCTGGACTTGGTGGTGAACTGCTCTCCCTGCCTGCCAGGAGGGCTGTGACCCACCAGGAATGCCTGCATTGTCACCAGAACATACTCCGAAATTTCACAGATTTGAAAGGAATGGCAGCCCGGGCAACCAGCATTCACAGGTTTGGGAGAGCTAACAGCAAACCTACAGAGGCTCAATCAGCTGTTTTAGTTTGTTGGTAGCTTTTGACCATGTTTTTTTCTCCACCAGTTAGCTTGTTAAGGGCTTACAAAACATTTTCTCTACATCTTGGGGTTGTTCCAAGGCTTCTCAGTTAGAAAGGACAACAGTGGGGCTCATATTTTTGAAACCTCAGCCCCTGCTCTGGCACTCAAAGTAAATGTTGTCTTTTCAAAGGCTGCGAATCCCAGCTATTCCTTTCCTGACACTGATGGTCAGATTGTAGAGGGGCTCCTCAGTTAGTTTTCTTTAGTGCACAGGTCACCCAATCCTTGGGTATGAACATGCTCTGCACTAGAATGTACTGCTGGTTTTTGGGTGGGTGAGTAGTCATGTGCCTGGGTGAGCAGTGGGTGCAAAGTCCAGCCCCATACTCCATCCACAGTCCTCAAATGCAAGCCAAGGAATCCCTGGAGCTCAGCAGATCTCATTGCTGGCACTGAAGTGAGAACCTGTGCCACTCCTAACAGGTGTTCTTTGTTAGTTTTTCAAATGATGCAAACATGTTTTAAGCAGTCCTGTGGGGTGTCCCTTGCACATCCTAACACACAGACCTCCTGATGAACATGTAACACGGTTTTTAACACATGCTGGTCTTCAAAACATGAAATATTCAAGGAAAATGCGGTAATTCTTTAAACCCCCTATCATTGTGAATTCATATCATATTCATTGTAATAGCATTGATCAAAATGAATTCATTTGGTATTCATGTAAATGTCACATGTACTTCCATAGGTGTTTCATTGTAAATTAGCATTTCTCAGAGGACACTTAAAATAAAGTGTTACTGAAAGTTCTCATTACACATATTGCTGAGATTAGTACATTAAGGATCATGTACTTACATAGTACTAATGCATTTCTGCCACTTAAAATGCTGCAATACCCATTTCTGATATCTAGAAAATATCTAAAGCAATTTTGAGAATTACTGACATCCTGAAGGAAGTGGTACTTTTGTGATTAAATTGGTTTTCTGTATTTCACTTTGATTTACAAAAAAAAAAAAAAAAAATCCTGTGCAAGATATACTTAAATGATTTTTTGATTTAAGTGACTTTAGCATCAAGTGAAAAAACAACAACAAAAAAAGAGAGCCACATATAATTAGAAACACAAACCACAAATATTATAAATGCTTTTGGGTCTTCAAATTTGTCTCCCAAAGCCAAATTAGGTGATTCTTTAGTACACTGTGGCACATGCTTTTTGATGCATTTGCTTTCAGGTTATTCCTTCTTAAGAGGAAGACGAAAAGTTCTGTGGTCTCAGGCAGATGCATTTCTGACGTCTTGAATTGTCCATTACAACTTGCTTGGTCTGAAGTTACTTTTGAAAAGATGAAGTTTAAAGAAGACTACAAAGCATTTTATAAATAGCTGACAAAAGGTGCGTTACAGTAACTATAAAAGAGAGAGCATTGTTTGAGTTCTGGAACACTCTAAAGCTGTCTGACAATGCTGTGGATGTCTTCTGAAAAGAATTGATGTAATTATTTTAAGGCTTTTTTGGTAACACTAATAAAAAAAACTCTGAAGCTTAACAGCTGGCCTGATCCTAGGAGAAACCTCTGGAAAAAAAATGGGGAGGTGGCAATGTTTTAGTGTTTATGCTGGAAGGGAAGAGGCAGATTTGGCCATGAGGAATTGCAAAACCAATCCCATGATACAGTGTCTTAGCAAATAGTTGCTTGCTCTTCCGGCTTCAGCCACAGGAGTTGTGGACTTGCAGTGTGGGCTTGCAGCACGTGTGGGTGGGCTGGGCAGGAGGCACCATTCCTGCACAGCACAAAACAAGATGGTATTGTGGCTGAAACACTGCTCTGGGCTGTGGGAGGTTTGGGTCTACTCCTGCTGTTGTGCCAGCATGTCCCCTGTGCCAGCTGTTCCTCTGTCACTCATCCTGGACAAGGCGGTGGCATTTTGGGGATGAGCCTCTTGGAAAGGGAGGAGGAGAGGATGTGGAGGAAGAGATCTTGTGCTCTTTGAGATGTCCTTGGTCTCTCGTGCAACTGTCCTGACCTCCCTCAAATGTGCCCCTCCCCAGCCTTGCAGCTGATTTCCAGCTTTGGTGACTGATCTCTGTAGTGAGTCGAGCTGCACCTCCAGAAAACGTCTGTCAAATCTGGGAGTGGATAGCTCCACACCTGAGTATCAGCTGTACATTAGTGCTCCGTTTTGGCTTGTGCCTTGCCTGTTTTTCCAGAAGTTTTCAGTTTTCCAAGTGTTTGCCCAGTTTATAGTGTATTCCTGACTGGTCTGAGAGCTTGCAGTACGGCAAACCTCAGGACAGAGCCTGGAATCCAGAAATCCATTTCAGGTTAGAGCCATAATTAGCTAATGTGCGATAATAAATAGCTACTAAAATCACATGAAAAATATGATAGGGCTATAAAGCGTGTTTTTATAATCCTGCTCCTCCCCTTTTTCTGCCGCCTCCTCCTCCTCTTCAACGTAACAAGGACTCTAATAGGCTTCATGTATAAGTGCCTATTTTTATTAAAGACAAGTGTAATCTTTTGTAGTCCAAATGTCCCTATCATAAATTCTAACTGAGGAAAATATTAGGACTCATTTATTTATGAACCCGTTAATAATGAGGTGCAGTTATGAAAAAGGCTTTCTCAGCACAAAGCCTACTGAACAAACAATGCACACTGGGGAAAAGGAGCTAGTTAGCCTTCCTGACTTAGATAAAGCTATGGAGAAATGACAAGTGCCAGTAATTAGCAAAGCCTCTTCACCAAGATAACCCTATACATCTCTGTCTATTTCAATCACCAAAGACTCCGATTCAGTGTAAAATTAAAGCCGGGATGCCATCAATTTCTGTTAACCTCTTTATATTGTTCTGTGTTCATGCATATGTGATAGATAGTTTTTGTCATTTTATTAAATGGTGACATCTCAGTATGCATGTGACTAAAACTGTTTTCTCCTTAGCAAAGTACTTTTAATCATCTCTCCATTGCCTTTATTATCTCGGTTCTTCTGAGTTCTAATTGCTTTATTGTGCAGTACTGGCAGCTGTTCTGGGGGTGCAAATGTTTGTGCCCACTCCTTTTCCAAGGAGTGAATCTGGGCTTAACGGGTCTGTGCCCTTTCTGGTGCTCATGTGAGCAGGTACAGTAGCTCTGATCCATCTACTTAACCTTCTACTGCATTTTTACCTGAACAGGTGAAGAATTATTGGTTACAGTGATCAGCACTGACGTGCAGACCCCTGGTTTCCATGAGTGTGGCCTCCTTTCTCCACCCTTGTCTGGATGGGTGGCCCTGGGTTTGTTGTGGTGGGGTAGCTGCTGTTCACCTGCTTGGGCCACAAGCCAGAGAGTATTGAACTCAGCTGGAAGACTATCGACTTGTGGTCCTCCACAAATGCAGTCTGCACCCAAACTGCTTTTTTTCCACCTTAAATGTTGAGCCCTGGGGTTTTTTCCCCTCCAGGCTTCCAATATTTTTGAGCTCATACTGCCTAAACTTCCCCATGACTTTCGGGTAAGTCAGCGAACACATTCACCTAAAGCTTTGCAAAGGGAACAAAAGTTATAAATCAACCCTGTTTCCTTGACATCAGGGCAGATTTGCTGGGAGTGCTCTCAGAGTGAGCTCTGCGTGACCTGAGAAGTTGCATGTGGCATTGGGTGTCATAACAAAAGTTCCTGCTGGCTCCATTTTCCTGCTCCGTAATGTCTTTTTACTTGTTTTAAGTACTCCAGGCCCCGACTGCTGAGGTTATTAATCTTCATCTGTGCTCTTTTTAAACTTTACTACTAGCACTTTTTTTGCCTCAGATATGCTTTTATTCATTCTTTTCAGCAGCAATAACCTCTCATATTGGCCAAATTAGGAAATAATTGCAAATAATAGAGAATCCTTTTCCAGCTCTACAGTAAAGGATTATATATGTGCTGTGTGTGAGGGATGGCACAGAGTGTAAATACCAAAATATGGGCAAATTGGCAGAGAAGGGAAGGATGTTGGTTGGCTCTCTCCTCTGTTGCTGTCCAGCTCGGGGGTCTTTGTGTTCAGGGCACAGCCCAGGGCAGAGGGTCACACGTGGTGGTTTCTGGAGGAGGAGGAGGAGGAAGAAGGAAAAGCAAGGGCTGGTTTTGCAGTTCAGCTCATGCCAGTCCCTGCAGGTTGTTTAGGAAAACCTGGGCAGCGTCTTTTAGTCTTCTGAGCTAGAAACAGATTTGGGTGAATCAAATTAAGTTGCTTGTATTTTTTAAGCAGAAACATGTGACCTTCCTTGGTTTTATTTATGTGGCCACCAAAGCCGTGGCTTGTTTCTGTCCAATGCTGATCCCAGGAGTTCCACCCCACTTTTCCTGTGTGTTGGATCAGTTTTCAATCTTCATCCATTGCTTTGAAACACCCAGTTTTCCAGTCAAGGAGCTGAAACCAAGAGTTTATTCCTGAATTTTGTCACAAGTCACACGTCATAAGCAGCCAGTAATCCAACCCAGCTCTTTGCAAGCCAGCAGAACTGTCTAATTAGGCACCATATAAATAATTACTTTTCGATAGCAACTATAGATGTAGGACTCTGGGATATGCTTGAGCCATATAAAAAGCTGCTGCTTTCAGGTGCCTGGCTGCTCTCATACATAGGCATTTTCAGGATCAAAGCTCCTGCGAATGTTATTCACAACAAATAATTGTACTAGCTTTTGGGAAGAAAATACGGAGAACATTCATGTAATGCTGCTGTCTCAGCTGGGGAGCAAGGAAATACATTGACTGTAGGAGAGAGCAAAGCTCTCTGGGCTCTCTCATCACATTAACACTTACCTTCCTTCCTTCCAGTCAAAGTTCTCTGAGCTGCTCTTTCCATTGTTTTTTATTATTCATTTGAATCAGAAAATAATATTTTTCCTCTCTAATTCAGGAAAAATTGTCATTGCCCACCTCCTGCTGAGGCAAAAGAGTGCCAGAGCCCATCTCCTATAAGCTCCTTCTCACTTCAAATGCAGCCTGCAATGGCTCCTTTGGAAATGTAACAGGCTATTATAGAAATATGTATTTACACAGTATTTTAAGATGCACATTATCCACCTGATAGACCATAACAGCTCACTATTACAGCCTATTGAATAAAACCTCTTTGCACCATTTTTTTTTCAAAGCAGATACTTTTTATGTGATGAATTGTGAGTCTATTGTGTAAAAGTACAAGTTCGTTGTGTAGGGCCATAGGAGGACACCATTTATCTGTAACCCATTGCAGCAGGAAAGTGCTCTCAGCCTGACCCATGGAATGAATTATTCTGACCAGAGGGATGCAGACTGAAAAAAAAGGAGAAAAAGAGCTTCATGAACCTGAAGGGAAAAGTTACAACATTTGTTTATTGGCCTGCAGTATATTCTAAGGGAGATCACTTCTGCAGAGTCATTTTCCTTCTTCCTTTGCTGGTCCTAGTTTTTAAAGGAACTCCTCTATTTTGAAAGCATCTCCGCTTGGCTTTCCCTCCCAAACTTCCTGTGCCGCTTGTGTGACTCACTCCAGCTGATCCATACTTGAACAGTTTCTCTCTTCCAGGGATTCACGTTAGAACCTGCACTGCCCTAGGTGCCATCCCTCTCATTGTCCGAGGATGCTCCGTTGGAATAGACAATGATCAAAATTTTATTAGCCTGAGGCTAGGCATGAGGACTCCTTGTCATTTCCTGTGAGTTTTAACTTAACGGGGAACAAAAGACAACAGGACCCCAACTTCAAAATGAAGCTGGCAGCTAAAGACATGGTGTCCCTGCTATCCAACAGGCTGAATAAGCTGCAAATAGACAAGATCCCCAGCTTGTTATAAGATGAAATGGAGCCCAGCCCCTGTTGAGAAACGATTTTACATTGCAGATGTTCATGAATGAATGGAAAATGTGGTGACTTCAAGTCTCTTTTCTTTCCCTATCTTCAGGATGTCAAAACTGATTTTTTAAGAGAAACTCTCTAACAGTTACAGTTGACTCCTGAGAAGAACTTGCATGTCTGGAACAAAATAAAGACTCCCAGCCAGCTGAACAGCGTTGTCTTCTTCCCTTCCCCCATTCAAATTAAGCATACACAACAGAAATACCAAACAGGCATGGGTTTTACATATCATGCCAATTCTGATCCAAAACAGTTTATTAATATAAATCACCTCCAAAAAAGGGAAAGATTTTAAAGGGAAGCGAGTAGCTGCCAAAAAGACTTACACACAGAGCCAGTGCCTAACACTAAACCTAGTGGAACTCATGCATTTCCACTCCTCATGAAGCCAAGCAGTGGGGGGCCAGTGCTTTGAACCCTGCGTGGGACACTTGCTGTGAGCCCCCACTAGAAAGCATATGGTTTGAGAGGAAACAGAAACACCATCCAGAAACGTGCTGGTCTATAACCAGTGGATCTGTAAATAGTCTAAACCCATTCCCCTGCAGGAGGGGACCGACAGGCCCCATCCAGTCTTTGCCATGGCTCTTCCCCCCTCGGGGAAGTCAGCGTGAGCTCCGACCCCTCTGAGATGACTCCTCTACACGTCTCAGAGCAGAAGAGGATGGCTTGGAGGGGCAAATGTCACCCCATGGGTGCAGGGATGCCTGTTGGCCATGCCTTTGCATGCCAGGCTGCCATCCCTAGGATTCTCACAGTGTGGGGACCCACCCAGCTCCGCTCTGTTCCAGACCTTTCTCTCGGCACTCCCAGGAGGGCTTTCCTGGTGTTCAACCCAAGGATGGAAGCTGACTTTAAGTCTGTGGTTTTGTCCCAAACATCTTCTCCTTGACTCTTTACTCTTGACTCTTTCACAAAGCAGGACCGACCAGCCCGAAGTTGTGGTTGTCTGGATTTCCTAGGTCTGTTTGGGAAACTCGTCCTCACTTTTTAAACAGTGTATTCGGTTTAATTTTCATTATTTTTAGATGTTAAATTTTACATCAATACAGTATGTCTTAAACTACTGTATTAGAATGCTGCTTGACTCACTTCCAAATTGAAGACCTTTTAAAAAAATTGAAGCAGTCCAATAATTTTAAATCACTCTGCACTGTGCATTGCAATTTAAAATTATTGGAGTGCTTCAAATTTTTATAAGCCCTTGAATTTGGAAGTGATCGAGGTTCTGGGCATACTCAGTGTAGAGCAATTTAAAATTATAAGAGCTGTCAAATTTTTATATAAGCA
Organism: Corvus hawaiiensis; assembly: GCF_020740725.1. Taxonomy (NCBI): domain Eukaryota; kingdom Metazoa; phylum Chordata; class Aves; order Passeriformes; family Corvidae; genus Corvus; species Corvus hawaiiensis. Next base: position 118,420,561 of record NC_063215.1, read on the forward strand.
CTTCAGTTAGAAAAGGGATTTGGGTTCTGGGCATGTGCAAAGGGGAGCAATTTAAATTATTAAAGTGCTTCAATTTTTTTTCTAAGCACCTGATTTTGGAAGGGTTTTCGTTTGTGCAGCCTAAAATGACAACTTCCTTTGAGAGTTTCTTCTTTAAAAGAATTTCAATCTCGCAAACTAAAGTATTCTTTAAAATATGAATTCACTGATACTTTAAGAACTGATTTGCACAGAGCTTGGTGCCCAGAACATCTATTTTTTTTTTATTCATTTAATCATTTCAGTCTTTAAGGGGCAAATTGATGGTATAGAAATAGCTGCCTCTTTGGATCCTAAATTTTTTCCAACTGTTGCATTCACGGTACAAAAAAAAAAAGTGGAAAAATGAAAAATTTGATGGGAAGAACTGAATGCTTTTTCCATGGACTATCCTGCCTGGCCAACGGAATTTAGAAGGCATGCAAAATTGAAGCAATTTGTTATTAAATCTCATTTTAATGTCTCTCAACACACAAAATGAAAGCCATGTGATAGCTGATTGAATCTGAAGGAAGGAAGTTGGAAAGCAGCTTTATTTGCACGCTCACTCTCTGTACTGAAGTGATTCCCGCCAGGAGCCGTGCCAGGATTGCCATCTTTGCCCCAGATCCAGCCATGTCCTTTAGCATCCCAGTGCTGGGCAGCAGGAGCAGCCAGGGGAGCAGGGAGGGTGCGGTTCACCCACCGGATCCCACTCTCTGCTGCCGTGGGACAAACGCAGAGGGAATCGGCGCGGCTGAGCCGGAGATCGCTGTGTCCGGGTGCACGGGAAAGAGGACACTGAGGGATGCCCTCACTGAGCTGTCAGAGCACAGAGACAGGGCAGATGAGCATTTCCAGCCTCTCCACTCATGTTTCTCTCTGCTTTCCCTTTGTAAAACCAGGGATTCACTCTACAGGGCAGGGATCATGGTAATTAGTTAATGTTTAAGGGCACTGTGTACCTTAAGCCTTGTGTACCAGGAGTATCTGCGGCGTAGAACTGTGCATTTCATCAAATGCCAATTCAGTGTTTTCTTCCCCTTGAATGCTCCTTTCACTTGTTACCATGGAGGTGATAGGTTACCATTTGTAGTTGTTTATTCCTTGGAAAATGAAGTTTTTGAATAAAAGCCAGTGATCAAATTAAATAGGGGCAAAGATATGCCGGAGGTGAAATTCAAACAGGAGCCAGATGAATCATATAGTCAGGAATGAAGGGAAAAATTTCTGAAAGCATTTTGCTTTTTCCCTTGGAGTTTTTGTTCTTGTTTTGTTTAGGATTTTTTTCCAAAAAGTAGAAGTACAAAATTGGTTTCTTACTGTCTGTGGTATTAACTGCATCATTCTTTTGGGATGTGAAATCCAGGGGTTGTTCTGTGCCAGAAGGACAGAGAATGGGAGACCAAACATATTTCTGCTCAGTATAAGTTGGTTTGGACTGTGCTTTCATTGAACTGTTGTGGAATTTTGTGGCAGGCATTGGCTAAGTTCTGTCCAGAGATGGGGTGTGCTGGGTCCTCCATGCGAGTGTGGCTGGGAGCCACCGTGTGTGGCTGTGTCAGTGGTGAGAAAAGGTTTTCCTGGGAAGAGTTTGGTAGAGGTGAGGGCTATTCGTGCCTTCTCTTTCTGTCCAGCATGTGGGCGTGGGCATGGACTGGATGAAAAATCTGCCTGGGCAGAGGAGCAATAGGGGCAGGTCCAGGCTGTCCTGCAGGCAGGTCTGTGCAGGGATGAGCGTGTGTCGGACCAGGGCGTGCAGAGGCAGTGGGGGATCAAACACAGAGAAACACCCTGGCCCTGCCTGTCTGAATCCCTGTTCTGGCACAAAATAACAGAGGGAATCGCCTCAGAGCCGCCGCCTCACAGGCTCACGTACGAGCACCAAGGCTGCCTTAAAGTTCCCGTCTCGCTGCCTCACTTCAGACGCTGCGTGCTTGAACCCCACTTTTGGGCTGTATTCATGCTAATGTTGACAGGTTTTTTCCTCCTTTGTTACATTGTGCAAACCAAATAGAAAGTGAGGTGAGCTTGTCTGAGCAGATGAAAGATGGCAAGAAATTGGCGCTTGGGGACCAGTGTCTTGGTGACATCGACTCTGCAGTCCTTTTTTTCTCTCTCTCCCTGGCTTCCCCTCTCCCTCTCATTCTCTCTGAAATGGTCTGTGCCTCCAGTAATTTACATAATACTCTTCTGACACCTTTACTTTAGTCATCAATCACGGTACCTTCTCTCAGTCTATCTTTTGTCTGAGCATGTCTCTTCTTTATCAGGCCATGCACAAAAGATTAATTTCACAGTTTTTCTCCCTTCTTTCTTTCCTTGCAAGATACAAAGCTCATGAAATGACAGAAGCAAGATAATGAAAACAACAATGCAAGCAATTTTTTTTTTTGTTCTTGCTGGTTGGATCTCAAGATACTTTTTTTAACCTCATTGTGTGCCATCTGTCTTAGAAAAGGTCTGCTCAGTATTTTTTAATACAATTCTGATGCTGTTCTGAAGACTACCTGGGGAAAAAATACATATTTTAATCAGGCCATAGGTACTGATTTAAAATTTAAAAAAATAAATTAAAAAAAAAGGAATTTGCGGAACAATTAAAGCGAGGGGTCCATTTCTAATGGTGGCATGGGCTACTGCACAGTGCCCGTGCCCCAATTAATATTAATGATCTTTTGTGCATAGCAAATTTATGGCATTTGATTGACTCACACAACTACACTTCAAGCTGTCACGTAAAGTGAAATATATGGGCGCCATGGCCTAATTTGCATATGCATATGTTCTTAATATTAATTAGTCTAATGGATCTAAGGACCTGGAGATAATTTGAGTACTGGGAGAAGAGAAGCAAACAAACAAAACAAAACTCGCTGAACAGTGCCCTGCTATGGGTTGGTCCTACAGTCAAATAACTCTCCCAAAATGCAAAATAATTGGCATGAATATCTCCTCCTTCCCCATGTCTCTCCCAGGAGTGGCTGAATTAAAATCTTATCCCATATAATGCATTGTTTTGGCTCTGACCCTGACACTTTTTAATTTGAAATGCTTAACATGCCAAGTAGATTACAGAATTATAGACAGAGGAGTTTGAGTGCAGGCTTATGGGCATAGGTCAGGGCCATGAGACTTGCAGCCCTGCGAGGGGGCTATTTCCCAAAACACCTGTGTAGCTTCCATTAATATTTATGGGAACTGTGCGAGTTTATTGGGGGGAACTTGGTCTCCCCACCTTGGCTTTGTGCTTGCATTGCCTGGTAATGATGGTGCAGATCTCCAGACGACAAACAGCCACTTTTGACCATTGGGCTTTCAAAGTTAGTGAAAATTCACATTTTTGATACTCCAGGGAACAAGAGATGCCAGAGCACAAAAGCAAGGAGGTGTCAGGGCAATCTTTTCCGTTTGACTTGTGAATTGGCTTATGGGAGGGCTGGTGTCCTAATCCTGGCTGCACCCCTAGATCTATACACTCCCCTCTGGGATAACCAACTTTACGATGAGGAGAACCTTTGTATCATGGTGAAGAGGAGGCTGGCAGTGGGGTCCATGCACTAAGTCCTTCCAGGACCACAAAGTCCTGGCAGGAATTAGCGAGGGGAGGGAGGGATGGTCTGGTGTCCCTGTAAATTGGCTGAAGTCAGGAGATCCTTAGATCTATTCTCATCCTGTGCAGTTGTGCGAGCACAGTGTTGTTACCAGTGCAAAAGGAGAATAGACTCCGACTGGGAGTCCCCTGGGAGAGGCCGTGGCTTGGGATATCCCCGTGCAGCATCCTGCAGGAAGGGTGTGCAGGATATGTGTGGCTTTCCTACAGTCCGGGCTGGTGGCTGTGGGGCTGTTTCTGTGCTGATGGGGAGGTGACAGAGGAGTGACCACCACCCCTGTCACCAGGGGAGCTCCTGCGTGGGCACTTCTAGTGAGGCATGGGCAGCCAGCTGAGGAGCTGGGGCTGTGGCTGCAGTACCACCCCTCCATGGGCAATCTGCAGGGATCCAAGCTCCACATCCAGCAGGGAGGGAGGAAAATCCCAAAGGCCAGAGCATAACAGAGATTTCCAGGAGATAAGGGTGTTTTGGAACTGGGAAATTCGTTAATGCTGTTCCCAACCTCGGGGGATGTGGGGACCTCATCTCGGATCCGGTCCCTGACTCACCTGGGTTGTTTCACCTCCCAGAGAAAACAGCCCACGCTGCTCCAGCCCATTTCCAGCCTGGAGAGCTGTAATGGATCTGCAGGTTGCTGATTGCCTTTACGAGGTGCTAAGCACCGATGGCTGCCTGATGCCAGGGAGGGAAGTGTCAGCTCTTGCCCGGATCAGATCTACAGTGAGTTGTTCTATAGAAAAAAATGACTTTCCTCTATGAAGGCATCACTTATATACCGAATATATATAACAAAACCTGGAAAGCCTCTAGTCACTCATTTTAGCTGCTAAAATGCCTTTAGGCCAACATTCCTGCTGTGAAAGGGGTTATGGACATGTCATATGGGGGTCATCAGTGAAAAATATACCCAACTTTTGTTATTCTTAAGTCTAAATCAAAAACCTCTTTTCACAATCCACTAAGGGACGATTTACTAGAGAGTAGAATGTGGTATCAATTATTTCTGTGGGCATCCTTTTTGTTATAAGAAGCAAAGAGGATTGCTTGAGAGTCAATAGCATGACTCCATCTCAGATTACTAAATAATGAAATGCTAAACTTGGCCTAGAGTAAGGACTATTGCTGTCTCAAAGGGACCAGAGGCTTCAATTAAATCAGAGGACAGTGTTCAATGAATGAGAAAAGGATGCTTAAGGTACGATGACATATTACCGGATTTTACATTTAATTGCAGTGCTTTGTTCTTTTAATAAAAGCACAAGAGCAGTGGATCTCCATTATGGTCATCTGGTAGCATTGTTCACTGTGGACAGTTTATTGTAATTTATTGGCTATGTTTAATCCCTCTATTTTTCATATAAATGAATTCTGTCTGCTTTATTTTATGAATTTTCTTTGCTTATAAAAAAATAGCACCTAATAGTTATTTACACACAAAAGAGCTTTTCCACTGAAGTGCTCAACGGTGCAAGAAACATCCCAGATTCTATGAAACTGGAATGGAAACAAGCGCTTCTACTCAGAGGGGTGCATTTCTGCATCACCCAAGCAGGAATTGGCACTTACTGAGCGATCTCAGGGGTGACAAAAATGTCCTTGCTGGTTTTGTGGGGCTCTGTGCTGCTCAACTTGCCTTTGCTTGGGCTGTGGGCAGTGGGGGCCTGTGCACAGAGTGATTTTGTGGCTTTTGGTCCAGGAGAAATTGGCTTCAAAACCCCCTGCCCCCAGAGGTGGGTTTCAGCCTTTCTGCTCGGTGCCCTGGGATAATGTACAACACATGGCAGCAGTTTAGCTGGAAAACCACTGGAGCATATGTATGTGATTATACATATGTGTGTGCACACATGCATGCATGTACAGATATATTTATAGTTCTATGTTTGCATATATAGTGATACATATTTATTTTAAAATCTAAACCTACAAGTATTTTTAAAATGGTTGTCAGGCAGATTCCTCCTTTTAGGCATTTTTGCTGTGACTTGTCTCATCTGAGCACGCCAGTCATGTCCCATTATATAAATGATGGGATGGTCAGTGATTTAACTAACGTAACCTGATGCATCGAGGCAACACTGAGATTACTGTCAGCTTACGAAGGGAGAAATTGAGACCTTGGAAGCTCAGATCCTTGTCTATATTTTTAGAGTCTTGTTTGTTTGGTTTTTCTTCTTATTTTTTTCTTCTCATTAAAAGGTCCTTGTGCAGGAGAGGGATCCTTAAATTCAGCTGAAATACTGTGTGCATCGAGCACAGGCAGGGAAGGCAGGCTCTCTTCAGCCCTGGACAGTGTGTGTGTCTGGTTTTGGGGGCAGATCCTCCCTGAAACAGGGTCACAGTGAGTGGTTCATTCCCTGTAAACAGGTTGGGTGTCTTTTGTTTCTGCCTTGTTTCAGCTCGTGTCAGAGCCTGTCTCTGGAAACGTGGCAGTTCAGTGAAGAGGGTGGGATGAGCTGACTCTCAGAAGTAATGGCACAAAACGAATGGCAGCCAGCCCTGCTCAAACTGCCACGAGAGGTTTCTGGGCCCAGGGGAAAATTGTGAGCTGCATTGCCTACTGGGAGAAATTCCTCTGTGGTTTTATCTGAGGGGTTTTCCGGGTGTGTTTCTTTTCAAGGAGGGTGCAATGCTTTTGACTGCCTGGAGTGTCTAATTTTTCTAACACCATTCAGCCTTGTGGCAGCATCAGAGTAATGAATTCAGGAAGTGTGCGGCGAGGATTGTCTGTGCAAGAGGGTACAGGCAGTACTTAACTCCCCATCGATTGCGAGTGACCGATAAACAAGTGAGTGCCTCCTGATCAACCCCAAAGGGTGCTGCAGGTCCCAGACATGTGGCTCTTTAGGTGTGGCACTGGGACTATCATCTGCAACAGCAGCATTTCAGCGCCTTTCCCCTGAAATAATCAACGGAACAGAAATTGCTTTTGCTGTTACTGGCATGGTCCTCCTCAAGGGACTGGGATGGTCCTCCTCAAGGGTAACAAGTGTTGGAGAACTCCTCCAAGGGGGCTGTGCATGCAGGGCTGGGCTGTGTCCAGCTGCAGGACCAAGCATTGTGCCCAAGAGCCACTTGCACATGTGGCTGTGCCAGCCCCCTGGGCATGCAGTCTTGTGCTGTATGGAGGAGAATTATGGCTGTGAACTGGGCAGTCAGGTGACCAGATGCACTCTGTTTGTCACAGCTGCTCCTTCCAGGGGCTCATGCAACGTGGCTCTGCCGTATGCACATTATAAATTACCATATGATGAATATGGGGCCGTACCACAGCAGAGTCTTCTTCTTGACAAAGTGCTGTGCCTATTCCCAGCTCTCCCTGGCCTCTGTTTTTGTTAATTTTACACTGAAGAATCAACATGCCCAGGATGCACGCGTGCATCCATCTCTCTCCCTCTCAAAGGAAATTAGTGCTTTCCTGTCACCGCAGGTGATATGAGAAGGGGAGGAAGTACACAAACTGATTTATCTGGAGCTGTCAGCTGTTTTGAGGATGTTGACTACTAAGGGTGTCAGCTCCTCCTCAGTAGTTGGCTGACTCTGAAGAAGACCCCATTCCTCATTAAAAGAGCACTGAGCTGCACTTGAAAGTGACTTTCCCACTTGTTCTCCTCTCACAAACATCACAATAACAGATTCGCTGTTTAAAGTGGCATGATCTTCATGCCAGGCCCAGGCAGCTTTGTAAAATACACCTCTGCAGCACTCGGCAGCATCGGTACCATCCATGCAAAATTCATTTGAGGTATAAACTAGAGACTATCATCACAGATGACAGTTATAGCAAATCAGCACGCTGTGTACAGTTTCATCCTTTATTCACATTATGTATCATAATAAACGTCGTCCTAGCAACACAGTTTGTTGAGAGTCAAACACAATACCCCACAATGCCTTGCCACAGATGGATGTGAGGAATCGTGGCTGTTAGAGCCTGGTGCAGCCTGAAAAAGAATCAACAATTCCTACTGTCATTTTAGGGGACTCTTTCCTCCTCCCAGCGCAGCCTTGGAGAGAGGTGAGAAGGGAGCCTGTGTCAGCTGGGGGTCTCTGCTGCACACTGGTCCATGTGGGAGCAAAGCGGAGTGTCAGAAGCACTGGAAGCTGGGTCAAAATGTGGCAAGGCTCAAAACTGGAAGGCTTAAGGAAGAAGAGGAGGGACTGTCACCTGGTTAAATTGAGAAATATTGGGGAAGAAATATTACTCGGGTACAAGACTACATCTTCTTTCTTTTTAATAACTGCTTAGTGAAAAAGCACTTCCAAGGTATTGAAAGGGAAAGAAAAAGAAATCTTAATGTAAAAATATATGCCTTCAGTATAGAATTCCACTCAGACCTGAGAGAGATGTTTCTGAGTGGAGCCGGGTGTGATTCATATAACATTTTGCCATCCCCTGGGGAATGTCATCTCCTTCTGATGTCTCCATTTGCAGGAAAGGCTTCATTGCAGGTGCAGCACGAGGCTCCCACACCAAAGGGCAGCACTCGCTTTCAGACCCTGACGCACGCTTGCTCTCTGAGATGCAGCAGCCCGTTTTCTCTAATCCTTGCCCTGGCACCTGCTCCAGCATGTGTTTTTCCTTATCCCTGCTCATGATAGCCCCTGCTCACACGCTCTGTATTACAGAGAAGCTGCTGCTTCCCCAGGGTGCCGGTCAGCCCATGGTGGGACTGCTGCTTCCTCAACACTGAATCCCTGGGGTGAGGCCACAGGATACTGTCCCCTGTCCCTAATGCAAATCATGTGTTTCCACTGCTGGGAAAACTATGGGAAGAGAGGCTCCAGCTCTTTCTTGTCTGTGGTATGTCCTCTGATAGGAGCAGTCAGAGATCCTAATGAAGGATTCTGTTATGTGGAGCAAAGCTTTTCCAGTATGAGACATTATTTTTAGAGGACCCTGATGAATTTCTTTTCCCCTCCTCCTACTATTTTGAACAAAATTGTCACGATGTCTCTCTGAAATGGAAATACATTAATCAATAAGCTGTTAGAAAGAAGGAAACATCTTGGAAAATCACCTTAAGTGTTGCTAAGATGCACCCAATTTCTGAATGAGCATGGAGCCGCTTGCACAGTGATCCTCATCCAGTGTGTAGGTCTGCAGTTCAAAAGCAACAGAGCCAGTGAGACGCAAATGCCAGAGGAGATAAAGACAACCCTTCCTTGCACAACTCCCCTGGGAGAGGAGGTAACACAGACACCACAGGAGTTCAGCCTTTACACAACGCAAAGTGTAGTACCAAGCAAAGGCCTGAAACTTTAAAGCTTGGACATCAGTCCACAACAGAGCCCTTCCAACCTGTGGAGATGTTTATGGCTTTCTCAGGGGTGCCATAAAATAGGATCATCCATCATCCTCAAAGTTTATATCCAGATCCAGAAATGGGTTTTGGGCTCAACTCTGCATAATTCATCGTTATTGTGGAAGTAATCCTGTAAACCAAAATACATTCTCTTGAGGTTTTTTAAAGTATGTGCAGGTTTTGGTGTTGCAGGAAGAGCAGTTGGGGTCCTGTGGGGGGGAACCCAGAGAAACACTACAAAAAAAAGAGAGAAAGCCATTATGGTTATTAATCAGAATTTTGTATACTTTTCAATTTGCTTCTCCAGAACTGATTCCACTGCACAATAATTAAAAAGAAACCCGTGCCGACTGCGGTGCCCCCCCGCCCGTGGAGCGGTGCCTGGCTGATCCCATTGTCTGCGCCCTGAATGCTGAGCCCACAGTTAATAATTAGTGAGCAGCGCTTAAATGGAACGGCACAGCCGATTCCCTGGTACACTGGCAGAGGCGGCGGCTGAGCCAGCCAGGACTTTGTCATCTTGGCAGGGAGCAGGGGAGCTCACTGCCATCCCACAGCCAGTGTGCCGTGCAGGGGACCTGGCGCGGCCACCGCGCTGGCACCGGGCTGAGCCCGGCAAAGAAGTGCGGACAAGGATGGGAAGGGAAGGGTTTTGCCATCTTCTGTGGGGAAAAAAAAGGAAAAAGGACTCTTTTTGGGTATGGAGGTTTCCCGGAGATGTCTCTCAGGTTCATATTTATTGTTTATTGCCCGTAAAACTGTGTTTCTATGCTTCACAAAGCCATCATTTCGATGTAGTCTGCCTAGCCTGAAATGATAAATGAAAGCAATGAAGGGAGAGGAAGGGTGTTCTGGTGATTAAAACTCTGGATTTGACTTGAGAAAGTAGGTTTCAGCTCCATCTCTGCCACCAACTTTGGGGTGACTTTTGACCAACTGTTTAATCTCTTTGGGCTTATGAGAACTGGGGAGAACAGGGATTTCTCCCTGTGAAATTTTTTTTGTGGGTGTTTTTATTTCCCTTGTCTAGGCTGTGCAGGTCTTTCCACTGGGAATCCTTTTTACTATGTAAAGTGTGACCAAAATGGAGTGCCACTGTAATTTAAACTCCCGTTCCCAGTATTTTAACAATGCATTCATGGATATACAGAGAGAAAATCGTACAGTAATTAGAAAGGATGTGAATGGTGAGAGTGTGAACAGTGGTGAACCTCAGAGAGATCCTTTTCTGACTGGAGCAGGTTTATTTCCCTCAGTGGTGATTGAAATTAATATAGGCTCTTATTTTATGGAAGTACTCGTAAACTGGAGGAAGTGTGATGGCCTGTAGATGTAAAAGGTCAGAACAAATGATCTAATGGTCCTTTTTAGCCTTAAAACTATGAAGGAAAATGAAGGCTTTTAAAAATTATTCTTTTACCACAGTTAGACAGGAAATGGCGATGGGATGGCAAATTTAACCCCCAGGCTTGGACACTGCCTATCCCTGTCCCTTTGCTCATTCCTATGCCAGTAAGTTTCCAATGGGGCTGGATGTCCCAGAGGGTCTCTGATCTACCTCCCTAAAGTGTGCCTGAAAGGCAGTAGAAAAAAACCCTATTGTCAGGAGGCTTTAATTCACTGTTACAGGTGATCACCTCCCCGTTGGAAGTGTAAGGGTCCATAAATCAAGAAATGGTTGAAAACTTCTGCTCTGGTCTTTGCCAGCAGTTAAAGACAGCTCACATCAGCCACGTTTATGTGTCCATCTTGATTCCCTGTGCGTGTTCCTATTGCTAAATGGGGCACTTCTTGCCACCATCATCAAACCAGCCTGTGGCCCTCTTTTAATTTTCCCTTTTTCTACTTACCATGCAATTAAATACCCCTAAAAGTGACAAACACACAAAGAGCTTAATCTACAGCCCTGTTGCACACCAGACACACGAGTGCACCTTGGTAGGAGGCTTTCCAGACAAAGGCACATAATCGCTCATCAGGGCCATTGTTTTTGCTGCACGTGTGGTCTGGATCAAGGGCTCAGCATGCACTTGGCAGTGCAGTAATTCCCTTAGGGTTTGGAGGTTCCAAACTCAGACCAGGAGCCTTCCTTTGGCCGCTTCTTTAGCATCTCCAGGCAGAGGAGGACATTCCATGAGCAATTCACACTGTGAGGGTGACGTTACGGCTCCCGGCGTCACCATCATGTTGTCAGGATGGAGGTACATGGACAGGGACCTCTCCCCTGCCAAGCCCTATCCAGGTAGGGTGTTAGGGACTTCACAACCCACAGGCCATGCAGGATCATCATGCTTGGCAGTCCTCTGTGGAACTCTCCTGTAAATTTGTCTAATCGTGTTTACAATCCATTTATATTCCTGGTCTGTGCTACCTGCTGTGCACTAAGTTGCATAATTTAGTTATTCTTTGTAAAAATGTTTCTTATGGGCTATTTTAACCCTGCTGCCTCATAATTGGGTGCGCCCTGGTTCTTATGCTGTGAGAAATAATGACTAATTCTTTGCTGTTTGCTTTCCCTATACTGTTCATGATTTTATAGACTTTATTCTGTATTGTCTGATTTTCCTCTATCATTTTGTAGCTTGAAGGGCCACATTTTTTACAGAAGTCAGCACAATGGGAGATAAATAGAGGATTTGGTTGGTTATTGCAGATCTTGAAATGTAGAAGAAAAATTGATCATCAGCTGAACTAAACATTAAATTTTAGACTTTTTATTAAAAAAAAGAGTTAAAAAACCCCAAACTTTTATAAGGCCAGTTTGACGTTCAACATCAGTTCCATTTCAACATTGAATCCTTTTGTTTTTATTCAAGCTGGCAACTAAATATCAGAGTCCAAAAGATTTTATATGAAAGGCTGGAGACATTTTTGGTTTGAGAGTTGCAAAATGTTTGCATATTCCTCTGCGATTTTCCTCCTCAACCTGCCCATTCAGTCCAATCAAAATCTCAGCAAATCTGCAGCTTCCCCACCCAAAAGGCTTGGTTTTGCCCAGGTAGAAAGAGAAGCTGGCTTGAAAAATTTAACCTAAACCACACATATTAGACCGAATATAAAACTCTCCCAACACAAATCCGTCAAAGGTCTCGTGCCAGGCAGATTTCCCATGGATTTTATTTTATGTGCGCTAAACACTCCACCAAACAAAGCCCATCCAGAAACGTGAACTCAAGAGCTGTTTAACACTGTAGATTTTCCCCTTGTATAACAATTATGGAAACAGGCTCGCTAATTGACATCGGATGCGACACTGTGAATATGTGAATGGTATTCAATAGCCGTCATAATTCCTCATTTTACTGCTTTTGCTGGTGTAGGCCAGTAGTTGTGTGTAGTAGGAGAAAATACAAAACACGCCGTTCTAGCGCCAAACTACCCGAAGATTATTACTTTTCCCTGCTGGCCAAGTGTGCCTGGATTTTCTCACCTTCTCAAGCTCAGGTCTTTGTTCCTTTATTTATGTTTTATAAGAGGAAGAAACTAATTAATCTCTTTCCCAAAGAAATGCAGGCGTGTGCTTGTTCCCACCCGAATTTTGCTGAGGGTGAATTCCTCCCTGCTGCGGTTTTGAGTTCTTGGAAACGAATGGGAATGGATCTGCCTGGTCCTGATGTCTGCTGGAGCTGGGCTGGCTGGCTGGCCTGAGGTCCTTTTGGGGACCCAAGAGGGTAAAACTTATTGGTGAGAGATTTGTCCCTTGTGTGGCAATCAGAGGCATGGGTACTGGGAAGATTCTTCGTCCATAGCACAAATATTGTCTGGGATAGTTTGATGGTTGGCTGTGATTGTACATGAGAGTTCCACCTAACCTAAGCAAGCTTTTGTTTCCTTCCCATCCTGGTAGTGTGGGATTCAGTCTTAGTCTCTGTATTCTGAGTCTGCCTAAAAACTGATTTTTAGTCATAAAAGAAGAAATTCATTTAAAAATTGATTCAACCCAAATAAATAGACTTTGCTTGAAATATTCAATATCCAGTAGGAAATCCCCTGTATTGTATGCTGGGTTTATTTAGAGTAAATCTAGGAAGATCAAGACACATTTTAATATACAAATTGTATTTGTTTTTAAGCTACAGTATTCTATCTGGACTCAGCCTTCTTCCATTCTTTTACACATTAATCTTCCTTTTTGCCCCTAATCCTTTCTTTGCTACAATGAGCTTTCACTATGTGTGTGTGGGGAGGGAAGGCCCTATTAGATTATAACATTTTATGAGTTGTCAACGATATAACGACATTAGCCACCTGACTGAGAAAGTAAAAACCTTTGTGGTGTCACATAACAGGTTAGAATGGGCTGGTAAGCCCTTGTGAAATAAACAAGGTAAAAAAAATAAAAATCCTCCAAAATGTGTATTTAAATGGGTGGCTCTAACCCCTCCCTGCTTATTAGACCACTGAGAGCACATTAAATATTTTATACGTATATATCTTTCTGCCTCTCCAAAATAGATAGAGATAGGCACACACACATCAGTACATGCACACAGGCATAGACACACAAGTCTTTCAAAATCAGAAAGGTCTCAAATTTAATTGGAATGGAAAATGCTAACTAATTGGCATCCAAATTTGATTTACTGTAGAAACCTCATATTTGTTTGAAACACAACACTATGTCTTGGAACACAAGCCCAGTCCTTCAAAAATCATACATGAGAACTGTGGAAGAATCAATTAAAGTTGATTTGGCAGATCTGCTTTTGACAAATATAAAGAAATCTCTGATTAGGCTGAGAAGAAAAGAATCCCTCTTTCGTGCTCTCTCTATTCTCTCCCTCTTTAAAGGCAGTAGATGTCAGAAGGGGGTGGGTAGTGATATGCAAAACATGGCCTCCATAACCAAAGTAGCCTGCAAAATTAGGTGTCAGCATGCAAAGCTTATTGATGTATGAATGCGGAAAATGAAAGCCGGCAGTAGACAGACGGGGCTAAAGGTGAGACAGCCACAGTGAAAGCAGCTGTACATCTACGTCAAGGTGTTGCTATATGAGCCTGCTTTTTTCTGGAGGGCCACAGCCTAACAAGCTGTGCCTGGCCATAAAATGATGAAACAATACAATGTAGGCACACACTGTGTGAATACCAAATAAATTGACTCGGGCCCCCCCACACCCCTTCAGAGTAGGCCTGTGTGTTCATTAATAAATTCATATTCTGAGTTTTCAATAAAAGAAGAAAATGCAGTGTAAACTGGAGTTACTTAGTGACACCCAGCTCATTGCTTTTTATTGTTGCTTGCAGCTACGAAGCCTTCGCTGTGCACTAGTAGAATTTATTACTGTCTGTCTTTGTGGCAAGTTGGTGAAGTGAGCCTTTTGAAGAAAATTGACCCACACTTCATGAATATGATGAAAAATGCCAATAACACTACAAAGACAAAGCTCTTGACATTAGTGTGCAAAGAACTAAGAGACAGTAATGAAAATATTGCAATTACAAATCATATCCCTCCTCCCCGGCCGAGGGGCGCGGGCATCCGGGGGCCGCAGCGGAGCCCCAGGACCCTGCTGGATGTGGGGTGGGCTGGGGAATGAGGAGGGGCAGGCACCGTTTCACCACCTGGCCCCCTCCCCATCCTCCGTGCTCTGGAGGAGGGAAGGGGTGAGAAGAGGAAAGCAAGTGAAGTGCTTAATCCAACAAGGATTTCCCTCCTAGAAGGTTGCCCCTCTTCTCTCTGAGCCTGCGCACAGAGGGAGAGTGGTCTTGTTGCTAAGGCACAAGATTAGCAGCCATGGGGTCCGGCTTGCGCCTGCCCTTTGTCCATGCTCCGCCTAGAAGCTCCTGGACACAAATCACTAGAAGATTGTGCCTTAATTTCCCCCTCTGTAAAATATTTTTTCCTTCTGTGCTTTATGAATGGAGCTTCTCTGACTGGCATCTCTTCTGAGCTACCTCATTCTGCTTGTGTGCCTGCACCCCTGCACTCTTTTGGTATCGCGGTAACGAGGATAGGTTAAAAATTAGCATTTTACAAGCAGAAAGGTCTGTCTCACGGTCTTTGTCCTGGAAAGAGACAAGAAGAAGGAATGTGACATGCAGAAGTTCTCCGTTTAATTCTTAACCTGGTGATATGCAACATGATCAGTGAAAATCCATGAGGAACAAATAGGGCAGGCTTTTTTTTTTTTTTTTCCCACCCAGCAGCTGATGGAGCGCTGGAAAAAGACGGCTAAGAGGAACCAAGCTAAAAAAAAATAAAAATAATTAAAATCAGCAATGAAAGGTTGTTTACCCTATGTTCAAAATTTGCCACTTTCTGAACTTATCATCAATCAAATTTTCTGTCACCAAGATAAACTGTAAGTGCCAGGCACTTTGTTTATGCATTCTGCTCTTATATTTATTGTGGAGAGACCTGCTAAAAATCAAATAAAAAGCACGCATGCTATCTACTAAATTTGGATGTGACAGTCACAGGTAAAATATCTTGCCACGTTGGGCTACTGTTCAAATCAGTTGAGCTTTGCCGTTCTTGAACTCCTCTTCCCATTTGTAGAGGATGACACTTGTAAATGACAGCAAACCACAACTTTTCCTCTGTGATATGTGGCCACTGATGAGATAATCATGACGTCAACCAGAGCGATTCTGCAGGTCTGGATGAACTGATGGGCTCTCAAATACGGGCTACCTGGGAACTGTGCTTCCATCAGACCTGTGCCACTTGTGGATCCTATGCGTGAGTCCTGATGAAGTTTTGAGGTCCAGATACAGCCCCGAAGCACTCAGACCTCTGAATGCGCATCAGGGTTATCTCAGCATCCTGGCCATCTCTTTTCTCATGGTGTGGTGTCCTTTCTCTGTCCTGGTCATGGAAGACCTGCCACATCTGAGGAGTCAAAGTAAGTAGCTGTACCTGTGCCCCTGAGTGGCTGAGTCCTTCTGTGGAACATCCTCATTAGAGGCACCATGAACCCACCGGGAGGAAATGACTCTGCTTTAAGCAGAGCTAAACTGGGTGTAATACAGTTTTCCATGTTTTATAAATCACTTAGAGTTTAACAGTAAATTATGAGGACAAAAGAGATTGAAAAGGAGAGTGAGTAAAGAAGCATCCAAACAGCAGGAGCAGCTACTGTATAACAGGTGAAAAAAATAGCAAAATGGACTGATTATGTCTGAACATCCATCCTTCTGAAGCAACTGCAGGTTAGAAATCATTGCTTGTGTTATATGGCTTTGAAAACAAGGCTGATGCAGAAAGCTCTGGAGGAAAATGTGAGACCACCACATAGATCAGAACAATGCCAGTGTAAAGAACAAAAAAAAAAACGGAACCAGAGAGAGCCAGCAGATTGTCCAGCTGTAAAGAGCAGCGTTGAAATCCAGAGGAAGCTTTCATCAAAGGCTGACTTAAGTACAAAGGTTCAGACCTAACTAAGAAGCAGCTCATTTTTTGTTGCTCCAGAGCAAGACCTGTCCCCCCAGATCTGAGCGAGCGAGTGAATGTTCTCTTGCTCAGCTGAACGAGGCAGTGGCACAGTCTGCCCACAGATGGGGAATCTCACAAGTAGCGACGAAGCCATTAGATAACATATTGGAGTGACTCTGCTGAGCAGGCTGAGTGCCTGCTCAGTGAAAAAAAGAGAGGAAGAGAAAACACTGTGTAATTATACACCCACCCCGTTCTACTGTCTCATTCTTTCTTTCTGTCTCCAACAACATTAGGCTTCTACACCTCTTTCCTGAGCATTTTGTGGCTCATCTCTCTAACAGGTGATGACCCATTTGCATTAAATAACCTTCCATAGAAAGCTACAGGTTTCATGACGGGACGCTCCTTCCTGTTGCTGGAAACGTGGACCAGCCTTGTAGTGAGCTGATCCCTCGATCAAAAATGTTTGTTCATCTTATTCCTTGTATCGCACAAAAAGTGGAACTAGGTAACGGGACAGTTTATTTGACATCATTGATTATGGCTTAATGATGACTGGAAATCCAGCTGTGAAACTGCTGGGCTTGTCTGCAAGTCAGATACAAGGAGATATATTTTTCAGGTCTTGGCATGTTTAGCATTTTGGGATGAACAATTTATCTACCTGGGTTCATTCTGCTGCTCCCAGAACTGATTGTATATTAGCATGTCTCGTGAAAATCATGCGTGACATTACTCTTGCATCTATATATTGAAAAGAAATGAAACTGGGGCTGGATAAAAGCCCTTTGAAGTCGGTGGAAATGTCTCCCATCAACTTCAATATGAACAGATAGAAACATAGAAATATAGGATTGGAAAGACCTCCTGGGTCACTGAGTCAGTCCTCTGCTGTCTCCTGCACTCCTTCATATAATCCCTTCTCCGTTGGTTGTTTCTCTTTAGCCTGTCTAAGGCTGAGGATGTGCTCAGCATATTGCTGAAATTGTCATCCAGAATGAGATTTCTTCATTACAGGTAGCCAATGGCTCCTGCGTGTTTGATTTGTCAGCTCTTACAGGCGTGAACAATTCCCAGCGCGTCATCTTAAAAACGTAGTCAGGTGGATGAATGCAGGTGTCGGGAAGACCGAAGGGGGTACAGGGCTATCTGTATTCAGTCTGTGTGTTTGTCACGACTCTGAATACTCACATCACCATTTCCAGTAAGTGGTGGATGGGATTCTTCATCCTTGCAGCAAAGAGTGGGGACTGATTGCAACAAAATGAAAGGACCCCAGTTTTGTGGGAACCTTAAAAGTTATAGGTAAAGGAAGTTCAGGTTCTTTGGATTCTTTTTTATTTTTGCACAGTGTTCTGAATGCTGAAAGTGAAAAGAAATTGTTGAAAGGTAGAACTACGAAGATTTCATGCCATTTTATTCAATGCCAATTATTTATAAAGAGAAAATAGAAGAGAGGGCTGGAAAGGGTTAAAATTAAAAGCTGTTTCTAAGGCCTGCAATAATAATACAATAGACTGGTGGTAGCCACAGGCAGAATTTACTGTCCTTGGTCTAGTGAACCAGTATTAACCCTTCAAGTGTCCATGATGGCTCCGTGCACAGTGTCACTTTCTGCTCCAGTGTATGGATGTATGCTTTCTGTCAGATTGCTCAATTAATTATAATTGTCCTACCTTTAAAGGGATGGCCCTGGGCATACTAGGGGGTGTGGCCCTCATGGGGTTTTATTTCAAGCCATATCCTACTGTCTCTCACTCAGTCAATGAATCTTACTCATCAATATTTAATGACACAAGTGTAGCTTCCTTTTTTTTTCCCCCCTTTTAAATTATTCTTCTACACAGCTAGACAGGTGCATTGTCTTCCCGTTACGTTCTGGTGACAGAGAAGATGCTGCCTTGCTCTGTGTTAGCATCTAAGAAAGAGGTGGCTAGAGCCACCCAAAATTTTGAGCGATGGGCATTACAGACCTCTTGTTCTGCCTCTGAGATGTGACAATAAGTGTCTCGCTACAGATTCATTACCCAACAGGTATTCATCAGCTTCAAAGCTGCTTTTACCAGCTGCAGCACATGGGAAGAAATCTGTTTTAAGGAACAGGGCAGGAGAGACATCTCAAAGACTGTCCTTATTTTATTCTATAGTGCCATCTCAGCTGCTCTGAAAGCTACCAGTGACACATATTGTGCTGTTCACACCTTGGTATACTCTTGGACAAGAACCACATCCTGTGTATTATTGATATTTTATGACAAAGTAAAGCAATTTTAAAACATCAGGCTGCCCATCTGCTCTGAACTACTTTTCACAATATTCAAAATAGATGTGTTTCCCTTTTCTGTTTTCATATGAGTGAAATGCAGACCACAGTTAGGTTATGAGACTGGGGGCCGGGAATTTTTCTACTTTTAATCCTGTCTCTGACATTGATTCCTTCATTAGCCTTGGGCAAGTCATTTCACTTGGATATATTCGAATCACCACATCTATAAAATGGAGATGCAGTGAGGTGTCATGGAGATTTATTAGGCTGTGTCTGCAGCATACTTTGAAGAAGTCAAACCTTATACACCTGTTAATGAATGGAATTTTAAAATATGAATGAAAACATTTTCTCGTTTCAGAAGCCCAAGTTCTGAAGGAGCGTCCCGCAGACCCGTGACTCCTGCCACAGTCAGCAGGTACGATTTTACACTCACTGTGTAAACTCATCCAGGAAAAATTACCTGGAACTTAACATTGTGGCAGCAACATGCCAGACAGCTTCCTGGTCAGAAATGTGTTGTTATTGATGGATATCTTATTGTCCCTGAGAAATGAAAAAAAAGCAGTTTTTACAGTTAAAAAAATCTCCAGGAGTTGTTTAGGGAATTGGTGCTCTGGGACTGGAAGATATACAGGAAAATTAGATTCCTGCATCATTTGATCACTGAGGAGTAAAATGCTAGGCTTGCATGAGTGTTTTGCTCCCAGCTTCAATGAAGCCAAGATCTCATCCAAGTGACTGGTAAGCTTTGGTGGGAGACTTGGAGGGCTTGGAGCCTTTCCTGGTAGCTTGGCCCTGGTGAAGGTCAATAATCAGTGGAAGTGTCGTTAGCCTGAAGAGGAGCTTGTGAGATGAGCTGGTCCCATTCTGTAGTGCCTGCATTGACTCAGAGTTTTGGTGTGGGCAGAAAGGCATTAAAAAGGATGTGTGGTCCTGTCTGCCTCACCAGCCTGAGCCACACACCTGGGGATGAGACACAGCTCAGCTTTGGCACCGGCCAGAACCGAAACAAGCCGCTGCCAAACTTACATTGTCTTTACTCATGCCGGACTTTCTGCAGACGAGAATAAATCCCCTCCATGACTAATCTGTGCATGACTCACCAACTGTATCACAGCGCAGACCTCGAGGAGCTGTGGGAAACCACGGTGCACTGAGGCATGTTTGAAATGAACACTGACCCCTCTCAGCAGCCAGCAGGGTTCCCACAGAAACTCGGGGCACGAGGTGGTTTCTGCACAGCTGGGGCAGTGGGGGCACAGTGTGGTGCCCAGCCCTCCTGCTGCCCCCCTGCTCTGCCACTTCCTGGCCGGTCCCTGAGGCTGCCAGCTCCCAACCCATCATTGCTGCTGGTTTCCCAGCATCTCTGCCCAAAGCAGTGTTGCAGGGATTTTGAGGAGACCTCATGGAGCAAAGTGGTACAGCTGAGAATGGGAGCAGGTGATTGTGAGCTCAGTCTAAAGAGAGGAAGACACCTCACTTAGGAAACAGGGTGTAAAGGTGTTACAAGGAGATAGAGCAGCAATAGGAAGGGTGAGTCTCCTGTGGAAGATAAAGTAACCCACAAAAGTCATGGTGCAATGATAAGATCAAGTTCATCTTAGTCACCCAGAGCAGTTTGAATTAAGCTCTTCCCTGTCCTGGCATATCTAACACGCAGAGCTCAGCCGTGGCTGTTTCCTATGAGGAAAGCTGACAACTTGCTTCTCCAGCCCCTGCTTAACTTGATAGTCATAACCAAACCCATCATTTCTCTTAACATGTAATAATACAGAAAGAATATTTGAAAAGTCAATAATTTCCTTGCCTGGTCTAGTTGTAACACTATTTTAAAGCCTGTGCTCAGGCCTTGCTACTCACTGAGCACAAAGCAGCTGGGAGTGTTTCAGAGGGAGCTTGCCTAGCCCTGGGGGAATGGGTGAAGAGGGTTTTTCTGTGACTTGTTTGCAAATCCCTGTGGCTGTTTTGAGGAGAGGCTCGTGGGATTTTACACTGTCATGTACATCCATTCTGACTCGGAAAGATGGCTTCTGTCCAGGGTTTGGCAAAAAAAAAAAAAAAAGAAAGGAGGGGCCCCCTTCAAAGGCTGAGTTTTGCTGGTTTAGAAATAAAATGTGGCTAATGAAACCGCCATTCGCACATCCTTGCAGTGCTCCTCTGCCCATTCCTACATTAAATAAGGAGGCTAAGGAATGAACGCAAATGTATCCAAGTTTGTTATGGCAGACTGATGGTAATAAGAGAGCATTGGGCTCCAGAGGCACCTGGAAGTGCAGATAAGATCAGATCAGGTCAGAGAGGGAGCCTGGCAGCCATGGTCCTGCTCTGTGGAACGTGGTGAGCTGCAGCCCAGCTTGCCAGGAGCAGGTGCCACTGGCCTCTCTTCAGCTCTGCACCCTGCCAGTGAGGGGCCAGGTCCTTTCCCTGGGAGACCATGGGCTGTAGAGGAGGAAAATCACAAACAGAAGTCGCTATTTCCACTTTCCTCGGTATTCCACTGTGCCCCAAGTTGCTGCTTGCTTGCTTAAGCTTCAGGCTGTTTGGTTTTCTCTTTTCTGAATTTGGTGGTGTCATTTCCACACTTGAAGCCTGTTTCACCATGTTTCTGGCAAACCCCTTTGGTTAGACTCGTTTCACCACATCATGATCTCTTTTTATAGCCCACATCTGCCAGGAGAGCTTTGTCATTCATTGTCTTCCTCCCTACTGCGTTCATTTTCAGCTGGCACAAAATGTCCTTGTGTTTCTGAAGTAATGCAAAGCCTCCTGGCTCAGTGGTCAGAGCAGAAGGGATAGAGGGAGCGTAGTCCTTACACCACTGGGTGTAAGTGGTGTTCAGAAGTGGGGAAGAGGAGGAAAAAGATCCTCAGCACGCACAAAGTAGGCTATGGGACTTCCCTTTCAGTGGCATGCCTTCAAGAGATAGCTGCCCCAGGCACCTCCAAGTTTACCTGTGTCCACTCCTGGCTCATTCTGGTGGAGGGGAGCTTTTCCCCAGGAGCAGTTCCACACTTGCGATTTTCAGGGCTGCATTTTTCCTCCCTTTCCCTGTTACTTGTCTTGTTATGGATGAGAACCGTGTCGGTGCGAGCAACTGTGTTTAAACTTGGGACAGAACTGAAGCACAGCTGTGTTTTTGTCACTGGGTTTGTATTGCCACAGTGCAAGTGTACCAGAAATATGTAATAATACATGTAAAATTGTTCAATTGCTGTTTTGTTGACAAGGTGGCATTATCTATGGCAGAATTCATGGATACTTTGTACAAGGGCAAAAGGGGGAACAAAAGTCCTTCTGACCATGGTTTCGCCACAGTCTCTTAGTTGGACCATGTTTGACAAAAGGCTTTCTTGAAGCTCTTTGGAGAAAGTTTACAGGATTTTTCAGCAAACTTGTTTGGGGTGAATCCAGGATGGCTGGAAATTCGGGTATAAAATTGAGGTTTTGCGTAATGTCTGCTCAAAGTCACATCATGGTTGTGGTTGCTCCTCACTTTAAGAGCTGAAACCATTTTCTAGGCACAGATCATCTCCATTTTCCAGAAACTTGGGCACAGGTGGACCAAGGTCAGAATTTTATATGGGAGCAACACTTATATTCCAGTTGCTAGGGATGGATTTGGATTCCTGATTTGAAGTACCCCTTTTTGACATTTTTATAGTTGTGTGACTGCCTTGAAAGCAAGGAGCAGATTCCCTTTGGCCTTGGTGGTCTCCAGAGGAGAAACCCCACTGAGATAGTGGAAAGGAAGATATGGGAGCCAGAGCTTTGCTCTTCGCCACCAGAGCCTGCCTCGCTCCTCTGTATCTCACTTGTATAGAGACAAATCAAAATTCAGGGACTTGTGCCACACTCTCTTCATAATGCATGTGTACAAATATTTGCATGCAGCAGTGGTTCAAAGGTGCCTGGAGATAGTATCTTAACTGTGGTGCTTTCCCAGACCATTGCTGTGCTTTGCCTTTGTGAATAAAGGCAGTAGTGTCTGCAGTCAGGAGATCTCTCATATAGATTTAATCTGGCTGTTTTCCTCCCTAGGGAGCAGAGTTGAGGATAGTGAAGTTCAAGGTAGCGTGTGTTGGAGTTTTGCAAGCAGAATAGACATGGAAATTTGAAGCCTAAATTGCACATTCCAGTCTTCTTATGGAAATGGCGAGCAAAGAGGAAGCAGAGCCTTTGGTACTGATCGTGTGCCAGTTTTTAAATACCAGTGCAGATCCAGAGAGTTTCTTTCTAAACACCCCGTGTGTGTATGTGCACACAGGCACAGGCGCTGGTGTGGATACACACCTCTGTGTGATGTTTATAAACAGTGCACCACCCCTCTCTGCTTATAGATCCCATTGATGACTGCTTTATTCATCTCGTGGCAGACCCATTTAAAGGAAAATGCGTTCCCCATTTCCTTGCGACTATAAATTCCCTGCTATGGGGAAGTAGCAGAGTGCTCTAGCTGTACCTCCATGGCGAAATGCCCTGTTGAGGAGAGGAGTATTATACAGGGAACAATTGACAGCCCTTCACTTCAGTGGGTACATTTCTCTGTACAGCTGCATCACCACTAATGATAAATGAGTAATGTTTGATAGCTGGCTCCGTTGCCTGACAGCTACAGTTTTGGCCAGAGGGCCACGACAGGCTTTAGACTTCTGTTCAAAATGAGTTAAACATATTAGGTATTACGAAGCCACAGAAGCCTCGAGAATGAGTGCTGAAATGAGTTATCAAGGTATGCTCCTGGGTACACAACTTGCAAAGCAGATGTCATTCTAATAATGTGTGATATAGAACATGTCTGGCCTAAACCCTGCTGGATGAAATATGAAGCCCCGTTGGTGATATTTAATACCATTTTATGAGGTGCCATCTTATAAAGACAATGCCCGCCTTATGTGGAATGCTTAAGGTATTTTGCCAAAGGCACTGGGAGGTATCTGAGCTAAGTAGAATTTTTATTATTTTATAAGCCTTTACTTTGTAATATTTCTGTTTCTACATTATTGTGGTACTAGCTGCACTAACCCTTTGTCTAGTGAACTTCATGAGCAGTTTGCTGATAGATTGACTGATAGCCACGGCTGCCTGTGGATGTAAAGGCCAGTTCCTACCTAAATATATTCCTAGCAAAAAAATAGAGTAAAGTAGAAAGCAGACTTCAAAAGGAAATAAAGCTTTACAGGAGGCACTCTTGGAAAAGAGGTCCTTGAAGCTATGAGATGCAGAGGTTTAGGTGTTTTGTAAGGGAGCGAGGCTTGGCAAGGTTGTGCGTTTGTGTATTACAGCTGCAACATTCATTTTGTCTTGAATTCCTGTTGTAAACTTTGACTTCTTGTTGAGATTCCTGGGTCCCTTTGCCGATATCCCAAGGACATACGTCGAGTCGCTTAGTTTCGGGAAGATGATGAGTGTTTTCACTCTCCAGTTCTCTCTTTTATTTACATATTTTAATTTAAGGCTGCATTTGTGGAACCAAATTGCCCCCTTGTTCAGGTCTGTTGGAAGGCGGAGGCAGAGGGAGTGCAAGCAGTTATTCTGAGCAAATTAGGTATCTCCTCCCTGGGATGCAAAGCCCGTGCTGACAGCGCTGCAGCGTTAAAGACCCCAGTGGGGGTGGTACTTACATTGCAGCGATGCTGAGTCAGTGCAAATGGGCTCAGTGCTCAGAGCCCATCGCTGCTGCTGGAGGATCTGGTCCACTGCAGCAAGGGAGTAGTTTTCTTGTCTTAATCCTACATCGTTCTGTATCTCACAGTTCTTCTAGTCTTCCATGCTTCTCTGTCTTGCCTCTCCTGAGAAAATAGTGCCCATGACCTAGAAAGCAGCCACTTCCTAGAGCATTCACTAGGGAAGGCTGATGTGGCCCAGCTTTTGCTCAGTGGTTTGATCCAGCAGGGTGTCTCTTGCAGGGCAGGCCAGGGTCCCTATTTCTCCTGCCTTGAGGGTCTCCTGCTCAGCCATGATCCAGCTTGATGAGCCTCATAGAACCAGGTCCCTGGGATTATTTCTGCTGATTTGCTTCTCTGAATAAACATCAGCACTAAAGAAATTGCTCAGCTCAGTGTGCCAGTGACCACCACATAGAATTTCCAGCTAGAAAGACATCCCTGTGCTAAAGTATGTGGCGGTTCTTGCTCTTAATCCTCACTCTCTCCTTCTGCCTCCCCGGGTAAGTGATCTCTCAATGTGTGGTAGTGCAGCCTGATGCGAGGAGGTGTTAGGTTAATTCCCTTTGATAAAACCCTGCTAACTTTTTTTTGCCCTTGAAAAACTTGTTTTCCCTTCCAAATGCATCATCCTGTGAGCCCAAGGTTTGCAGATATTCAGATTCATCTTCCTTTATACCATAAACATGCCAGATATATATAATCCATTTGGACACTGGCAAGTGATGACTATCAGAGGCAGAATGGGTACTGAGGGGCCCATAGTTATACAGTAACATCAGCTTGGCAGCAGCTCATCCATCGTGCTGGATGATCTGTCCATCTCCCTGCCTATGGCTTGTAGCACATAAAATACAGAGCAAAAGTCAGACCAAATATTCTGCGTGCGATGCTCGTCGCATCTCAGCCCGGCTCTTCTAGCCTCAGTTTTAAATGCACTCGTGGACCAACTGTCTGGTCGAGACACTGCTTTTGAAAGAAACATGTCTCAGAAATTCCTGAAAGTTGCTGCTCAGTGTGTGACATGTCAAGTTACATCTGCTGTGTCACGAAACATCAGCGTGTTGCGAAAGACCGTAATGAAAGGTGACAAGACATGCTGTAAACAGTTTCGGTCGATGTTTTTATTTATCCCAGAGCAAATTTCATGCAATATCACAATCGTGGGGAGAATTCAGCTTCTGTTCCATCACTCAGCAAAACTTTTTTCTGTGCTGCTCTGTCGACTGACCCTGAACATTTCGGGTGTGGAGGTAGGTCAGCCTTGAAGCCGAGTGCTCTCAGGATCACCGCCCCTGCCCCAGCGCACGTGGTGGTGGGTCTGTGCCCGGCAGACCCCAGGGACCCTTGAGGGGTCAGGAGTGCTGGGGTAGCATTTCCCCCAGCCTCAGTTGTGTCCCACCACCCACCCAGGTGCTGTGTGGGGAATTCCTTCCCTGTTCCCCAGAAAACGTGTGGCCGGGCACAGGGCTCCGTGGAAGGAGCTGTGTGGGATAACTCAGGGTTCCCACGACATGCCAGGGCCCTTCATGGGGCTTTCTTTGCCTCTCAGAGAAAGCTCATAAACCCATTTGCAAATCCTCCGTTTGAGTTGTACAGGTGGCTCATGTTTGTCGAGGTTTTCTACTTGGAGCTCATTTCCTTAAAATCTGTCCTTATGTTTGCTAAAATCCACACAGTCCCTGTTCCAAGCTGCACGAGGCTTTTAGCTCCTTTTTTCCTCTCAGCATTTTTTGCCTATATTGTTGCAGGAGTCAAATGGGGAAATGCACAGAGCTGGGAGATTAAAGATGTAAATTTTATAAACAGAAATCAAAGGTCCTAAATCCTGAGCAAAGAAAAGCCTACATAAGTATGAACATTAAAAAACATACATAAATAGTACTTCAAGGCTGAATGTGTTAAATTATTCAACAGTTAAGTCATAAGTGTTCTTAAACTTAAGTATAAAAATGCCCTTGACAATATTTCATAGCTGTGCATTTCTTTAAAATATTTAGCATTCTCATTAAAGAGAATGACTTTATTTTATATATTAGTTACATTCCTGCTTGTTAATATGAAGGAATTTAGTAGCAAAGAGCATTCTTATGTATATAAGCCAAAGACAATTTACATATAAAGTTGGACGACTATTCACTTTTTATTTATTCTTGGATCATCTGCATCCACGCAGAGCTATATAGCATTTAAACAAATTTGTTCCTTAATGTGTAGTATTAATATCTCCTGCCCCAAAATATCATTTGCTAATGCCATTGCAGAGACAGGTTCATTCAAAGCTACATGGAAGTTCTTGCCTTTGAAAGACTTAATGAACCTTACATTTTTGGTATACTGCACAGTGTAATGCCTATTACATATTCATTGCCAGAATGGAAGATTTCCTTTAACTCTGAGCTTCCTGGTCTAGTTCACTGTAAAACATTGTCAAAAGTCACAAGAGACTTTCGCTGAAAATTGTGACTCTTGATAGCAGGATGTAATGGGGAGGTTTAGAATAGAAGAACCAGTGGTATATGGGCCCAGGGGGAATCGTTCTGACAGACAAATGGATGGATAATACAGTTTTTGACATAATGGGATGAAAAAGTTTATGCCAGAAAGAACTGAATTAAAGTTATTACTTTGAGGAAATTTTGAAGTTCTCAAGACCAGCAGTATTACCTGCGTGCATTTCATTTTACTGCATCTCTGCATAACAGGTTTTTAAACAGGGTTGGTTTTGAATTGATTTGTAAGCTTACTAACAAATCTTCCAATCAAAATTGTAGTCACTTTCTTGGAAGTAACCCCAGTAACATAATTTTACAGGGGGTTGTTTTGGGAGCAGGATTTTTTGATCTCTCTGGTTTTTGCAAGTCCTGCATCATCGGTTTGCCTCTCAGCTCCCTTTTGTAAGGACAGCAAAACAAAAAAGGCTATTATTCTGCATTTTCCTCTGGAATAGTAGGAGGTTATTTTGTATAAGTTTCTTTTTCTCAGTGCTTTGTGAACTTTGGAAATTCACAGCTCTGAGATCCCCAAGCCCTGGTGAGACACAGAAGTCGGCTGATGCACAAACCATTGCAAACCCGATGCCTTAGTTAATCAAGGCCATCCAGAAAAAAAAAGAAAAAAAAGGGGGGAGGGGGGGACTGTACGTTTTTCTACTTGTTATTTTTAGGTGATGGCAGGGCTGGGCTGCCAGTCAGACAGGTTTTTGAGGGGTGCTGTTTGCATGTGTGCACCCAAGGGTTTGACCGCAGGTCTCTGGAGAGGGGACAGTGCAATAACAGCCGCTGCTCCC
Source organism: Corvus hawaiiensis (assembly GCF_020740725.1). Classification (NCBI taxonomy): domain Eukaryota; kingdom Metazoa; phylum Chordata; class Aves; order Passeriformes; family Corvidae; genus Corvus; species Corvus hawaiiensis. The sequence continues at coordinate 118,448,098 of NC_063215.1, forward strand.
CGAAGTCTCTGCCTGAGCTGTGTTTCATTTTAGCTGGCAGGGACTGAGCCCACGGCTGAAATGGAGAAATAAGAGCGGCAGAGAGAGGCCCTCATAATGGCAGAGATGAAAAATGTGTTAGCACAGAACAATGAAGTAATGGTAAATCTGAGATGTAGGCACCAGTCACCACTTGTACCATGCTGTTGTCAGAAGTGTGTTGAGATATCGGAGAGAGCAGGCTGAGAAAGGGAAGCTAATTATACCACATTATTCACTTCTGCTCATTAGGTGTAGTACAAAGGCCCTGCTTTTTATGTATATATTAAAGTGCTGAGGACTACAGGAATAGATAACTTCACGTTTCTTTTGTCTCTCTAGTGGGTCAGTTCAGACAGAAAAATTGTGTTTTCACAGACATCCAACTTTCCATTCTGCAGAATTAGGGATTTCCTCCTGCATCACCTCTAACAAATAGAAAAAGACAACTCCCCTCCCTCTTGAAAGCCAGCAAGCAAAGCTCCTGTTCCCCGTGACAATTCCTCACCCAGTGCCTGTGTGAGGGTGTGTGGGATGGTTCCTGCCTTCTCTGCTCTGCTCAGCACAGGCACCAGTGTCCATGAAAAAGCTCTTCCTGCTTAAACCCTCTTCCCCACATAGCTCCAGGGGCAATTTGACAGCCCCAACCTTCTCCACTGCTGACATTCCTGCCTGGGTCACACTGTCCCCTCATGCTGCCACTTGTCCCTCCATCATCCTGAGACCACAGATACCTCTCCGGCTGAGTGTCAATGAAATGAATTCAGCCGTTTAATAAACTTTGGATGGTACACATAATACATTCTGCCTTAGATGTTTCACCTGCCTCACAATCCTCGTATTGCTTTCGGATCTGCAAATGAGCCATTAGGAAAAGATGAAGGGGAAGGCAGAGGATCGGTTTATTGAAATTATTTATATATGAGAAATACCTAACTTTCAAAATTCATGGCTCTTTAATGCTCAAGTCACAGAGAACACATTAAATCTAAGAGGAGAGGAACAGGTATTGCACTTCCACACTGAGGTGAATGAAATCAGATTTGGGCATTGAAACCTACCCTTCTCCACAATGAAAATTGCCTTGCTCTTCTAATTGTGAGCATCACAAAAGTCACTGCTTCCGTGAAATACCCTGCAGCTACACAAAAGGATAGACTGGAGAAGCACACATCTACCAATAAGTGGCACTGAGCATCTACTCCATTTCTCACACAGGTTGGCATATCTCTCAGTGGTCCATCTGGTAGAATTGGATGGCATTTATCAGGAAATAATCCAATTGTGGCATGCCAAAACCTGAACATGAAAAGTACTTGTGCCTAGTGTCAATCATTCACCCTCTGACAGTTCAATAAACATCCTTTCTGTGATGGTTTTCAGGAACACTGACACCCAAAATGCTGGAAACAATGCCAGAGATGGAAATGACAATGCTTCTGTGAAACATCAAAGGGGGCCGACACAACCTGGCATGGATTTTGCCAAGTGTTGCTTAGCAATACATCGTGCTTGTGGGCCACTGGCGTGTCAGGATTAGCTGCGAGGGGAGCGATATTCACACCTTTGCTGAGAATGCATCCTTCCCAAATAAAGCAGCACAAGGCAGGGAAGTGCAGCATCAGCAGGAGCAGGGGATGCCACAGCCACAATATACAATTCTAGGCTTCTGAAAAGCCATCTGCTCTCCGCACTTGTCTTCCTCGGGCGTGGAAAGGCAAAGTGCCTCATCCCAGTGCCATGGGGATGTGGTGCTGTCCTGCCCAGCTCGTGGGCTTGGAGGGTACGAGGAGGTTTCACGTCCTTTTTCTTTCAGAGGGGACTAAACTTTGCTACCAGCAGCTCATGCAGGCAGAATTTGACCTGGACTGGGTTGGCCTCTGGGCTCGCAGGATGGTGACAACATACGGGAAGAAAGATTGAACCTGGAATTAGGAGGTGAATGACCAATAGGACTCTCAACAAAATGGGAAATAGGGATGGTTATCTTAACAGCAAAATTGGTGGCAGCAGTAAAAGGATGCAAGGAGCTCTTGGTTACAAAAGAAAAAACTTCTTCACTTCCTGAATTTCCCAAGCAAGCCCCTCTCCCCCGGTGCCTGGATGTGGCTCTGCAGCCACCCCCACCCTGCAAGGGATCCTGAAGGGTAAAAGCAGCTTTTCCAGAACAACGAAGCATGTGCAGTGGCCAGAGGGAAAACATATTATTTGATATTGCAGGCACCACTTTGCCACTGAGGAGGAAACTGAATTGGGGGAAGTGAAATAACTTGCCTGAAGCCACCGACAGACCTGGGAACTAAACTCTGGCCTCCTTCATGTGCCAAATCCTGGAGCAGAGGCTCACGAGGTCTAACCAAATTGCCTTTTATCTGTGTGCCTGGTAAATGGGAGTGGGAGGAATGTCTGCATATCAAATCAGGGGTTTTTGTCCATCTCGAAATTCCAGGTTTTCAGATCCAGGAACCAACTGACACCTGGAGCACATAAACTGCCTTTTTGGTGTGGTGAGGACAGCCCTGCGGGTCCAAACACAGACATGCCAGCCGAGCCTGTCCAAACAGGGGCGCTGGGATCTGCTGTGAGTCCAGAGCCTGAGGGGAGGACAGGCTTGGGGAGGCACTTGTGGGGCAGTGCTGGGTCACCACTACCCCTGTTGGCTCAGGGCTGTCTAGTCTATAGACACCACAGTGGTGGAGGGGCTGCAAATTCCATGGAAAAGGTGCTTTCCAACAGAGTTCTCCGAACAGAAATCCTGAGGTGTGCAGATCCTTATATATACTTATGACAGTTTTCCAGGGAGAAGTGCAAGCTAACTCCATCAGTGCCTTTGAGCCTTGACTTGTTAATTGGCATTACTTCTAATTCCCAGCTATATTTTAAGGTATGAACCTAAGGAATTTTAAAGTCATTATGTGGGTGAGGGACTGATAAAAATAAATCCTTCAGGTTTGAAAGTGGCAGAGAGGGAATAAAAGGTGTTAAGAAATCCAGGAGTTTTCAGCCAATTGGTTCAAAAAAGCATCCGGGTGGACTGCAGCTCCTAGAGAAAGGTCACTGATACTACTCTGGATACCTCTTTTTATGAACTTTATGCATCACATAAAATAAATTTAAAGCAGTTTAATTTAACAGTCTAATTAGTCATGGTTTTTCCATCTTGTCTATTTAACTATACACGGAACAAAGAGAAAGACACAGGGCCAAATTCGGAGCTGGCGCAAATCAGCTCTACAAGTCGAGGAAGTCATTCCTGCTCATCCAGGGCTGAATACGGATGCCAGTGGCCAAATTTGTCCCTGGGAGTAATATCCCCTGTGTCTGGAGACTTGAATTTGGCTGCCAGGAATTAATTCTCTGCAGAGCAGATCCTTGGGTTTCAGTGTTCAGAGCTTGAGCCAGGCGAGCTGAAATGTGGGTTGAACACTCAGCAGAAATGGCTTAAAGACTCGACATAGTTTGGAACAAAACTTTTCTGTGTGTTGGCTTTGCAGAGACTCCCGCACGCATTTCCCTTCACCTCAACCGACTTAATTCACACCCGATTTCGCTTTAAATTTCAGCGTTCATATAATCTCATGATCTCCGGCAAAGAGCAGTCACATGAGTGCACCCTCCACTGAAGAGAGCGTCTCTCCACTGCCTTTGATGTGGTTGCACTGGTTATGCCATTGCACTAGGCCGGCCTCGCTCTTCAGCTCATGCACAGAAACCCACAGCATTAGCCAGCCCTTGATGCAGGGACGTAAATTGATCCACCTTTACGAAGGTGAAGTTTCTGAGCAGATTTCCAGCTCATAAAGTCTTAGGCCGGCTAAAGCCTAGACCTCCAAGTCCATGGTTATATCGTGGTATTTGGGAGGGTTGTGACCCCACTGCTGGCTTTCACTGACGGAACAAATTATTTTTCAAATGTTGTGGATTGCAGCAGAAACCTGCCTCCTGCCAGTCAAGGTGTTTGCTTTGCGGTGTCCTTTTACAAGAGCATGTACTGGGGCAGGTTGCCATCTGATGCTGGCGGGCACTGGAGGGACTTGGGAGGGGACTGAGGTAGCTTAGCCACGTGTCACCCCAGCCCCGAGGGACACGAGTCCCTTCCAAATGGCTCTTTCCAAAGTTCCTGCAAGGTACCATTTCCCCAGCCAAAAATAACTGCAACAAACAACATGAACACAATAAAGAAATTCAAATATGTCTTAAACTACCTAATAATTAACCACGTTCAATTAGTCTCCAGGGTTTTCTGTGCTGCTGTGTGGTCTCCCTGGAGGCACCACCAGCACCACAGCGGTGAGTTAATGAGTTCTGGTTGTGTCTTGTCCGCACACTCAGCTGCCTCACCGTGTTCCGCCTCTGGCCCAATGCTCCTAGGAAGAACACCCACTTCAGAGGACTTTCTCCCTTTTCCTGCTGGAGGCTGATGAAAGGCTGGGTCCTCCCCTGTAATGCATTTACCAGGGCTCTGCAGGGCTGTGTGAGTTCAGGGCTCAGCAGCGTGCTACCCCATGCCCCTTTGTGGGCTTACAACTGAGCTTGCCTGCTTGGTTGCAGGGTGAGGATCCCCATATCTGTCACGTAAAGCCCAGGTCTCTCTTTAGACAATGCAGTTTCAAGAGTTTGGCTTAATTCTCTCATTGGGGAGGTCTGTAGACATCAGTAACTCCTGCCAGATCTGGCATCTCTGTAAGTTACTCCTGTTTGTTCTGAAATTTGATGTCACCAGACCATCAGGCCTTTTAGCACATCCTTCTCTTACCTTTAATTCATGTTTCATTTAGCTTTTGCACAGCAATACTCTTCCCAAAGTTTTTTGAAGCTCTGATTCTGTTTTTTTATCCCTCTTTCCTTCAGGTTCAGCCAGAAGCAGACCCTGTGTCTCAACAAGAAATTGCATTTTCTCGTGAAACGCTGTACAATCCCAATGGCACTGCAAGAGAGCTCCCAAAGGGAATCATGAGCGGGAAGGAAAGGGACCCTGTGGATATATCCAACACACTGGGCATTAGCCCAGCTTCCGAGTGCACCTCTCTGTTAGGTAATGGAAATGTTCTCTTATTTCCTGTCTATGTAAACACCTGTATGACAGGATGAGGCCTGCATCGGCTCCTTCAGCCCTGCTCTGTTGGGAGCTTCCATCTTTAGCTTTTCCATTTCCTTATAGTACCTGGATTTTTTTTCCACGATACCACTGGGATTAGCCCCACACTGACTTGTGCACCATTGCTGGACCTTCTTTTTCCTCTGGGGGCTGTGTCTCCCCATACCCAGAGGCACCAGCAGTGGTGCCAGGAGGGCCCAGTGCCGGCACTGTTGCTGCTGCTGCTGCCAGCATTTTCCTTTCCCCACGCTCCACATCCCCTCTCCTGTGTCATTTCCCACAGTGGATGGTTTAATGCACTGTTTTCTGCAGACTCCCAATTTCACTGCCTCATGCTGTCTGGGCTGGGGGCTTTTTTCTTGCAGTACTTTGCATAAAGCTTCTCACGGTGCTGCTTTCCAGGAATTCTGTTCTGGACACGATGAATTCCTCTGCGTGGCAAATTTTAATTGTTTTATCATGGAATTTTTTTTTCCCTGAGTTTTCCAATCTCTTTCCCTGGTGTTTTGCCTCAAATCCCAGCCATAATATGTTCCTTCTAATAAGGGATTCCAACCTGACAGTTGCAAGATTGGCACTGCCACCACACATTACAAAATCTGGAGTTTGCACCGTGTTATCTTTTTCTACGGAAAAATAAGACACTGGCATATGGCATCTCTCAAGAGAGTGGAGGCTGAGAGTGGGAGGCCAAGAGAGTGGAGGCTAAGAGATTTGGAGGCCAGTAATGGGAGCTGAGAGAAGAGAGGCCAAGATTGGGAAGCCCAAAGAATGGAGGCTGAAGGATGCCATAATCTGCTCCCCAGCCATGCTCTTGCTGTTTTTTCCCTACATTTCCTCAGTTTCCCACTCAGTAGCCACTGACCTGCACTTGTGTGTGATTCCCCATACCTGAGGTGAGGGCAGGAGCTGCCTCAGCTGGCTCACTGCAGCTCCAGACTCTGAGCAGGCCCCTCGGCTCCGAGAGGATCATAACCCCTGAGTTGTGTCTAATCAGGCAGCATCTGAGATTAATTGTGAGGGCTTTCCTCTACCCACCCACAGAGATAAATGCAGAGGAGCCAATTTGGTAATTGCCTTGAGTCCTGGTGTGCTTCTGAGTTGTTCCTGGGCCAGGATAAGGCTGGGTGAGGGAATATTTGCAGAGACATGAATGGAGCATTTACTGTGGCCCCAGCTCATAAAGATACCAGGGTGTCTTTAATGGGGCAGAGCTGGGGATGTCATAGGTGAGCACCATGATGCTGTAAATAAAAGAATCCCCTGCCCTGGCTTTGCTTAGACTCCCTCTTGCTTTCAAACAGCTCTGGAACTCGCTGCTGAGGTTTCCCACATCTCTCTTGAACCAGAAAGAAGGGGCAACTGTTTTGACTATCCCCATTGAACTGGCTGTACCTCAGAAGTGATCTTGTGATGAGGACTTAGCTGATAATGCCATCACCCAAAGGTGAGGTGCTCGTGTTTTTGGCTAACCTACAGCTTTGCCAGGATGGCGCAGGACATATGTTGCTGTGTCATCCAAGATGCTGGGGTGGAAAGACGAATAAAGGATGGCACGGGAGCAGATTGGTGCTTTACTGGCTGTGGGTAGGTAGAGAAGGGAAAAGCAGCCTTGGCACCTGTTAGTAGCCATTAAAAACTCCCATGTTCTACTAATCTGTGCTCGTAAAAAGGCCATCTGCTAATGCTCAAAGGTCATTAAGTTACCAGCCCTGTTTACTCCTCCTGTGCTGCTGGGCCAAGCCTTTCTCAGAAAAGAGGGCTTAAATGGTCATTATGGTGGCGCCTGCTCATGCTGCCGGGTGGTTAAGGCTCTGTCAGTATTTTCATTAGAAACCCAGACTTTCAGGGCTTTTTCAACTTGGCCATTAAAGCATTTGCTTCTCACTGCCTGGCTGCGCTTTGGAGAGGGAAGTTTCGTGTTGGATTTGTTTGTGATGAAACTGCTTATGGTCTTTATGTTTTCCTTATGAGAAACAGAGGGAAAGCATAGGAAACAGAAGCCCACTTTGTGTGCAGCTCTAGGGGCTGTGCTGGGTGTCGGTTTTGGGGTTACAGCAGCGTGGTCTGCCCATATAAATTATACTGTCCCCAAGCAGGCACCGTTTGTGTCTCACACAGACCCAGCACTACAGGTGGCTTAGGGAAGAAGCTGAGGCCTGGACTGTGAGTTGCCTTGATTTCATAGGTTTCAGTCAAACCTTTAAGGTTACATTAACATAGTTTTCTTGTGGTTAAATGGAACTATCAAAAACTTTGATAATTCTTTTTTCCTTCTGAGACTTCCCAGCGATAAAATAAGATGTAGCTGCTCAAGTTTTTATCCTTCATTTCTGATAATGATGGTGTCTGTCTCATAAAAACCTGCCTTTTATCTTCCCCAATTAGCTGAGCTGCTGCACCCTTGTGCTGGGAAGTTCTGAGTGCACAGCCAAAGCATCCCCTCCCCAGCTCTGTGGGGCCAAGCTGTCCACAGCACCCACCCTCCCGTCCCTGCTCCCATCGGCACCAGTTTAACCTTTTGCTTTCTGCATAGCACAAAGAAGAAACCTGGGTCAATGAATAATGAAAGCTCATTTGAAACCTGGACTCTTAGAGTTTGGTCTCTGCTGCCTTTTATTTTAAGTGGAACTTCTTTCACAGATCTCTCTTTTTTTTTTTTTTTTTTTTTTTTTAAGTATTTTTTTCTGGTTAATGCATTCAGGCTTTCCCGTGTGGATTTCGTGAGGTGTTTCATCCAGGATTTAGGGGAAGATCACACTGATTGTGTGATCCACTTGTTCTTCAGATTGTTTTTATTTCTTTTCTGACTGAGCTCTGGGGACAGGAGGGTGCTGTGCTGGCCACTGTGTGTAAATAAGAAATACAGACTTCCTTGGAGAGCTAAGAGTCAGGAATGGATATGAAAAACAGGAAAGGATGTATCTCAGGTTTTTTAAGCAGTCTTTCCAAACTATGTTGCTGAACGTAGAAAATAAAAATTAGAAAATAAAAAATCCCTAAGTGTTTGTGACTCAGCAGAGATGTTTTTGCCAGAACCTTCTTCTCACCAGCCAGTCCTTCTTAAATCTGTAACAACCAAACAGGTAGTTAAAATAGTCCCAACTAATTGTAACCAGGACTGCTGGCTTCTTCTGAACTATTGTTCTGATTAGGCACCACAGCCAAAATCTTCAGGCGGTATATGGGCAAAGTAGTCAGTGTAAGAACTCAAAACAAGAACAACTACAGGCCTGGAGTTTTTAAAATTTATTATTTTACTGCTGTAAAAGCAGGCCCTGTGTCTCTGCTGCAGATGTGTCTGCCATGGGCTGGCTCATCACTTGGTCCAGCTCCGTGGAAGAATGGATTAAAGTGTTACAAGTTGAGGGTTTAATTCAGATTTTCTTGAAGCACAGAAGTGATAAAATTTGTACAACTTCGCACTGCCATTCTAACATCAGCTTTTCCAGGAAAGCTCTTTTTTAAAAACACAACCAAGCTTGGGAGTCTCTGGGACAAGAGACTATGGAAGAAATTATCTTGTGAGAGACACAGTAAGGTGTTTGGAAAGGCACTGGTGCAGTGAGCAGCCATCCATCCTCAACACCAGAGTAGTGGAAATGCCATTTTCCTTCCCCCCTCGATCCCGCTGTTTGAACCAAGTACTAAAAAAGGTGTTTCATATTTTTGCAGTAGTCAGTATTTAAAACATTTTGGTTCCTTATAGGTAGTGACAGTCTGTATTGGTGGTACACATGAAAACAAACAAGGAAAGAGACAGAAAGCACAGGCAAATCCTTGGATGTCGTGTTTCACTGAGGCTATAAAGTGGAGGAGGCAGAGATTTGCTGGGATTCTTGCTCAGCACACACAGAGGCAAATTATTGGCGAGTTTGGGAGCTGATGGAATAAAATATTTTGCCCAGGGAAGGGTGAGGGATTTCACTTTGCAGATATGCCTCTATTTTACTGGGTATATTTATTTGTCTATCTCTTCCTTAGGAGTGTTGGGTAGGTCTGCTCCATAGGATTAAATCATATCCCAAACCATCCTGGCTTTGTGACAGTACAAACATTATTGGATTTAGTTCCCTTCTGCTTATCCACCTTCCGTCCTCCAAGATCCCCATTATTATTATAATAATACCCACAAAACTCCTGCTCTGAGATCAGAGGGCTTTTCAAGTGCCAAAGCAATCAACAAAACATACCTGGTCCTTTTAATCTCCTTTAATCCCATCTTTTGGGACTATCCCAATAAGCGATCACGTATCCAGAAATTCTTTCTCTGTAATGACATTTGAGTTTTAGCTCACAGTTTTCATGAAATTGTCTCATATATGAAAGAAGATGTACTGGGGCCTTCTTATGCCATCAATAAAATAAAAGTTTGGGTTGAAAAACTATCTTATGGAATAAAATAGAGTAACAAAAATCCATCATTATCTATGTTTCAGAAAAGGATGGTGTTTTGTTTAGCATTTTAGTTAGAAATGATGTATGACTACATCATAAAACACTTATATTAAAAAGATCTTCTCACCCTGAATTCAAAATATATATTGTACTCTCTTATCATCCAGTCATTTCAGAGTGAAAGTTAAAAATGCCCATCCTGTGGTATTAGTCACTGGTATTATATCTTATAGCTGATGTATTCTTCTAATACTTTTACTTAAAGGGGCTTTTACTCGGGGCTCATGAGAGCAGACATTTATTTTGTTATTGAAATGGTGATGCCATGGGTGGTGGGTTTATATTCTTTTGCCAAGGCTCGGTCTGCCCTTTCTGTTGGTGGGGTTTTTTTGGTTGTTTGGGTTTTTTTTGGTGCATATGTTGAAACCCACTCAATTTTAAAGAAAAATCAAGTGTTAGCAGAATAAAGGATGGCCCATGCTATGGTTCAAAGTCTTGGGGACGTGAGCTGTCCAGGAGTTTTCACAAAAATCCCTGTATTGGGAGCAGGCAATACGACAAAAAGCATGACTCTGCAGCATCATGGTTTGATGTTTTAGAGATGAAAAGTTTCTCCTGCCTGAGGCATAAATTTTGGCTTGAATGAGAGAACCTAACCCTAAGGCGAAGATGCTGCCACCTAGATTCCTGTTACTGGTTTGAACAACACAGAGCAGAGTCTTATATCTGACTCTGTCTTGTCCTGAGTGAACGCCCTCACCACTAAAAAGTGAATATTGTCAGGAAAAAAAGGGAAAGGGTAGTTATTTTCAGATGGCAGGTTTTTTGGTTTGCTTCTTTTGGGTTTTTCTCTTAGGGAACATGGATCCATGCAGAACATCAGCTTCTCTGAAAACCCAAAGTTTTACAGGGATGGGGGAAAAACCCCTTTCCTACACGTTCGGTAAGAGATTGTCTCTAGTTGTAGGAGAGTGTGAGGCAGAACTGGATTAAGTCAGGCTGGTCACTTTTGTGGGAAATTTGCAGAGTTGCTAAGCTGGAGACCCATCTCTGGCCTGCAGAACAATTTACTGAGGGGGCGGTTAAATGGCACAGATTAAGCTCATTAATAGTTCAGATATTTGCTTGGTTTACACAATGCTGTCCGGCAAATTATATTGATGCTTGACAGAATTATTGTCATTATTTATTTTGTTGTAAGCCAGATTTATAGATATTTGTAGCTTTTGTAAGACTAAACATAAGAAACATTAATAGCTTTACTAATTATATCACTGCTTTAGAGATACAGATAGTGATAAAAATGCCAAGTAAAGTGAGCTAGTAAAACATTTTAAAGAGAATTTTAAAGTGAGCTACTGATTGATGATCCCTTGGGTCAGTCTTAACTTTTGAATGTGAGAGTGGTTCTTCCCACCAGGACACGAGAGCCTTTTGCCTCCATCAGCTCTTGCAGCAGAGACGAGGAAGAACAAGACACGTATTGAGCAACTGATTACTAAATCAGATTGCATAATCTGAAAAATATTGAAATCCTATAACAGCATAAACTGAGGCTGAAGTTATTAAACACAACAGGGTTGTTTGTTTGGTTTTATCACCTTTACCTTGTCCTCAACCCCTCCTGCCTCCTGCATGGGTTATCTGCACTTCTTTGTCTCTTACATGCTAAAATTGCAACCTCCTTAGAGCAGGAGCTGCCTCCTCCCTCTCTCTCATTACAAAAATGAACAGGTCTTAGCACAGCTCTGATGAGGAATTCAGGCTTCTAACAAAAATGTGAGTAATAATTTTATGGCTGTTAAAAAGGAAAATCTTTAATGAGTAAGCAGAGTCAGTAGAGGGCTGTATACAAAATAAAGGTGTGTTTTTACACAGCTGTCACATGAAAAATGTTTTCCTAACTATCGATCCCGGTTTTGCTGTGAGCACCCTTTTAAAGGAGGGAGATAATGAGTGAGAAAAGAGTTAATGAATGTCCGGCCATTACTGCAAGCATGGATGGAAATCCATCATCAGTTTAAGTACTGGATGGGCTCTAGGTGATAATCCAAGCCTGTTTGACCACCATCAGTGCCCTGGGAGCTGTGATCCTTAGGGATGTGCGTGGCTCCCTGCGTTTCTCCGATGTGCAGCACTGCAAAGCCCTCAGTTTTATTTTTCTCTGGGTTTAGTAATGACCTGGTTGAAACTCCCGTGAAGCCATTGGGAAGACTCACAGTCTCTAATGGCCTGTGGATCAGGATTGTGGCAGCGTTTTCTCGGAGTGAGCAGCCAGTGGGAATTTTATCCCAGGTGAGGGAAAAAAACCAATTTTCTTTTTTTTCTTTTTCTCTCCCCCCCCCCCCCCCCCCCTTTGCAATTTCTGATTAATTGGTCTTCCTAACACACTTGTGATTAGTGTATTGTGGCTGTGCCCAGAAGGAGAAAGTTTGGCCCCACCTCATCCGTGGTGACATCCCATTGCTGTTTGATGGGATGAGCACAAGGACAGGGGTAATGGGCAAAGCTTTAGAGCAGACCATGAGGGGCTTGTAAAGAAGACAGGGAACGTGATCCTGAACCCACTGAAATCCTCACAATTTGGGCTGCCTCCTTGCAGTATGACAACAGGTCAAGCAAGTGACAGGGGGATTTATAATCCTCATTGGGAAATCAGGACGAGTCATTACCACTGAGGCTGGGAGAGCTGGAAAAGTTTGGCACTGGCACCCCAATGCTCACCCACCCCATGTCAGAGTCTTGGCCATGCAGAGCAACTCAGAAACCTCATAGGAACAGGCTTTGGTGGAAGATTCCTGGGGTTTCTTTCTAGGCATGCTGTAAATATCACAGGGGCTGTTCTCCTTTTGATCCCAAACTAGAGATGAAAGGAACAATTCACACACATTTTTGAACCATAAAAAACATGTGGCTTGACATTGGTTCCAGAAACAGGTCAAGATGTAGGATAATCTTTTTTTTTCCTGAAATATTTGAACTGTCTCTTCTCACCATGTTATGAAGCTGTGCCATAGCCTTAGAATATAAACAAATGAGTGTGCTGTGGGATTTAATTCTCAAAACATGGGTAAGAGGAAAAGTCTGTTTGACTTAGGTTAGCAGAACTTTCTACTCAATACTGAAACTAAAGTCAGAGCCCTGTGCCGCTCCCTGATTTCCTTCTTCTCTAATATAATCATTGCTCAGTTATTGTGGGTTGTGATTACGGAGAAAAAGCTTCATGTGTTCTTCTAGCTTGGAAAATGACAAGATAACAAATGCTTTTATTGAACAATCCTACTCATTATTGCTGTGTATCCTACTTTTATGAGCATGTTTGGGACCATTGCTCTCCACCTGCACTCAGGTTCGTGGGCTTCTTTCACTTTTACTCTGCTTCCCAAGATACGTCTTCAACTTGCAGGTATTTTAAACTTCTTAGAGGCCCCAAATCTGGTCAGCCACCCTAAAAAGATGACATCCACCAGTCTGTGCGTGGAACCCCGAGTTTACAGGTAAAATCAAAAATTGTTTGCCCTCTGATGATCTTCAAATGAAATTATGAAAAAATTAGGTGGGCTGAAGTGGTTTTATGGTTGCCAAGGACTACCAGTCCTGAAGTTCCAGAAGGGTAGTGACTGTCTGTATTGATGAAGAATACAGCCACATTTAACAGTTGTGCACCAATAAGGATAAAGGTTTGGCAGTTGAGTGAGATTATGTCAGGACTAGTCAAATAACATTTTTTACCTCCACACTTTTTTCCCAAAAAGGGGGATGTAGCATCTTTAATTAAATGTTATATGAATACATTCCAGATAGACCCAAACACAGGGCAACTGTGTTTCAGAAATGCTGTTTCTAGATTTAAAATGTATTTGAAATGTAATTTAAGAAAAAAGATAATGGAAAAAAAAAAACCCCTAAAATAACTCGAAACAAGCCAGAATATAGTAGCTCATCATTACGCTAATATATCAAACAATATGAGCTTAGCTTAATTATCCCCTTTGAGAGTTGAGAAAACTAAGCACAACCTTCAATTTACAGCTGTTTGGTGCCGGGAACCTGAATTATTATTTGAGAAGAAGGGGGAAAAAAAAGTTTATTTATTGTGACCTACACTCAGTTTTTATTCATCATGGAAAATCTGTATATTCACAAATGAGGGCTATTCATCTGCAGACTGCAGCATTCTTCAGCTGTCCGGGGCTGCATCAGCCGCACTTCTTCAGCTTTTGTGTTCATCTCGAAGCCTCTTCATCCAAATTGTTCATCATCTTGATGGCGGAGCTTTATCTTGCTCTAGTGCAGCTGCATTCCGCTTATCCAAAGTGCCGAGAGATACAAGGGAGAGGGAGAGAGGCAGAATAGAAAAGAGAAAAAGCAATGGCCAGTGCTCATATGAGGATAATTTGTAGTTTCTCAATAATAATAATAATAATAAAAAAAAAAAAAAAAAAAAGGAGGACAGGCTAATTACTGGCTTAACTAGGGCAGCCTGTGGATCCTCATGTCAAAAGGACTAGCGTAATTATTTGCCATCAAAGCACATTCATATTGTGGTACAAAAGAAGGGCCTTTCGCAAATGGATCTCACTAATAAACAGGGCTGAGAGGAGCATTATGTGTCTCCCTGGATGCAAGCGCATTAACACAGTGACATGGAGCATAACTCTCAGCCTGGAGAGGGGGGGTGGAGAGGAAGAATGATAATTATCCCCCCTCCCCAGCTTTCCTCTCCTTTTCCTTTGTGTTGGGCTAGCAAGCCAAATGCAACCCGCTGGAAGGCCCAAGGCAGGCTATTAGTGACCTCTGAGCATTGACAAGGTGGCTACACTCTTAAAAGCCCAGCTCTCCATGTCAGGAGGGTCGCAGGAGCCCGGGAGAGGAGCTTTAAATGGTCCAGCAAGCACTTCAACCTTAAAGACACCTGGAAGGTCATGAGCAATTTAATGTAGATGAATCTGGCATGAAGAGGGCTCTTTTGAATCCACAGACAAAAGTTTTTAGTTGGTTTTTTTTTCTTTTTCTTGGGTGTTTTTTTTTTTTCCACGTTGTTTGTTCACAGACCTTAGCATAAGGGATGCTGGAGATAGAGATTGATTCTGGAGACCACTCCTGCACTCGCTGAGCAGATGTGGTGCCAGGCGGCCTCCAAGGCTGCGGCTTTCCATAAGGAAAAGTAAACAAGTTTGGTAAGAAAGAGAAGGGACTTGGATGCACCTTCCAGACATGCCTGGAAGCGCTGATGTGCTAACACATTTCAAACTCGGATATGTCGCAAAACATTTGTGTGTATCTATAGGTTTATAGGTGTATGCAAAGAGGACCGTTTGTTTCTGAGTTTTTCAGTATTCCAGCTACATCAGACTATTCCCCACTGTGTCCACTGGCAGCCCCCATTCCTTGCTTGCCAGCCATGGAGTTTATCCGTTGGGATGGTGTCCGAGTGAGCCCATTGCTTGTGACTGGTTCAAGGGAGAGCTGCTGGGAAATGTTCAGCACCACAATTTGTTTTTCCCAATCTCCTCCCTTAGAGCTGTACAGCCTCAGCACTCAGGAGCATGAGCTGCCTTGGCTGTGCTGATTCTCCCCAGGAAATCCCTTCTGCTCCTCCTCATCCTTTCATGGAGAGGAGGCTGCAATAGGGGCAGTCTGTGAATAATGGGGACGAGCCACCCACCCCCAGTGCTCCACTGCTCTGGAGCAACTTAGAGGTTTACAATACTGGTTTTGCTTTGTTTTCAAAAAGAAGCCTTCTTTCTGTGCTCATGTCCCACCTTCTTTTAAGTAATTGGGTTCTGTGCTGGCCGTCAGAACAGTAAACTGGGATAGTCCTTTCTTGTGACAGCCTTGCCTGACACCACAAAACACGGCAAGTGCAGCTGGCAAGAGGGAAGGTGTCAGTCCAAGTCGGGAGCGCATGGCACATGGTGACAGGAATCTGGGCGTGCAGCCACGTGTGAGTGGGATAAAAGGATTTTGAAGCCCAACTCGTCCGTGTGACAAAGTGCTGAAAGCCAAAGTTGTTTCTTTTCCAGCACTCTTCTAGGTCACATCTAGGTCACATTACAGAGAGGAGCCCCTTTTCCTTGTCACAGCGCTCGGGGACATTGCTGTCTATGTCACCTTGATGGGCAGGAGGAGCCCAGGTCTGCACACGCCTGTAAGCCCTGCTCATCCCAGGAACAGCTCATGGAGCCACTGGGATTAGGATGAGAGTTGCTGGACTGTCAACCTAACACACCCAGCTGTGAATCAGATTTGAAAAATGAGAAAATGAGGTGGCTTTAAAGTTTGTGGAATTCAACTGGTGATAAATTCTTGCCTGGTAGCTTTAGAAAGGAATTGGATGCTTTCTCCATACTTTCCTTTGCAAGGAAAAATAATAGTAAACATGGGCTTGAAGGGGGAGAAAATCACCCAAGAGGAGGCTCTTTAGTAGAGATCACAGAAACCTGATGCAACTCAGAGTGAAATAGCAAACATTGATAATACAGGAGTACAGGCACACTCCTACCCAGGCAGGGCTTGGGGACTGGGCAGTGCTTCTAGGACATGATCAATACCTGTGACATAAAAAATTCCAAATTTTCACCCATCCAGGAGATGTTCAACCCCTCATCCCCAGCATGGAGTGCTGGAGGGATAGAGACCCACTGGAGCAATTGGTAGCAGCAGCCCACCACCCAGGAGACACAGAGCTGCTTGTTCTCCTGTGTTTCTTGTCTCTGTAGCCCTACAATGTTTTTACCTTTTTCCTCTATTTCCCTGGATGTTAGAAAATTCTGCATACAGAATTTAGTTTATAGGGAATTGTAAATGGACTCAGCAGCAGATTTGGATCCAGTGAGGTATTGATATTCTGGAGCATAAAGAACATAATTCATACCATTTTAAAAGAAATATCTCTAGGATAGGGATTAGAAAAGTTACCTTTATAAAGTTGGGAGAGTGAGGTATTTTGTATTTTTAAATGAATCCAGGTAAACTTTCCTGGCTTAGTTGTATCCAGCCATGCCAAGGACCAAGTGCTGATATTAGCAATAAAGACAATGTTATTAGTAGCATTACATCAATGTAAAGAAGGTTATAGAGCTAGCATTTGTTTAAAAAAATCTGTTAATGGTGACTTTTTGCCATTAACTCACTCTTTTGCAGTATTTTATACAGTGTTTATGAACCTGGGTATGTATTTCTAGTGTTGCCAAGAATAATCGAAGACAAATATAGCAGTTGCAGGGTTTCTTTCCTGATGAAATCCTACTGCAGCTTCTAAACCCAGAGCTGGCCTCCAGTAAAGGACTGTGTCCTCCTGGAGTCAAAGTGTGCTGCTTGAACTTACCACATAATGCTTTCAAGGTTGCTTGTCTAAAGTGACTTAATTTGTACTGCAGAAGTAGCCTCGTACCCACAAACACGCCAAAAGCCGCAGCGAGCCAGGGCAGCAGGGTTATTACTAATTTTTTATTAAAATCCCTTAGGCACACACAGAAGGCCCAAAAGCAGCTTTAATAATAGACAACATACAGCACATTTTTCTTGTATTGCCATGTAATCAAATCTAAAGCTTCTGTTCACTTTCTTTGTTTTACCTAGAGGACCAGCTTCCAATTTAGTTGTGGCCTGCACTAAACTGATTTTTCATTGTAATTAATGCCTACTTTGGCCTCAGCCACTTATACAACTTTCCATTAGAGGTTTGCAGCCATCCACAGAGAATTTCACCAAGTTACCCTCCTGATCCTGCTACACTTGCAATTTTTGTTAAACTGCCCTTTTTTTTTTTTTTTTACCTTATTATTATTTTGCAAAGAATGTTTAACTTACTGGGCCAAATAGGTTTCTTTTTCCCTTTTATTTTTCTCTTTTTTATTCTCCCCCCCCGCTTTTTTTTCTTCCCCCCTGCCTGCTGCACCTATTAAAGTGGTTGGGCAGGAGTCCAACTGGAAGGAAAGCCTTTAAGTGATTTCAGAAAGGGCTAGTGGAACTTATTTAGGCCTGGGGTCTGCTGTGGTTAATTTTCAGTCTGTGTTTTGTGCTGTCCATTTCCTCTGAAATACTACCTGGGGTTTAAGGTTCCTCAGCACAGGATGTTAATAGGCCTCTGCAAACATTCAAAAGGCAGCTTTCCCACCACTAACCTTAAAAAGATTGTGGCACCGGGCCCAGGGTCAGATTGAATAGATGAAAAAGTATATGCTGTGCTTTTGCTTGCTCCTTGGACCTTTCCCTGTTGGCTTGCCTGACATTTTCAGTGACTTTTCCTAGTACCTTATTTTCAGCGTGCTTCCTAGAAAATTCTGCTTATTACCTTCTCCTATCCCCCAACAGCATTACTAACCCAGGCAGCACAACAATTTGTAGCCATACCTTGCTGTCCTCTTGGATTTTTCCCTTACTGCTTGTTCTCCTGGCCCCGATGGACCAGCTGGGCCCCTCGGTGTGTCCACCACACGCCATCACCCAGGGATACTGGGATGCTCCCTGCAGATCTCTGCTGTGCCTTTCCCAAGGAGAGCAGCTCTGCTGCAAGGCTAAAGCAGAGCTAATGATCAATTATGTGCATCTCTGCTGCCTTGCCTCTCCTCCCTGGAGCAAGAAGTGCAGCCATGGGAGCTCCGGGGTAGGTGTGCAGGTTTTTGGGCACTAGAGTCACGCATTTCCCAATGTTTGGATTCTAGTACCAATGTTCTTGCCTTGCTGGGGCACTGCTCAAAGGGAACTGACTCTGTGGGCACCCTCCTACACGCTCGAGCACACACACTCACCTCTCTTCTAATTGCACCTTGGAAATTAGACCCAAAAGGTGCCTGGTCTGAGCTGGCAGCTTGGTGGCTGTACTGGCTGAATGTTCTGGCCTGATGGGCTCCATGCTCAGGGGCCAGTTCTGCTGGTCTTCTTTATGTGGGTGCAGCTCCTCTTAGGAAAGCAATCGGATGAATTTAACTGGATTTGATTTAAGGGCTCACTTGGGTGCCATAGGTGGGTTTTCAGAAATGTGTCCTGTTAGGCCTCCTGGGACTGAGGAGGAGAGGTGGATGGGTACTTGGGATCACACAGGTCTGCTCTGTGTTGTTACTGTGCCAGATGTCCCCATCTTAGTGGGGGAGGAGTAAGAAGCAGGTCTTTATTATTTTTTTTCCCAGAATAGTGGTAGCTCTTCCTTAATTGACAGAGGAGCTAAAGTGGCATTTGAGAAGAGTACATGGAGACTCCCAGACGTTCCAGGTGATGGCCACAAGCTCGGTATTGAATCCCAAACAATGGACTTACATCCCTACCCAAGCCAGCTGCCCTTCTGGCTTTTGACTGGTTCACAGCTAGATTCATTTGCAAGCTCAGTCCTTTCTGGCAGCCCTGGAAACCCAGAAGTGTTTCAGGTGAAGCAGAATGAGAAGGAAAATCAGACCAGTGGAAAGACAGAGCATTGTGTGCTCTGTGTGAGCTGGTCTTGGGAAGTAGGGATACACTGAATCCGGGATAAGCGTGGCCCATGTTCTGTTGTAAGGATCTGCCCCTTTGCACCCCATGGCACAGCTTCCAGGGATATTTCCTCCAGAAGTGACCTGCAGCACTGTGCCCCTCTGCAAGTGCAGTGGTTGCAAATCCCTCGCTGTCCATGTGCCTGTGTGGGCACCCCCACAGAGAAGCAACTGGTATTGGTCTAAACACATTTGTGTCTCTGCCTGACATTTGCACTGTTAAAAGGTCAGGCTTCTGCAGCAGAGACAGGAGCCGTCTTCCTCATTATCACATATTACTGCCAATTTCCAGTTCCAAAGTTTCCAGTGATTTTTGCTGCTGTGGCTTGGGCAATCCAGCACAAAGTGCTGTGTGCCAGCCTAGAAGCTCTGCCCTGAATTACGCCAACGACGCTCAGGGAGAGAATCAATGACCATTTGGGGAGAATTTGTGGAAACCCAGTGAATTTCTTGCTGCAGTAAGTTCCTTGCTTGCAGTGACAAGTTGGGAAAATACGTGACAAATTTAACTGAGGAATGCAAGTCTGCAGGAAAAAAGGGCCGTTCTGCAAAGAGCCATTCATATTTTTCAGTCTTCCCACAGAAGTGCTGCTCTCAGTTTCTCTGTAATCTCTGATATTTCCTAATATCAGAGCACAGTGTTGGCAGAGCCAGAACCTGAGGCTAAACTTCAGTCTGTGTTCTTGCTCAGAGGAAGTGGGTTCTGGGATCTCTTTGGCTTTTGAACATCTAGAGGCTAGGCTCAGAAGCAAAGGAGATGGGGAAAAAAAGTTATATTCTTCTTGCTAAATGAAGGTCTTGCTGATGGGAAGATACAGATGCCAAAATTAAAGTGTGTGTGACACTGGAGTTGGGCAGGCTCTTTGGGAGTTCACTGGGGACGGTTGTTTGCCCTCTGCTTTCCATACCACCCTTCCTCCCACCAACCTCAGGAGCAGTTATACGGATCTTTACATGTAAAAGGGACCCCAAATGTCCATGGGGTCACAGCGTTGTGGAGAGAGCATATACTGTTCTTGCTTTTTGCTCTCATCTGGTTATGTCCAATGAAGAGGCTCAGGAAAAGCATTTCCTTGACTGGTAGATAACCTGGCTGGGAGAGGGATGAGCATCTTGCTGGTCCTGCTCCGAGTCCCACGTGCAGCATGGATGGCCACTGGCTGACATTCCCGATTTTTCCGCTGACTGTTAATGTGCTGTAAGGTGGCCACTCAGCGGTGGCCTTGGGAGAGGGGATGATAAACTGCTGATTTAGTAATGGAAGAGTTGGGGGAGAGGAGGGGCCTTACTTACTTTGGCCTCAGATATGGGTGAGACCTGGGGAGCCTTTTACAACAACAAAGTCTAAAGAACAAATGCCTCACAGCATAGTTTTAATGTAGGTTACGTTCTTTTTTTTTCCAATAACAATCATAAAGAAAATGTACTTTGTAAGCAAAATATTTTTTTCACATTCTTCCCCTTAGTTTTCATCCTTCATGTGGTGGTGGCAGACCACAGAGCTGCAGTCAGGGAAGGCAAAGTCCATGCTGGTATCTGCTCTGAAGATATTCAGATACCACAGATGATGGTGTAGTAATTTCTCTAAAAGTGATGCACCTCCCTGCTTGGCTCTGTAATTCAGGTGGGTACTCACTGGAGAAGGATTCCCATTAGGATGGGCTGCCGCTGAAGCAGGGTGAGTCTGCAGGATGCTTTAGCCACATTCCTACCCTAATTACCCCTGATTCTTCCCTCTCTGCCAAATCTGGAGCGAGAGAAACACCTGACCAGGAAAAAGTGTTTCACATCATTTCCTTGCTCTTTCATTTTTGTCTTCCAGAAAACATTATTTGGTCTAATGTTTTTAGGTGCTTGGGATGTCCCTTTCCCTTGTGCCAGTTTATTTATGCAAATTCAGTAAAAAAGGCTGCACTTGAATTCATTGCCATTGAAGCTGTGGCTGAGGACAGTTGCAATATAACAAGCTGAGGATGACCTCCTTTTATCTGCTCTTGCCGCTATGGAAAGTTAGTGCTGGCTTAAACCCTGGCTGCCATTAATGAAAAATTCCACTATTTTTATTAGATTTCAGAATCATCTCAGCTAGCATGAAAAACAATGATATTGGATTTCTTTTTAAAATTAACAATGTATGTAACACAGTGAAAAAAGCTGACATTTACTTAGTGCCTGGGAGCAAAGAGACTGTGAGGCGGACGGCGAGCTCTCCTTCATCCTGCAGCCTGGGATTGCGGGCTGGAGACGTGGGGAGAGGTGGCTCGGGGTGGATCACACAGCCAGGATGAAAGCCAAGAAACACCACCACTACTGCTACTTTTCTGCAGTAGGAGAACATCAGGGTTTGTGGGGGAAGAAAAAAAAGATTTATTTTAGCAGCTGGCCTGGATGCCTGCCAAAATGAGAGGGAACTCAGAAGTGAAGCCAGGGATCTTGGTTCAAGGCTGCAGGAGGTGTGAGCTGGGGCTGGACAGTCACCAGCTCTGATCTGTGCCATGGTCAGGCTGGGAAGGGACCTTGAACCCCCTGCAGATGTCGAGGGACATTCACTGTCCAACCGATGTGCACCATCCCCGCTTCTTACTGAGCGAGGAGCCAGCCAGCGAGAGGAGCTGATGTTACTCTAACTTGACTTTAGATTTTTAAGGCATGTTTATTTATGGTTTAAAATTATGGAGTTAGCATTTTACCTGGGGTTCATTTTAAAATTCACTCTCTTTAGGAAGTTTCTACCGGAATCAGCAGGATCCCTTATAAAAGTAAAAGCAGGGGGTTGCTTCATACCTGTTTGCAGGCATTGCAGCGGGTGCAGAGGAGAGTCCACAGATCACCAGGAACATATTCGAGTAGGGAAGTATCCTCCCTGTCTTCCTAATTCATCCCTCCTCACTTTATCCAACATGCATTGCTGCTGGATTATTGACTTTGTGATTTCTTTGCTCGATGCCACAATAGAAAAGGCATTACTGTACAAGACAGGGAAATAAAGCAGGGCTGTGAGTGTTAGACTTGTGGTAATGTTGAGTAAGGCTGGTACAGGGCATACTCATCCTCATTTAGGGCTTGGTCCCCACTTTCCTCTCTGAATGCTTAGAGGGTGCTCTGGACGTGTAGAGCAAATGTGGGACCAGAGATCTGGCCAAGGTCTCCCTCCACCCTTGCTGTGGGGGACTCTCGATGTATCTGGGGGTCCCACACAGCACAGAAATTGCTCAGTTCCAATGATGGCAGGCAGGACCAGCCCTCACAATCCAAGTTATAAACTGATTTACGTGTAGCTGGGAAAACTATCCCACCTCCAAACACAGACAGGCACTGAGCATCCAAGGGAGACCATGCAGGAAACTCGTGCTAAGTTCTGCCCCTCGCGAAATATCAGTGCCACAAATCTGCTCTTGGCACTGGAGCGACTCTAAATATCCCAACCCACTCTGCTTCCCCAGGTTTTCAGGAGCAGGGTCTCACTGTTGTGTTTAAATTCCCTCCTTAGAAGGAGTGCTTGGGAGAGGTGCAGCAGATTTCTCCTGTTACCTACCACAGCTTCCAGCCTTGGGTTGGTGGCACTAAGCACAGTGCAAAGATGTGTCAGTAAGGACAGACATCCACCTCAAGGGTGCTCTGTCCATCTATACTATCATCAGATCAGCAGCTGAGAATTATAAATAGCCTAAAAGCAGCTCACCACCATCCTACACCACCATTGTAATAAATAAGTGCATATTTTTAAAAGGCTTTTTACTCTTAGAGCAGAAAGAGATATAATAGCTTTTTTTTTAATATGTCACATAATTTATTCCAACAAACAGATGTATTTTGTTGTTGCCATTATCATTTGATGAAATACTTTAAAGGTGGTCCAAGGTGGTGCATTTTCAAATATAATGTATACAGTACATCTAGCAGTTAGTGGAATTTGGATGTGCAGCATAGAATGGTCATTATTTTTACTGAAAAAAATAAAGGCACTAATTACTTACAGACAAGATACTTAGCACAAACAGATAAGCTTCAAAATGAAAAATTCTCGGTTTATTATAATTATGTTCTCTGCTTTGTTTTCAGAGACTGATAATTTGAGGCTTTAAAATCACCAGGAAGCCATTAATTGGAATTCTTCAATAAAAAATAAATTACATAGAAGTTCATGATGAGTTGTAAAAACACAGAGACTGTATTATGCAGTGAGCGACATTGCTCTACTATTTATAGACATGCAGAGCTATGTAACAGCAAAAACTGTAAAGAATTTGAGATGTGCAGATAGCAATTATTCATGGATCCCAACGATCTGCAGATATTTCAAATAACTGCTTTTAGCAGATCAGCTATCCAATAAAAGCAGGGCTTTATTTCCAAGTGGCACTCTTCTAGCATGCTGCTTCCTGTTTTTGACATCTTGCATGACATTATTCTCCTAGAGCTGATCGTAATGAGGAGACATGGAAATCCATGTACGGGAGCAGAAACTCTGCTCCATGTGTGTGTTTATCGAGAGGAGCTGAGGGAATTTCTCTCAGAAGGGTTGGTCACTGTGGTCCTTCCTCCTGTAGCAGGCTGAGATGCTGAAATCCATAGCACCTACCAAAAGAAAGTGTACTGTTTTTCTTTCTTGCCCTAATTTTCTGCTGTCCAATTTTTCTTTGCTTTCACCTGGGACCAAATCCTCAGGGATGATCCTGCAAGAGCTGGTAGAGGGGTTCAAGGACTAAGGATCTGCCCAGTGGCACGGAGCACAGAATTTCTCTTGACTTAGGAAGAAGCCAGACTGACCCCTCACTGGAACTATGTGAGCAATTTGGGGCTATTTAGAGCTGCTGCAGCGATCTTCCACCCACCCAGACCCTTAAAGCGCCCACTGCTGTCCTTCTGAACACATGGGGCAGAGCCACCAGGCTTCCAGCAGCTTTGGAGTCTCCCATGAGGAGACCGGTGTTCCCGCTTTCCCAACGGAGATCTGCCACCTCTTTGCTATTGTTTGGACCCGGGCCTGAGACTCCAGCCACTAATGGGGCTCAGTTAATTGTCTGCCCAGAGGATATAAAATACTGCTATATTCCAGCTATGCTCTTTTCATGACCACTGACACCCCAGGCTCCTGCAAGGAACTCTTTAGATAAAGCAAGGAACAAAAGTGATCGCAGGGATCCTTGACATGTGCCACCTAGTAAAGGAAACAGAGCGGGTTTCAGCTCATTCACCACTGAGCTCAAGGGGATGCACAAAAGAGTGAAGTGGCCTTGGTGGAGCCTGGTCTAAAGTTACACTTCAGGAAGACAGAGGAAGTGTTTCCTGAGGACCTGATCAAAGGCTCTCTCTTCAATGCCAGTTCAGTGCCTTCTGGCCACCTTTGTTCGCAGGTACCATTCAAGGGCTTGACGTGACTCCCAGGCGGGTTCATTCTCACCATATCAGTAAGCACAGAGCTGAAAAACATCTTTTTAATATTTTGCAGCTAGAATTCATCAAAATACCAGCTGGTTTATTCGCCCCTCCCTGGTTTGTTTAGATTTGTGTTACTGCAATCACAGGGAAGGCTGGACAATGCAAGGGAGACAAGGATAATGTGAGACAATGGCAAAGAGTCTGTGGGGAGGCTGCTACAGTGTCAAGACCAAACAGCATCGTGTCAGGAGACAAAGCCATACAGCAGAAATATTGGGTCTCTGCTGCCACTCGAGGAGTATCGTAATTCTTGGAGAACAAAACCTACCGTACATCATCCAAAATCAATTGATAAGAGATCTCAGAGAGATTAAAAACTGTTCCCTCCCATTCATTAGTAAAGGTGGCTCCTGTCCAAAGCTGATTGTTGGTGTGGGCCAACTATGATAAATGCTCTCTTACGCACCAAAAAGAAACACTTCTTAATGAGCGATCAGCTTGTGTACATTTTAATTTCCAAATTGCTATTGAGTACATACACAGCTCCCCAGAAGGGACAGTGCTGCTCAGAGGCATGCTTCCCTAAGCAACACTTCGCTGTCTTTGTAGGCCCGTAGAACTTTTCGATGCCGAGCCAATCCCATGACCTGATGTCTGTGTATGACTAATATTGCAACAATGAGCTATTAACTTCTGTTTCCACATATTGTAAAACAAGAAGTATTCATACATGGTTAGTGTGTGGCACCTCAGCATTTGTGGGATGTGATTGCAGTGACTGGGCACCTACAGCTCCTGTTCGTTCTCAGTTCCTGGTGCTCAGCACCTTTGAGTATCAGGACATTTCACTGTGGGAAAAGCTGCTTCTCAACAGCATAGTTCTGCCTGTGCTCCATGACTCGGTTATGTGCTCTTCCTCCATGTGCGACCTAGCCTAAAAGATATCCTTCTGCAGTCCTTGCTCTCCTTTGGGAGGGCAGGGACCAGGATGTCCCACACAGCTGCCCCCAGGGCAGCACAGAGGAAATGAAACAGAGCCTGCCTTTTGCTTTCCTCCTGCATCCCTGAAGTTTGCAGCTCAGTACCAAGCCCGTTCTCAGTCCTGGAAAAGCCTTGAGTGTCCCATCCTGTTGCAAACCCCACAGCTCTTAAGGAGCATCGGTGACATTTATCCAGTGTCTCTAAATTATTCTCAGTAGAGTGGTGCTTGGGCCAGTGACAGTGATGCTGCAAAGGTCACTTGATGGACCTCGATGCCCTGTTTTATTTACTTAGTTTATTTGGCTTGCAATGGAGACAGGACATGCTTAATATGTTGGCCACGTCACGGGCAGCCAAGCTCCAGTGCCCAGCACCTCCTCGGATTAGAGCATTTGTAGGAGGTGTCAGAAGAAATGGAAGGAGTTCAGCATATTTTTTTGGTATGTCAGAATTTCAAAGGATTTCTGAAATTTAATGAACTCATTTAATAGGCATAATTGTCTTGAGTACATGTGAGAAAACTTCTGAAATAGCAGAATTAGGCATGCTCCATTTTGTAGCCTTTCAATGACCTCCAGCAAACGTGTGACCCAGATATGAGAGCCTCCTGTCCACTTGCATAAACATGATGTTTTAAAAAGGCAGGGAGGGGGGGGCCAATAAAAGAATTGAGCTCTTAATGGCACATGGACAGAGACATACTGCAATTGCAAAACAAATTCAGCAGTAGATAGAGAATTGCCTCCAGACTCCGCATGCCAAAACTCCGCTGCCTCCCGCAAGATGGAGCTTTGATGGCCGGGGACCTTCGGTCCGAACTGCTCTTGGTTTCAAAGGCTCAAGTGGTAGCAAGGGGCATGGAGCTGCTTCAGGCCCAGGGAAAGCTCTGCTTTAATGCTTGAGTGATGTCCAAGCTGCTGTTACACAATATATCCAGGATGCCCTGGAACATATGGCACTTTTTGTTTCCTGGCCTCGATGGAGGATGTGTAGGGGCTGTTAGTGGCCTTGCCAGGCAGTGAGGAGGTGGTAGCTGCTCGCTCCAGCCCTCCTGCCACTTGCATACCAGTTATGGCATGAGCAAAAGCTATAATTTTAAAATCTCATTAATTAACATGCATTTTTAATACATCATTAACTTCCCATCACATGTCTTGATCTGGAGGAGCTCTGTGGCTGGGTTCTGACCATCGGCTTCTTCGTCCCTACTCACAGAGAGGGGTGAGTGGCTCTTCCTTAGTTTAGGCCCACCATTGCCATAGTAACCAGCTCTGATTGACAGGAGTCTGAATTAATATGCACACTTAGGAGCAGGGGAGGGGGACCCTACCAGGGGTACCACTGCTGGCCCTGCTCATCGCAGGCTGCAACTCCAGCATCCCACCTACCCAATCCCCACTCCCTTCATCGCTATGAGTCAGGTTTAATTAAAAGCAGGAACCAGCAAAGTGTGGCTGGGTTTTAAAATTATATGCTGTTAGTTATTAACTGCTACAAATTAGGTAGATGTTGTTTCAAGGAGAGCAATTTCCACAGCTGGTGCTGGTAGAGCGAGTTGGCGTGGGGTATGGTACAACTTTCCAAAGCAGGGATTGCCAGCTTTCTCAGAAAAGCGCTTTTTTGGCCACTTCTTGGGTTTTACGCATGACCGAGATTCAGCATTGTTCATGCTTGCTTGCAGCAATGATACTTCCCTGTCTATGAAAACTCATTTTTCATTTTAACAATAATTCCCAGGCAGGAAAAAACATGTCCTGGTTTCTCCACTGAGCCAAGCACTGAAACAGAATATTGGGCCAAATTATGGTCTGATTTTGCAACTGTAAAATCTGCCTTTGCAAGTTAGTCCTGAATTTAGTTTGTTCCCCTCAGGCATTTTCCATGCAATAAAAATTGTGTTTCTTTTTTCTTTTATTTTTCTTTTGGTTGTTCTTTATTTTTTTCTTTTTCTCCTGCCATTTGGGGAAAAGGAAAACTCAAACAAGAGAATAAAGTCAATTGTTAGATTCAAATTATCTGAACTCTTGGTGTTAGAGGAAAACCATAAGGAAGGCTCGCTCCGAGTATCTTGCCTGGAAATCTGAATTATCAGTGTGTCTAAATTCTGCTGATACAGAATGAGGCATTTTGAGTTGTGGCAGCCAGTCATTAAAAAAAACCAAAAAATGAAAAACAAAAGCCAGAGAAAAGCAAAACTTTGAGACTTCAACACTTCTGTTCAGCAGTTTAAAGGGAGAAAGCAGGTCTGAAGATTGTCCTTCCCAACTACTTCTGCTGCTTCCACAACCCTGCAGGGGAGAAGCAAACAGTCTTTGAGCTGTAATAGGTGTAAAACCAAGCAAATTCAACAAAGTTTTAGTGAGTGAGAACCGAGAGCAGCGTTCACAACATCTTATTTGTCAGTCCCTTTATAGGTACTCAGATGTGGAGACTGGGAGTGTGATACACAGAGACAGATTGCTCTGGGATGGAGAATGGGGAATTTGAGGTACCACGCATGGCAGAGCTTTTATTGGGCTGAGAAATGCAGAGTGCAAACCGTGGTCTTTGACACAAAGGAAAAAGAAAAAGCTCTTCAGACCAAAGTTTTTATGTTAATCTGGTAAAAACTATTACAGAATTGATCACTGGTAGCTTTTTAAAAGCCAGTAAGGCTGAAGGCCACAACCTACCCATATCTTCAGAGCAGATAAACCAATTTTTTTTTTCAGAAGTTAACTGATAAATGGCATGTAGGGGTGTGTGTGTGTATGTTTGAGTGTGTATATGTTTTCCTGTGAGTGTGAGAAATAAAGTAGTTAGTGAGGGAATGTAAAAGCTCATTATTGTTTGTCATCAAGTCTGGCAAAGAGACAGAAATTGAAGAGGCTCGGGGGAAGCTTGCAGCTGTAGCCGTACTGACACCCGTAACTTTTCACAAGGGTGAGTCAAAGCATCAGGATGTGAGACCCTTGCTCCTGCCCTTTTGAACTTGCTTCTATAGATCATGATGAAATAGAGAAGTGAGAGAAAGCCTCCTGTCCCCAGTGGGGAGAGAGGAAACCAGTGGCTCATGCAAATATTTCAGATGAGAAGCTGAACACACACCCTGCTCACATCCGCAGGGCCGGCCACGTTGAACAATGCCAACGTGTTTCAGAGGCGGAAACAGGTCTGAAGTAACAAGTACATGAAGGAGAAGTGGGCCTTCTTCATGTCCACTTGTGTGAAGTGTAAAATACCAGTTCAGCCGTGGTGGGGCCTTGCAAATGCACCAAGTGCCGTGGTGGTGCCCCTAAACATGGGTGATGTGAGGTGCATGAGGATGAGCTCTGTGGGACATCCTGGCCAGGCTGGGGCTCAGCTGTCCCCAGGCACAGGCAGCAGCTATGTGGGTCGTGCTCTTGCCCTGGGAGGTTTCTGCCTGCAAGAGCCAAGGATGTCACATCCCAGCTGCCACCAGCTGCCGGGCAGTCCACGAGTTGCCCTGTGGGACCTATGCAAGGAGGTGTTTGTGCATGGAGTGTCTTGTCCCTGAGAGCTGGCTCTGAATGTCCCCTCCATGCTGGGGATGAGCAGGGACATGACACAGCAGCAGACCTGCTGCTGAGGCTGCTGGCCATGCCTTTGAGGTGGCCACGGGGCTTTCCACCGGGCCCCGCCTTGCAGGTGTCGGATGTGGAGTGGCCAACACGCCCCAGTGGCTCTTCAGAGGTTTCTGGTGTCTGTCTGCTACTCAAATGGCAGTGGCTGAGGTCCCACTGGGTCTGGAGGCTCTGTGCCTTAGTACTGTGTGGCATAGCATGGCCTATGGTTTGCTTTTAAAAGCAAATTGAGAAGTGAGAGGCAGCTGCCACGCTCACAGACCCTGCATGAAGACATGGCTCCCAGCTTGGCTGCTTGGACAAAGAAACAGAGTAATTTGCAAGACTCACATTCCCCACTGTGGTAGCACAGGCTGCCTTCTCACTCACCTTAAGAAACGGAGGTAGCAAGGAGTGTTCACTGTTGAACAATACCCAAGAGTATTTCACTCCCTTGGATTAAAACAAGCCCCCTCTGAAATCAGATTTCTGCTGAGGCCAAGGGGTGCTGCTTCTTTCCTGCCAGCTCTTTCTGCTTGATTTCTTACCCCACTACATCAAGGTCCTGGCTGAGACTCAAGTCCCACCATGGCAGGAACTGTGCACACCCCATTGAAGAAAAACATTTGCTGTCTTACAGAGCTTCAGATTTAAATAGATTATGTTGTGAGGAGAAACAGCAAATAATGTGACTCAGGGTTGCTGGGCTGGCTGGTGGCAGGTGTGGGACTGGACTCTACTCTTCTGCTGTTCTGGTGGCCTCAGGATGAAGCCAGGCTTTGTCCTGGTGTGCTGAGTGTGTGACCACCCAGCCTGTGTGAACTTCACAATGGCATTAAGCAACAGCAAAGAATTGGGTTTTTATGTCTCTATGCATGGTCATCATCAATATTACAACGAATTATCATTGATTAGGAAGTTCAGCTGCATTGCACTGACACAGACTGAAAAGCTGGAGACAGCCATATTTCCAGAAAACACCTGTATTTTCAGACAGCACCACTGCTGCTCAGGGGAGCGCTGGAGGAGAGATTTTTACATGAGTGGATGTGTTATTTAAAAATGCAAAGATCTCTTGTTTTACTTGAAGAGGCACATTTTCAAACTGGGAAATGGCTACATAATATCCTCTGAAAGCCTCTGGAAGTACGAGTGTCATCTCTGCAAAAGTTGCCCTGTCTGCACTCCTCTCACAGTGCTTTGGTGACAATTTGTGAGCGACACTTCAAGGCTGATTTTAGTAAGCCTGGCTCTGCCTGTGCTTTCCAGACCTTACTAGCCACTCCTCGCTTGTCCAGCATTTGCTGTTAGTTCAAAACACTGTATGTCCCAAGAAAAAGTTCTGTGGGTTAGCTCAGAGTTGGATCATCTGCATCTTTTTTTAAAGTGTCTCCAATAGTATTTAGATAGTCCGGGGACTTATAAAACAGTGAGGGGTGGTTGCCCTTCCTGCACTTTGAATTTTCACCCGTGCACATTCTGACATTTATTCTTGACTGTGAGTAGTTCAAAGGGAGCTTTGGTCCAAGCCTCCCTGACGGCAAATATTGCAAAGCCATAGCTGCCTTCACCTTCTGCATTATTTTGTTTTATATTCAGCATTCCTTATTTTTCCTACCAGCATTTGAGCAATTCGAGTCCCAAGCCTTACCTTTAACGTATTCTAACATTACTAGGTTGCATAACCTTTCTCAGGTAAAAAACAGTGAGCATGTTATTCCTATTTAGTTTATTAAAGAAAACCTTCCATGACCCTAATGGCTGCCCAGATATTTGGGGAAAATCCCTGCTCACACAACTCTAGAATTGCAGGTGTAAGCATTTTGGTGATACCTCCTCACACAGGTCAGTGTTCACCCAAACCTCTGCTGCTGCTGGGGACCATGGACTACAAATTAAAATAATAAATTCAAATGCTAAGAGGTAGAGATGTCCTTTTGGGCAGAAATATTCAAACGAGGTGCACAAACACCAGGAAAAGTGGAATGGGGCAGGAGTCAGGGAGCAGCAGCCTGTCCCTTGCAAGAGAAAGCAGCAAATAACGAGTTGGTTATAGGAGAGATAAAAGAAAAGCTGACCTCTGCGATAAGCATGGAGGTGGTGGAACGACGAAGCAAGGAGGCAATTATCCCAACTCTCCGGGATGAAGTGGGTACAAGAGCTAACAGAGCTGAGCAGTGAATTTCAGCAGCAAAAAAAAAATGGATCGTGCACAGCTGCAGGGGTTACTGCCGGAGACTGTATCAGAAAGAAGAAAAATGGATATTGCCTGCAGAGGGACTCAACACTTTATTGGGCTTCCAGGAGAAGTCGGCTCCAGCATATGCAGGAATTTCTGAGATGATTTTCCGGCTACTTTAGATTCACTGCAAACAGGTTTCAAGTGATAAAATTCTTTGGGGGATATGGGTTATAATGAATGATCCGTTTTAGAAGAGGAAACAAATAGTGGGATGTTGCAATGTTTTAGCAGGGAGAAAGCCATTGTTTCCAGATTTGTATTAATGATACGGAGTAGAAGGAGAATGGTGAGATGACAGCGTTTGTAAATGAGGGAAGTGATCAAAGATCAGCAGCAGTCCCAGGAGGAAGGGTGAGAGCAGTTCGAAAATACTAAATTTCAGCTCCAGTTCTCATATGTCCCCTAGGATATTTTATAAATTTTATTTGCTCCTGAAGAGTTTTCTAGGCACCCCAACTCAAGGCGGTGCATGAAGCCTGCACACCTCTGTGATTCAGCTAGCAGTTAAATCCAGCTTCAGCTCCTAATACAGATGGGCCTGGAGCTGGGAGAGAGCACAGTACTCTGTCCTGTAAGCAGCAGCCACCTGACATTATTCCAAGGCTACTCATAGCCTTTGCCATGTGAACAAATCTGTGTATTACTCACAACTTGTAAGAAGAAAGTAAAGAACAGTATTTGAACTGCATTTTCTAAGCAACCACGTGAACTATACTTTGAAAGGAAAAGCTTCCTGTCAGGTTTTATATTCAGCATTTCTTTCTCTTTATGAGGCATCAGGAAAAAAAAAAAATTACCTGCCCTGGAGATCTAGATCTGCAGGCAGAAAGATGCAAACTGGGAAATCCCAAACCACACAAAAATTATCTTGCTCAACTAACATTATATTACTTGCATGATAATAATTATAAACAGACACACCATTTGACGATTTACAGTTTCATTCCTCTTCTCTACTTAGTTCAGCTAAAATTTGTAAAGTATTTCCTCTCGTTTGTGGAGTAATTGACTTGTTCTTATGACATCCCTGGGCTTACAATCCAAAGCTGAGTGTGATCTTTCCCTCAAAGCCGGATGTCTCTGTGAAACAAGCACAGGGATTTCATCGCATCTTGCTGGGCTCAGTACAAAATTGCTGTTGAGATGCAAACACCTGGGCTGTGCAGGAAAGGATGCCAGCAGAGGAGAGGGGTGGCTTGCACCCTTTACATTCACTGAAACGGCAAACCCAGAGGCCCTCCCCTCTACACAGTGTCTGTAGGGCTGCCAAACCCAGAAGCTTTGGAGAAACATTTCAGAGAACTGCATGTCAGGGGACAGCACGAGAAGGCTCTCCATTTCCAGCACTGTGCAGGCTCTCTGGAGCAACCTGCTCTGCCATGGCTGTGAGTCAGACTCCCCACACTTCCTTTGCTTCCCCTGCTCCCACTGTCACCACCCCAGATCGCCTCATCTCCTCTGTTGAAGGATAATTTCTGCGCTTGACATGTTCTTTGGGCAAGTTTGCTGGTTGTCCTGCGAGGCTGTTTGATCCCTTGGCACAACATCACCTTTGCCACAGCTGGGCTTTGCTGCTGGGCTCCTCCTCAAGCAAAGCCCTTGTGTGTCCTTCATCAGCCCCTGGCACCCTGATGCCTTCCTCTGGTAAGGATGAAGCTCCCAAATCTCCCTCCTCTTATCAGCCTTTCCCTGTCCTTGCAAAAGTACGGCCCTGGAGGAGGGCTCTCCTGTACCATGGAGTGAGCAACCTGCCTCATGTCCAAAGGTAGCTGCCACACTTCTTGGGCTTTTCATGTGGCACAAAATACCTGTCTGTGTATACAGAGCCACCTTCTGCCTGCAGTCACAGCCCTCCTCACAGGTAGTTTCAAGTGCTATTCTTGGCAACACTGTCTCGTTCAGCTCAGCCTCTTCTCCCCAGTGATCATGTACTGGTTCCTCATCTTTATCAGAATGGGCAGCTTTGTACTTCAAACCTGCCTTTGTTTTTGCTGCTTTGTGCTCATGTTGGGCATTCTTTGGTGGGGTAATTGTTTTCCCTGTGGACCACGCTCTTTCACCATGTCAGTTTGGTCTGTGTCTCCTCACTGCCTCGTTTTCCTGAGGAGCTGGTCCCAAGCAGAAATGGGAGGTCACCTCTTGTGTGCTTCAAAAATTTGTAAGAAATATTCATTGGGAATCAGATACTAAGATATTAAATGTGCCCATAGAGTTAGAAGAGAAAGTATTAGTGACATAACCCTTTTTATGATATTCCCTACAGATCTTAAGCATAAATATTTCCAGTGTTGAACAAGTGCTACCTTAAATCATTCAATCACTCTCTGTAGGCTGCAGCTCACTCAACAGCAAAGCTTCGTCCTGTTTCCAACCTCTCCTCAACAGGGAACACAGGATGGCTTCATCATATTCCCTGTGTTCTCTTGTGCTGCCATTTTCCATCCTTCTTGGCTGGGTACTTTTCCCCCAGCAGGGCAACTGGTAAGCAACCAGTATCTCACTGTGATTATTTGGCTCTATTGATTTAGTCTTCACCTGTAATCGGGTGCAAATGCAACCTCTAGCAGAGGGTCAGGAGCTTTTCTGTACGGGTGACACACCATGGGTGACTGGGGCCAGGCTCTCATGGACATCTTATCCTGTTCTGTCAGCAGAGTTACACCAGGGAAAGGTTTGGCACAGGCTGTAAAAACTAAATCTTGACCCAGCCATGAGCAAGTGAGAGTGAGGCAGCTGTTTAAAATGCCTGATGGTGAATTCAGATTAAACCATCTCAATATTGACTGAAATACTTAATTTTACTGGCGCTGGCTACTATGAACACACTTCCCTCTCAGTGACAAGCAGCGGGATTACCCAGATCAGAGATCACCAGGTGGACTCTCCATCCTTGGCTCCCCTCTGAGGACAGGGCCAGAAGAAGGGGTGATCCTTCACACAGGCCATCATCCCTGTGGCCTCACACCTCTGTCCTTGAACGCTGGGGGAAGATGAACCAGATGCAGTTGGCTGGTGATCTGGTTTTCAGGCCAGCAGTTCTGACCAGGGGATGTTGGACTGTGTGGCCAGAAGCCAGCGAGCTGCCAGCAAAGTGTTTGTGTGAAAACACATGTAACATCTTTTGGCTGACAAACCACATTACATGTCTGTCCCCGTGCCCAGGAGTAGGCAGAGCAGTTCTCTGCTTCAATTCCCAGTGTTATATATATGTGTGTGTGTGTAAACATAGCCAAAAATGTGAACTTCTTGTGGTGGTGATTTCTCCAAGCTATTGCCCAAGACAAAGCCACTGCCCCCAGGATCCGCCTGGGGAAGGGGAAGGCGCTCTGTCTCAACTACTGCTGCTTGATCAACTTGCTGACACACCAGAGTCCCTAAAAATTGGCTTAGCAGCGGGTGCTATCTGAGCCAAAACTGGCAGATCAGCAGCTGCTGGAAGCAGACACTCCTTCGCAAGTTCTGGTCCTCTCTGGTGTCACCCAAGCTGCTTCCCTGACTTTTAGCGACGGCTTTTTGTTAATTAGGTCACGCGTGGCCCTGTGTGTGAAGTGCCACACGATGCAGCACGAACAGTTTAGTGCCGGTGTGTCTTTCCACTTTGTAAGTCTTGCATTTTCTTTGCTCTCCAGGTTATGCCAAGACAGAAGGAGGGACTTGGAGAGGGAAGATTAACCTTTCACTGGCCACAATTCCTTCCCTCTTATCGCGGAGGATTCGGCAACGCGCCCCCCTCCCACCCAGCCTATCTGTCTGAATTGCTGAAAGCATAATGCTCCCATATGAGAGATAAGTAAGTGAGCTCTCTTTCTTTTCCGTAGGGATGAACTATAGTGTATGCAGATTATGAGGAGAAGAAAATAATATCAGAGAAAGGTGGCTTTCTTAAAAGGCATCGGTAGCATTAGTGTCATGTGTGAAGCACCCGTTTGTGACAACTGTACAGACCTTTCAATGGAAAATTGTGCTGTGCTACCTTTTAAAGTATGAAATGCTAATTTTGGATTTACAGTTTTTGAACTGGAGGGCTGCATTGTGCATGGAATTTTGTTTAATTTCCCAGAGAAAAAAGGCATTTGAAACACAACTGCCTACAGCCAACTGTCAACAAAAATCAACTGTAATAACACGCGGCCTGTCACTGATTTATGTGGTGATGTGGTAATCTTCTCAATTTAGCTGGATATTTCTTCTTCACACCAAATAGCTGAAAGTCTTGCTAGACATTTATGAATATCGGGAGGTGCTATTAGGATGATAATGGGGCAAGATTATAGAGGTGCTCACTAGTTCAAAGTGCCAGTTAAAGAGACAGGGAATCGAGAGGTGTAGATATATATGGCCCATTGGTATAAGTGAACTTTGTATTTTCAGAGTTGCTTAAGATTTGGGAGACGGCATATTGAGATCCATCTGCCAGGAAAGCATCTTTCTAAAGGGAGACTGGGGGAAGCAGCTATATGCTTCCCCCCCCCCTAAAAAATATGCTTTTGTTTAGCAGGGGGTGTGGGTTGAAAATCTTAGGTATCGAAGCTGGGGCAAACAAGTACGGACGATGTTTTAGCAAGCAGAATGCTGGGAGTTTTCCCCCTTTTCTCCGAAGGTCTGAGCCTTAGCCATGGTCATTTTGCAGCAGGCTGTGTCGCAGCCAGGACTGGCAAGTAACATATCACACTCTACATGTTAACAGCTAAGAAAAGTAATTGGCCTCTCATAAAGAGCTAGAACTAATGCAGACAAAACGATATTGCAAGACTTGAGCTGCAAATAAAGAGACAAGTTTGTGTTTTACAAAAATGTATAATTTACCAGGCATTTCATTATGCTGTATAAAAAGGCAAAAATGATAATTGAAAATAAATGCGGCTGCCTAGCTACAGTATATGCTGCCAGCGTTACTGGAAATAGAAGTGCTTTCTTGCTGAAGAGAGTTAAAATTTTCATACAACTTCTGTCTGCAGACTTGTGTAATGTATCTTGTTAAATTTGTTTCAGTTTGGGTATTTGTTACAGAGAAGCAGGCAAAATGTGAGGCTCTGACTGTGTATTTTTATATCTAGGGGGTTGTACAATTATATTAATTATTAACAGTGTCTTCTGCAGATGCACACATCTGTGGAGTCTGAGGCAGGATTCATGTTGCTGAGTTTATTCCAGAGTGGGAAAAGTACATCAGTTGCCTTCAAGGTTGCCAGAGATACTCCACAGCAAACTCCTTTCTTCCAAGGAACATGGTTACAAATATAGATAAACCAAAGTAATGTTGTTGGGTTATTTTGCCCTGAAGCAAAGGGAACTCTGAATTGCCGTTTTCCTTCAATACATGGGGCTACCTGGGGATGCTGAGAATTACTGGAGGAGGAGAACACAGGTCTAGGAATCGTCATTGCTTCTG
Source organism: Corvus hawaiiensis (assembly GCF_020740725.1). NCBI lineage: Eukaryota > Metazoa > Chordata > Aves > Passeriformes > Corvidae > Corvus > Corvus hawaiiensis. The sequence goes on from NC_063215.1 coordinate 118,484,642, forward strand.
CCCTGAAAGCTTCTTTCTGGCTCCCTCGTTCTCTGGCAGGAGGAAGCTGCCACAAATGTGGTGTCTCTCTGTGTCCGAATGTGTGAGTCTCCCTGCAGCAGCCCCAGTGCTGTGCACACCCAGCGTGGGAAAACCTTCCCCAAGGGAGCTTTGGGGGGAAAAAAAACCTCCTCTGCACTGAGATTTTTTCCTCCAAGCTCTTCAATTTCTCAATAGAGAGAGCTGTAAATGGCTCTAGGCTCAATTCTTCCAGGGTCTGCTTGTGCCCTGCAGCTACAAAAAGCTGTGCAGGTTATCCAAGTTACAAGTGAAACTACTGAGTTTCCATTAGCTCTGGCATTAAGCTAAAAAAGAAAAGGTGAGAGGTCTTCCCTAGGCTGAAAGCAGCGGGACACCACCGAGATGGCTTTAGAGGCCAGGGAGGTAGGGGCAGAGAAACAGCAAATGGGATGAGTTCCTTGTTGGCACTTCCATTCCACAAATCCCTTACCAGAGTGGATGGGATGGCAACACAGTGGACAGGGTACTGGGCAATGAACTCATCAGCAGGAGGGTTATACATCCATGTGTTTGTTTAAATCCACTGTTGAAAATTATCTTCTTTTTCATTCTTTCCATTTGGGCTCTTTTTTTTTTTTATCTATAGACTCAGCTGGGCTGCATTGTTCAGAGTCGTGGTTATGTTTGGATGGGTCAGGCCCTGTGAATTCACTTGGCCTTGAAGCAAAAAAACTCATCATGAATAATGAAAGAAAGGAAAATAATGCCTGAGACTGAATGACTTTAAAAATGATTAATATCTGTTCTTTCCCTCATAATTTGCCTCCAGACTTTTCCCTTTTCAAAATAGCTTGCCATTAGCAGTTGAACCTTCAATAGTCAGTACCTTGATGGAACTGGTGCTCTGAAGCCAAAGGAAACAACATTATTATTATTATTATTATTATTATTATTATGTGAAATGAAGGTTCATTTTGATAAGTTCAAAGCCCTGGATGAATAGAGAAAGGTCCAAGTTCTGCCCTCCACCGCATCTAGCTGGCTCAAACTGGCCACTTGAAGCACAGCAGCGTTTGCCAGGCAGATAGGGAAATTCTTGGGACCGTAGACGTGTAAACACCAGTGTCAGTTCCCATCCAATAACTGCTGACAGGAAAGCTGGTCCTGTGCAGAGCAGCACCGAGGGGATTTGCAATTATGAAGGCACGGGATATATCAGGGATGCAACTGACTGCCACTAAGTAGCTCAGCAACTCTCAGGGGCCTCCACTCCGGCTCCCAGCGCCTCGTCTCAGGCAGGAGATTTTCTTGCTTCAAAAGCTTTTATTAAAAACCAGTTCAGGTAAATGCTGACAATAAGCAAGCAAACCTGTTGAGCCCCGAGTCCACAACTTGCCAGGCAACAGGATGCTTCTCTGTGACATTTAAGAGTGCTAACACCTGAAAAAAATATTGCATGTTTTACCCTTTCTGTTTAAAATAACACAAAAAAGTGCTGCTCTTGCAATTGCATTTATGGTCATTTTCAGCAGGCTGTCCCCACCTCCCTCCCCAGGATCCCAAGGCTCCCAGCTGCCTCCCATTAAAGGAAGCCTTTTTCATCAGTGCCCTGGCCAGGACTTTGAAATGACCCAAAGCAGCTTTATCTACCCTGAAAGCACACCCACACCAGAATTTAGGGTGGGCTGAGTCAAGGCTCCTGGCAGGGTGTGGACTTGGGGCAGTTACAGCCAATGAGCTCCAGGGAGTTAATCAGTGCGTTATCCCAAACACCTGTGGAACATGGTTTTAGTCTCAGCTTCTGGTGCAGGTAGTTTTACTGTGTGCTGCTCCCTTAGAGTAACTCCTTCCAGCTCCTTGGGCTACCCTGAGCTTCAGGTAAATCTTTCTGTTATTCCTAAAGTCTTACAGCTTTGTAGCAGGTTTGTTTGAGGTGACGAGCAGGTTGTAGGACCTGAACTTGCTCCTTTCTGTGGTGGTTGCAAGGTGGAGTAGCTGCTTGATGTGAAAGGTGATGATTTTGTCTTTCTGTGGTGAAAGCCTGATTTTTTTTAACCTTTTAAACCCTTTCCTCATCTATATTTACCCCCAGTTCCATGGTTCTGCTTTGTTGGCATGTTTAACCTTTTAGACACCTGTATACATGTATTGCTTCCCTTGTGAGCCTTCTCCTAGGTGGTCATCTGTGGAGAGCAGCAGGATTTTATGGGAATTGGTACTTTTTAAGTCAGACTTATTTGATTTTCTGTCAAAATAGCACATGATTATTTTGTTGGTAATGGTCAGATATGCCAGTTCTATGAGCATTATTGTCTTTGCAGTTTGTGAAGTCAGAATTGTTATGGCCTTTAGTCAGGCAATTCTCCTACTGAGTGTGGGGATTTTAGCCCTGGTTAAAACAGGGATTGCCCCAAGCTTCCCCTTCATCCTTTCCCTGGTCTTGGAGGAGGGTTGGGAGAACAAAAGGTGCATCTTTTTTCTCAGCTGCCAGAGTTTCAGAGAACCTGGGCAGTGTTAACGAGGTACAGCTGGGCCTCGTTGAAACACTTAAGGCAAAAGGGTGAAGTCCTGAGGAGCTTCCAGAACCTTATGGGCCTTTCTAATCAGGCTGTGGATTAATTAATTATCTCTGCCTGTGCTATAGGTGGAAGGAAGGCTTGTAATATCTGCCAGGGGATAAAGCTCCTTTTGCTGCCCACTGAAAGCATGGCAGCCTCAGCTTAAATGGGTAAACCTTTGCCATGTCCGTTTTGGGGACTTAAATGGCTCAGGGCAGGAAATCTCATGTGGAAAACCCCCCTGATTCCAGGGGATTCACCCGCAGTGTGCGGCAGGCTGGGTTTTAAGCCATCAAAATGCACTTGTGTATTACCTGCAGAGATAATTGAATGTATATGCACATCCCCAACAGAACACCTGTGCTGCCTCCCTGGCATGCGTAAGTATTCCCTGCATGCCTGTGTTTTCTCTGCAAGCTACACTACACATTAATAAGACAATCCATATATTGCATTAGGACAGACCTATGCAGACAATGCTCCAGGTACTGATTTTTTTTTTTTTTTTTTTTTTGTGTAAATCCTGAAATATGGCTGATATGGTCCACTGCAAAATGAACCTATATTGGAAATGGCAAAATTGTAATGTAAAATATACTGGGGTCAGTGGGGTGTGATGTTTTTTGCATACTTTTTTTCTCCCTTGACCCATGCCATTCTCCCGCATATCGGGGGAAAAAAGCTTCATCTCACACAGAAATGTGATGTCCTTTACTGCCAGAGGCTGTTGCTGTTTTAAATGAGGAAAAAGCACAATGCATGAAGAAGGAAAATTAAAGCATATTCATTTTGGAAATTAGATACGGTGTCAGGAGACTCTCTGGAAATAGCATGGTTTGAATGGAGCACCAGACTACAAGACAGTTCACTGAACTTTTGACCACTATTTATACTATGGGAGCTTTTGAAATGGGAAGACAGCGAAGTATTTTATAGCTGTTTAATAGTGGATTGTGGTTTTTACTAGACATTTATCTTCCCTCTGAGTGTATATAAGATAAGTAAACATTATGTAGTGTAATTGCATTGTGTTGGAAGCACTTTAATTTAGGGCTGCTTTATGTTCCCTGTTTGTGGTACATCTCATCCCCAGCCACCGTGAGGGGGTGTAGGTGCCACCTGACTGCCTGATTCCATACCAGGATCCAACACATAGCTGAGGCTGCTCCTGGGATCTAAGTGATGCTTTTGCTGTTTGTATGGGGCAAAAATTGAAGTGTAAAGCAGAAGTGGTTGTGGCTCTGGACTATTTGAGAAGCTCAGGTAACTTCTAGCTCCAGGCCTTACTTAACTTCTCTCTCATTTCTATATAGTGAAACCCATTTTAACCTCCTCTATGGCTTCAGTCCCTCTTTAGCATTCCAAGTGCAGGGAGCAATACACCCTTCCAGGGCTGGCAGCTATCTCATTACAATTGTAACGATGCATCACCAGGCAGACATGCATGAATGAAACACTGTTTGCAAAACCAAAAATGTGTTTGGGGTATTTTTAGGTCCTATTAACTTGGGCTGTTGTTCAGGGAAATAATATGGAAAGATCAGAATTTTGGCGTAATCTGAGAAAATGCGGTCTCAGTGTAGTCAATACTCTTCTTTCCCTTCTCCCTTTTCTTTCCATCCACATAAATTTTTAGCTTCAGCTGGCATGGGGAGAGTTGCACCATGGCTCTGGGTATTGGGGACCAGTCATTTGAGAGGCAAGTGTTCTGGAGAAGGAGCTGTCCCTGCCAAACCAGCCACCTCCTGGAGCTGAGGACTCAAATGGAGTAGTGCTGTACTGGGATTGGTGCACGTAGTCCTATTTTCCTTTCTATTGTTTTTTCCTCTTGGAGACAATTATAAAAAAGATCTCTTATTGTTTAATACTGAGAAGCAAGCCACAAAGCCCTTTTTTTTTTTTCTTTTTTCCTTTTTTTTAGTATGATATTAGGGGAAATTTAGGCTGATGGACATCCATTGCATGGTCCCTTTGTCTTTTGTCTGTTAGCCTTTGATATAGTTTAGCCTATGTGGGAAGGGAAAAAAGATTTTTTCCTTCTGCCATGGAAGATGCTTTTCTTCCTTGGACCAGAAGCTCCTCTCCTCTCACTAGCCAGTAACAACCCTTCTGTTCATCCTTATGTCAAAGCCACACTACTGAGCTAATAGAGATCGCTGACAATTAGAGATGAGCTGAAATGATTTGGCAAACTCCGGGTGCCTGTGAACCTGAGGGTGTTCTCGGATCCCTCGGAGCCTGGCGGGTGCGTTGCCAGCCGCGCGCTTCCCACGTCCCCTGTCCTCGTGGGGAGAGCAGTTGGGATGCTGAGTCCAGCTGGGCCCGGAGGTTGGAGACGAGTGAGAGGGGGAGTCTATCAAGATTCATCTCTTCCCTGCTGGGAGATGCATTTCTTCCCTGCTTCCCTTCCTGGCTGCTCTTTGTTGCTTCTTCTTGCCAAGATGTCCCAGGCATTGTCAGGTCTCTTCTCCTGTGGGAGATGGATGTGACAATATCCCAGGATGACTCTATCTTTTCCTCAGGAGTGGCTCAGATGGGTCACAGCTGGAGAGACAGTGTCCCTGGAACACACAACAGAGACAATGCATGGGATAATGCTTTAAAAGGAATGCAAATTCCCTATCAGCACCCTCAGGTGCTGGGTTCGCTGACTCCTTTTGTAATGGCTATTCATTTTACTTTATTTTTCTCTAGGCTTACAAAGCATTTCTGACTCCTGCTTTCCCATTGCCCGAGACAATATAGTGAAATACCTTGAGATCCTATTTATGCCCAAACTTTATAGGAGAAGTAGTAATTTTAGATGGTTTTCTTACTGTTTATTCAGTATGGGACTACTTGAACATAACTTGAAACAATACCCCAAGTAACCATTGGTGAAAAAGCAAATACCCCAAACAAATGTCTCAAAATTAGGATTGAGTCATGGGATGGTCTACCACCGGAAAAAGTGGTTGGCTGATGGCTGAGCCATGACCAGCAGTTTGGCATCTGTAGCATGATTTCCACCCTGAAAGACTGAATTTACCTCTTCTGCTCATCCTGACTAGCTATTTGTGGGAGTGTGGAGTGAAGCTGCTTCCCCAGCCTCATTAGGGAGCTGTGCTGCGGGAAAATTGCTTAGGGAATTTTTGTACATCATTTGAATCCTGTGAAACTGAAATGAAGAGGTGTATTTTCATTATTTTATTTCACTTTTCCTAAGGCTCCAGGGTCTCTTTCACCATAGTGTGGAAATTCGTACCTCAGTGTTCCCATCTGCCAAGTGTGTCTGATATCTGTGGAGCACTTTGGAAGTGTCTTAGCCTTAAGTCCAGTAAAACTTTTAATCTGCACCATGTGTCTATTAAACAGGAGTGGTAAAGTGCAACAGGTGGCCAAAACATAGAAATTAGCAGATTTCAATTTGCATTTTGGAGGCGTATGAAATACATCTGTGTAGTCTCTAGAAACACAGAGAGGGACCACGCTGGCAGATCTTTATCCTACATGTCTGCACATGCTTTTCTGAGGAAAAAACACACAAAACCAGACCAGAGCCAAGGCACAGAGGTAATGAAACAGAAAAACGAGTGGTTTGGCCCCATTGTTTGCACTGTGGTCCATGTGAACACATTAGACACGAATTCTTTGTGTGTGTGAGGAGATAACAGATCCACATTAATTTCAGAGCTGATTGCTGTTCTTTATTAATAGAAATGTAATGTGGTGCCAACGCCAAGCCCTGCCAGCCTTCCCTTTTTATCTCCTCTTTCCAACATAGTGTGGAAAGCCTGAACGGAGGATCCCCCCAATCCCTGTTTATTTCCCAGGTTGTTAAGCTGAAGGGCAGTAATGGCACCTTACCATGGCTGAGGTGATGGTGAATTGTCAGCAAATACTGTAAATATCACCTGGAATTTTTTTTGGAGGCTGGAAATAGTTTCTGTGGAATAATGCTAATTTAATATAGTTTCATAAATTGAACAGAATTGAATGAGTGGCAGCAGATTTGTGAATAATTTGCAAATTGAAGCAGTGATAAAATTATAAAATTTGTCAAATAATGTGTTTTCTATTAATAGTTTGCCCTGCTCCATGTAGCTGCCGAGCAGTCTTGGTTCTCTGTTTGGTTTTTTTGAGGAAAAGCTGGAATAAAAATTCTTTTTATTCTTTTTGTTATTTTTAAGCACTCTCCTTCCCCCCCGTCCCCCCCCCCCCCCCCCCCCCCCCCCCCGTTCCAAGAGCCATTGTTTACTTTTAAAGTAGATGAAAGATGAATTCAGGTTATGTTCTGACATTACAATGAAATTGTCAATAGAAATCAATGCCTTGTCACATGATGAGTTAGGGGCTATAAGGCAGCCTAACAGTGTCCCTATATCTTCGGGCTCCCTCATTGTGCTGCCCTCCTCGGGAGCCAAGCAACTGTACTGTTATGGAAAGGTGTTGTCATCGTTAAGGGGATAGTAATGGAGTTTAATAAACCTGGGAGCCAGTCATGGAACCCTAATCCCGGTGCCAGCGTTATAAAGCAGCCCATTGTCTGTCGAGCCTGGTGTTCGTATCTGCATTTATTGACCCTGGAGAGGTAATATAAACACAAGAGATGGAGGTCAAAGAGCTCACCTTCAGCTGCTACATGTGGCCATCGATGCCTTGAAATACCACCGTGTCAACTCTGTCCTCCCAAAGACCTCGGCGTGCTGAGCCGCGGCTGCTCCTTAATGTTCGCATGGGAATGGCCGCAGGGTTGCTCAGAGCTGGGGAATGCCAGCCTTGGAAACGTGGTGTCCCCACCCATGAAGGCACTGGAGTCGCCCAGAGCCTTGCTGGGGGCGTTTGAGCCCTGCGCGCTGGGTGCTAATGGGCTGCTGAGGGCTCCCGGGACATTCCCGCCGGATGGAGCAAGGATGTAGCCAAGCTCCTGCTCGCTTGGGGCAGCCTGCAGCTGGTTGTCCTTTCCAGATGTGCCATCGAACTGGGAGGGTGGGGCTGCTTCTGCCACGGATGGCCTGGGAGTCGTTTCCCTCTCCCCCCATACTGCCCTCAAATCCAGCCAGATTACGAATTCCAGACCTTTTCTAGAACAAAAGCTCCTTCAGTTTAAACTAGTTCAGCCCCAGAAAGCGATACTCCTAAACAGAAATTCTTCTTATTACTATTATTATTCTAATACAAACCCCCCAAAACACACCCAAAGAACCTGATTTAGAACAAGGTACAGGAACGATTTATTCTCTCTCTCCATGGATTAGAGGGGTGGTACTTGGAGCAGCTTGTTAAACAGAAGTGCTTGGCCCCTGGCCTTGCACTGCTGTTTAATGATCCACTCTTCACGTGCCACCTCTCTAATCCATGGAGAGGTAGGTACAAATTGTATCTATAATGTTATATTACTTAACAGTATAATGTATTATAAATCATAGAATTGCATCTGTGCCTTGTAATTGGTGAGATGTGTTGCATGAGAAATCCCCTAATTCAATATAAAGTGGTTGCTCTTATGCATAACTACTTCTCTGGATCAAACCAATTCAGCCCAGAAGTGGTGAGGGGAAAGTTAAAGCTCTTTTAATTAAAAAAAAAAAAAAAAAGGGCAAAAAAAATGCCTTAACATGGCTTTCTGGGCCCCTCATTGGGTTTACAGGCTCCTGTCCCCAAACAGCTGTTAAACAGAGGAGCTTCTCCCTGCAGCAGGAGCTGGTCTGCAGTGTGTCCTGCCACTTCCCAGAGGATTCCTCCCTGCACACCAGTCTGTTTGCACCAGCACTCACCCTCACTTCTGGTGCTGGATCTGCCAGAGGGAAGGAAAAATGTCAGTGAGGGGTGCTTGAGCAGCCTGTCCCTGCTGTGCCCCCAGCCCCTTTTGCAGTGCCTGTCTCAGTGGTGTTGGAGCACTCCTACAGTAAAGTCCAAACTAAAGTCCTGTTTTATCCCTCCCCCCCCTGCTTAAACCCAATGTCTTGTCCTTGAATAGTGACCAGAAACAACCACAGCTTCAAGGAAGACTTGAAAGTATCAAAAATATCCTCATTATGTAACACATCAGTAAAAGAAGTATTTTTTTCATGACCCTCATAGGGATCCACTCATGTCCTAAAGCAGTTTGAGTGATGGCCTGTCTGGTTCATTCCGTGAAGTTTCAGCCACAGATGTGTCTTCCCCCTCCCCAATAAATAACTAACCTTGCTTTAATAAATAATAAATAAACCCTGCAGCTATTCTAGACAAACTATGCTTAATTAAAGCCTGTGACACTAAAACAAGTTACCTCTCTTTTCAATTAGAAAATGCACTTGTGGCATAAAAAAAGAACATTTAGCAGTAAGAAAGTTTGTCTAAATGCATGATAGGAATGGGCCTTATTGAAGGCAAAGAAAAAAAGCATTATTTGAGTTTTAGCTAAGTTTGACTCTGGGATTAAGGGCTCTGTGATGGGTCCTAATAGGGCTGCTGGTGTTGACCTCACTGGACAAGATTGTGTCGGTCTTGTATGGTTTCCAAAAGTGCTGGAGACCAGCAGTCAGACAGGTACCCAAACTCTTCAGGCCTCTTGGAGGCAAAAAGTCTGGAAACCTTATGTGAGTAGTAATTTTTATTATTATCTGTTCTCTGCTGAGTTTGGGCTAATCCATAAATGTCTAGGAAAACTTATCTTGCTTCTCCTGTCGTATTTCACCTGTGAGAAGAAATCTGGCAGGCTTAAAACAAAGAAAAGGAAATAAACTTTTTAGACTTAAGCCAGTGCAAATTTGCATTGGGGCTGGGGGGAAGGAGTCAGTCTCATTTGAGGAGGAAGTGCTGTAGGGTTTGTTTCTGAAGCAAAGCACAGATCAGCCATCCCCATCTCCTCCAGTGCTCTCAGGGCAGCCTGAATTACTGACTCAGAGAAGTTCCTGTGCTGCCTTATTTAAGAAGGCAAATATTCCCTCTGTCCTTGAAGGGGAGGTGGAGGGTTGTTTGTCCCCAGTTTTATACATACCATATACAAGGTGATACCCTTTATGAGGTTTTCTGGAGATGGGAAGGAGCTGAACTGTTCCTGTTCAAAGTCTGTTTTGCTTGGCAAATAGGAAGTAGCAAGAACCTGGGAGATGATACTTTTATTTGCAAACAAAGCAAGTCCATTCTGAATCTGAAACTTGCATAAAGTGGGGGATGCACAGAATCAGCAGAATCAGTGCTCATCCCTGCATGAGGCCTAAAATTTTGATGTACTGATTCCTTGTGCTTTTGCCTTTGAATTTATTTTTCTGAGCTGCAAAGATGCCACCAAAACTCAGAGTGAAGTTTTCCAGCCTTTTTTTTTTTTTTTTTTTTTTTTTTTTTTAAGCAGGTGAAGCCATCAGAATAATGACAGTACTTTTCAGGGCAATTAGACAAGAGTGTTTTTCACCCTGGTTGTTATATTCATGTCTGTGGTACCCGGGTTTCCTTCCTGCTCGAGTTGTTTTGCTTTTGCTGAGTGTGAATTGTATAAAAACATTCCTTTTGTAGACGTTTATCTCCTCTTTCCAGTCAGTTTTACCTGCTCTTACAAGTGAAAGCCTGGGGGTGGGGAACAAGGAAAAAAAAATTGTTACTGTTTTCCCTCTGAAAGCCCCAAATAATTACCGTAAGTGGGGCAGAGTATTTTTCTCTCCTCTGACCGGCTGCAGTCTCCCCATCCCCTCCCGAATGCCTGTGAGCCCTGGGGCACTGGATTTCCTTCCCCAAGGTGGGCAGAGATTCCTGTCCTCCCCACCAGTGCCCCCAAACAGATCAGGGTCTGCCTGGCAGAGTGGGGGTGGGGAGAGAAGGGTGGGATGAACAGAAAAAAGAGGGGGGGGGGGGGGAAAATGCTTCTTTCTTGGCAAGCTTTAATCAGTGCTCACCTCATACATTTGTGAAAATGACTGCCTAAGAGGAGAAAAAAAATCTATTTCTCCAGCACACGCACTTACTCTTAAATCAATCCAATGCAGTAGGCCACTTATTCTTTTTCCTGCTGACTTTTCTATTCGTTTGCTTTATATGACAACAAAGTTGCCTTTTCTTGGACAGAAGCGAGCGGCAGAGTGCTTTGCCTCCCTCCTTTCCCCACGCTGTGGGATTATTGGGAGTAGGGTGTGAACACCCATTCATTGTGTGGGGTGTTTTTATGTGCCTGTCTGCCTAAAAATAGGATGTAATGATGTTGAGGATTAAAGGTATGGTCAGAAACTTTTTTAATATGGTATGAAATACTTGCACTGAGAGCAGCTCTTTCTGACCCTCCAGGACCTCCATACTGAACATACAATAGCAATAAATCCTGGAGCAGATTGAGCCATTTCCCCACAGTAATGTGTCTACTGGAGTTTCAAATAATGCAGAGTAGCTTGAAACATTTGGATATTCCAGTCTGTATCCCATCTGTATGTAGAAAGTTGATGGCAGGGCAGCATCCTGAACTTTGACTCCTTGTAAAAGTTTAAATTGCTGCCCTGCTGGGCTGAGTGAATGCTAATTACTTTGTCTCTTACAATACGTCCAGACTACTTATTTAAAAAAAAAAAAAAAAAACAACTCCCTGAAGACACAGCTTTTGCATGCCAAATATATTGCACTCAACAAAACACAGGGAACAGTGGGCCTGTTTGCATACAGCCAATGCTATTGTGAATCTGCTGGGTTTAGCAGCCTTTACGAATATTTTCAATTTTTCACTGCTCGTGTGAAAATTGTTGAGGCCAAGCAGCGTCTGCCTGGGCGCTGCCCTGGTGGCAGCTGGGATGCACAAAATCCATGCACATTTCTCTGAGGACCTTGGAGCATGTCCCCAAAACAAAGATGGTCTTGAGACTGAATTTGTCTGAATCAAGCAGAGTTTCTTGCAAACAATTAGGAGCCCTTTCTGGGCTCATCCCAGGGCAGGCATTAGAGGTACAGTCAAATTAAGGCCAAAGCTGTAACCCATGGAAGCAGAGTTGGGCAGGCTCTGTCTTCCTGGAGATGCTCAAAGTCTTTGACGCTGCATTGATTGCCAGAGTCTAATGATTATTAACAATTCTGTAATAACAATATTAATTACCGGGGAAGCCGAAGTTCACTGATGATTTTTTGGTTCCTTTCAGCAATCATTAGGCACAATTACAAGATCAGAACTGATGAGCTCCTGGCAGTGATGTTGTATGTAAGGGCCACTCCTTGCGTCACTGCTGCAGAGCAAGGAGCTGTGGGCAAGAGAGGCTGTTTGTAGGGTTCGGGCTACAGATGTGGCATCAGGGTATCCTGTAGGGAAAGAAAAAATGTCCCAAAAAAAGAAATCTTGAAAGATAATGGAGCTTTTGAGTAGGGATGGACAAATCATGCTGGGAAGTGAGAATCTAAACCAAGGTTAGCCCCCCTGCTCTGCCCATTCCAGAGCTCTCAGTGTGCAAGCTCACACAAAAAGCTGCTTGTTGGCTACTTGGGCTTTGCACTGGACCACAACCCAATGCCCTAAAACTTTCCTGAGATGTGGTGGAGAGCACAGAGCTTGTTGTCCCGCTTATTCTCTCTTGGATCAGAAAGTGGTGTCATGTTGTGGGGTTTTTTCCTCGTATGCAAAGAGCAAACTCATTTGTTTTCAGCCAAGGATAAGCTTGTCCTGCACAGTGATGACAACTGGGGTTTATCTGTCACCCAAGAGTGCTGAGGACACTATGATTTGGGGAGGAACTGTGGATTTCAGGCCACAACAAATAATTTTAATAGAAGATGGTCTCTCAGGCACTGGGCTGGGAGAGCTGCATGGCTCACACCAATCTCAAATGTTGCATCCAGGTCCTGCTCCCTTGCAGAGACAGCCCTGGAAATCGGTGCTGGTGTGTACCAGCTGCAGGGAGTTAAGGCAAATGTAGGGAACCAACCCTGGGATGTCCTGGGCTGGAGGGTGTCTGTACTCTGGCTGATGCTGTGGTCCCCTCAAAGACCCTTGGAAACTCCCTGGCCCTGATTTCGGAGCAACTGAGTCTTTATGGTGCCCTGTGGCTCTCCCATGATCGTGTGAGGGGATGGGTAAATCTGCTGCTAGCACTGCACACAGGGCTAAGGGAGTATTTTGGAAATAGGTTAAATGAAAGGCATTCCTAACATGCTACCCACCAAACGTCCCTATGAAAAGGAATGTCTTTTATGGAGGGAAACAGCCTGCAAATAATTAATTGAAGAAAATGGGGTGGGAGGGGGGGAAGGGGCAGAATTAAAGAATTTCATAATATTTCAGACTCAGAAAACGTGTCACCAAATCAACAAACAGAGTATTCATTAGGAGAAATTTGCTTAATTTCAGGCCAGGGATGTGGAAGTGCCGTGAGAGTTGTTCTGAGGGAATTTTTAGCCCAATCAGAAATGAGAGAAGACCGCAATTATTATGGGAGTCTGTTCTTCTGAGAATGCCAACCCAGTTTTGCAGACCCAAGAGGTCTGAACAATCTCAAATCAGGTCTGGCTGTACAACTCTTCCTCTCGCCGCTGTCTGTGCCGAGCGAGACGTGAGGCTGCTCGTTATTGTTTTCCAAACCAGGGTCATGTTTAACGTCTGGGACTCTCCTGAGCTCAAAGTGGAGAAGTTTATTTGTTAGGGCTACCTGTTCAAATCTTCCCTGCAAGCAGAGCCTGACTCCAGAAAGTTGCCTGGGTTTGCTGAACTGGGCCTCGCATGGGGCAGGGCTGTGTGGTTTGGGAGTGCTGTGTGCTGAGAGGACTTGGTGCTGCCTGGGCCGCGATTTGGCTGATTACAGATGTGCAAAGTGCACATCTGGGCATTATGTGTAAGAGCCTTAATGAAAATCATCAGACCACAGGCTGCAGGTGTGTGAAAGGTCATCCTGTAGCTTTTCCCACTGGTGAGCAGTCCCAAATACCCAGCTGGAAAAGGCTTTTTTGGATGCCTTGTCCTCCAGAAGCTGCTGCAGGAGGATGTGCAGGCCCTGATTGCTTGTCACCAGGGCTGATTCAGTGGGGTACCTGCAGCACAGGCAGTGGCGTGGTGGTACTGGAATTAACAACTCAGTGTTTTAGATTACTCCCTGGATTTATTACCTTCTGGGAAAACAAGTTATTTCTAGACCCTCTGCCAACCCTCAATTTCTAGTAAATGAGAATATACTAGTTCTGGGACTTAGGATGCTTTATGAAAGGAGAGGGGGGGAAAAAATGAAGAAGGGAAAATGATTTTGATCTGAGACAGAAATTCAGACAAAGGATTACCCGTGTTGTTTGAACAGACAGTGCATAAACATTACCTTATATTAGAAGGAACGGAGACTTGCAACATCCAGGAAACTACTTTATTCACAAAATAAAACTAGGCCCATTTCTGCTTATTCAAATACCACCCACAACTTTCTGGGGAAAGATCATATGCAGAGCATATTTGGAAACATTATTAGGAATGCATAAAGTACAGTATTAGTCAATTTTATATGCTCAGTTGCATGAAATCGGTGTGTTTAAAAAATATAATAATTTGCATTTCATGGCTTTTGATAACCTCAGGAGTGCACTTGAAATTCAGCACATGCCCACAGCACCTCCCAGCTCACCCCATTTTTAACTGAAGACCAATGGTTTCTATTAAGGGATCAGGCAGGGACTCTGACAAGCCAGTCAATAACTATGTGAGGTTACTTCATTAATGCTATAATGGCTGATAGAGTGAGAGGCAAAAAACAGGTTCCTGACAGCAGCAAATGAAAATGATAGAGATTCCTGAAGCAACGCGCCTTTCCTTTGTCATTGTCTTTTGCTTGGCTTATTCAAAATGTGGCATTTATGTATTCAGCCTTGATGAATGTTGCAGGCTTTAAGTACTTTTTCCATCTCTAATGCAGTGCCGATTGCACATTGTTCTTTCTTCCTCTCCCTCTCTTTTCCCCCCTTTTTTTTCCCCTCCTATAACCTCTGCTGTCAAGGCATTGCGGGCTGAAGGGTTGCAGGCTCTGGCTAAATGGCTTTTTTGCTGTAAACGGTGAGGGTGACGGGACGATGGATCATGAGCGCTGCCGGGGTCACGCAGCGAGTGGGTGGCAGCGGCTGGAGCCGCAGCGAGGTGCTGCAGGAGCCCCAGCCCTGCAGGGAGCAGGACTTCAGCCATGAAGAGGCAGCAACCCACCTCCCCATGTGTTACTGGGGTGGTTTAGGGCGCCCCGCTGGTGTTTTGGGAAGCTCGTTGCACAAGGGCCTCACAATTTCCCTTTTGAGGGGTGGTTCCTTCCCCAGGACAAACAAGAACTCCATCCCCGACGTTCCAAATCTGGGTGTCCCCTCTGGTGGCTGTCCCGGGGTGGTCCCTGAAGGGGTGTCACATTTCTGCCATTCCCCCAGAGCAGAGTCATGTGTGGAATTTGAACATCAGGATAATGGGCCTGGATAATTTAGCTTCTTTAAAGGTTTGTAAGTATTGCATATAAACGCCCAAATTGCAGTTGGAAACGTGATAGAGATTCTTACAGTTTGCTTTCACTCTCATTTCCTTTCATTTAAGTATTTACGGTATTGAGTGTTTGATTTTTGGTTGCAAGTCCTTTCTGGGAGTTGTTTTTCTTTAGACCACACAGGCCAGAGGGTCGAGGCAAGGCTGGCCCAATGCTGGCCCCTTGCAGAACCTGAGACCTTTATGTTTGTGCTATGGAAAAAAGCTGCTCGTTTATCATGGACAAGTCTTAAAAGACAGTGCTAAAGGTGAAATAAGTCTCCTCAAACTTGTCAAAGTTGCCATATGATGAGTTACAAAAATAATTCTTTTTTTTAAATTGTTCCCTTCTCATAATTATTACAGGTATCTCAGCCATGAGTTGAGTATTTTTGTCCAAAACAATCTATTCCTTTCATAGGGTGGTTTTGCACACCTGCTAAATACCTTCCCATCCTCTGGTTTTCTATTCCAAGGCAATTCTTGACGTGCCTAAACCCCAGTTAGTTTCAAGCCAGCTTCTGAAGATGCTGAGGCTTAATTCAGCGCAGTGTTTAGGCATGTGCTTATCTTTAAATAGTCCCCCAGCAGTCACGTTGCAGAGGCAATATTAGACACATGCCTAACTCTCTGCTGACTTGAGCCTAAAAGGACTAAATATCCAAAAAATTAGATTAATTTGTGGCTTGATAGTGGAAGACTTTTGGCCTAGGAAATGAGAATGCAAAAAGTATGTAAAGCAGTTGCAGATGTGTATTTCCCAGCGAACTTGGAAGAGACCGCAAGGCAAAATGTTGATGCTGGGCGTGCAAGAATGTCTGAACATTAAAGTGCTTTAAGCTTCTTTAAGAAGTAGCTTGGGTACGAACCAAAGCTCGGGTTTAAATTGTTTCTGCAGCAGAAGCAGAGAGGCTCAGATCTTGCATTATTTATTTTTTTAAGGCGCTGGTAACTTCAGGGATTTTCCCATGTTTATGGTTTAACAAGAAGGGAGCCAAGTGTGCTGCGGTTAATGACATAAGCATTAAAATAGAAGGGTGAGGGAGATCTGGACTCGCAAACCTCTTTGGGGATTTTGGGCCAGCCAAATGACCCCCTCAGCAAAGAGGGTGGGCTGCTGCTTTCTCCAGCTTGTTCTCTGTGAGCTCCTGGCATGGGTTGCTGCTCATCACAGGAAGGGTCTCCAGGAGAAGGTCCCTGGGCATTGCTGTGATAACAACTAGAAGTCACCCAGATACAGAGGAAGGCCCAAGCTGCTCATTTCCAGTTGCACAGGAAGGCCTGGGGCATGGAGGAGGAGGAGGGCGCTGGTGTTAGTAGCAGGGGTGGTCATGTGAAGTACCTTTGCCTGTCTCTCTTTGTAGGCTGGAAAGGGAAGCCTAATTTGGAAACAACTTTTTTTGAGGTGTGTGGTTTAACAAGTCATGAGACCTCTCTTGAGGTGGAAAAGCCTGTTTTTATTCATATATCGCAAAGTGATTTTCTATCTTAGCTAGCCATGCTAGGAGTATTTTCCACCGATTTGCAAAAACAAAACTCTGGAAACCAACAGCTCCTTCCAAGAGGGAGCAACTCTCACTTGGGACTGATGGGGTTACCTGCAAAAGGTTTGAAGTGGCTCCAATTTCCAGCCAAATCCTCATCTCTGTGGGGGTTGCGGAATGCACTCTGTGTAAACTGATGTCATTCTGTGCCCCTGTGGGACTTTAGGACACTTCCCAACAGAGTGATCTCACACGATGTCCATGGTTTGACTCAGTCTGTGGTTGCATGTGTTGGTTTAGCACCTCCCTGTTGGTCTCCATGCAACTCACTTCTCAGTCTGCCTTCAGCCTTAAATTATTCCAGCTTCTTCCAGGCACTCAGCACCTCTCTTCACCAGCCTGTTTCCCAGATGGGAAAGGCCATGATCCCTCCTGGTGCAGCCAGAACAGGCTTGGCATGTCCCCAGAGCTGCAAATACTGGAGCTGTGGCAATTCCTTCAGAGCCAAGCATCCAAGGCTCCCTGCTGTGAAACTGGGGTTGAGGAGTGTCCCTGGATGAAAGCTGCCTTCCAGGAGAGGATTTGCTCAAAGGGAGGTTGTGCAGCAAAGCCTGCCCTCCGTTAGGGTAAACCGTCCTGGAGAGGCAGCTCTGGGAGGTGCAATTTGCACCTCTCTGTGCAGGCGGAGGTGTGAATTGAGTGAGGAGGCTGCCAGGCTTTGGTTCCTCCTTGGGAAACCACCGGGATTGTTTTCCAGCAGGCAACAAGGAGAAAGGGATGCTCATTTTGCAAACACCAATTTGCTGTCCTTGCCCAAATTGTTTTTCTGGGCCGTAACAATCTGGGAAGTGGGTTTGTGGGTGATCCAGCACCTCCTGCCCTGCTCCTGTAGGGTGGGACTGCATCACTGGGCTGGACTGAGGGTGGGAGAAGTGGTGGGCCTGGGTGTCAAACCTCACTTCTCTGCATTTGCTCCTTAAAATTACTGAAAGTCCTTTCTGTTGTGCTTTTGGCTGATATTTGCATGCAAAATCCTGCTTTTTGAAAGGTAGCAAAGATTCACAAGTTAACACTAATCCAGTGTGGTTTTATGTGCAGAGCTTGGTGGTGGCAGAGTCAAGTTTTCTTGATTTTTTTTTTTTTTTTTTTTTTTTTTTTTTTTTTTTTTTTTTTAAGTTGTGAAACTGCTCAGGAGTAACTGGAAAATGCTTTTTCTGACAGGAAGCATTACACCTGTCTTACCTGTTCACATTCACAGAATGCTCTGAGCACAAAGGAGGGCATTAATGAATGTAATGAATCCATCAATTAAAGAAAATTCATGTGCTCTCCATGATCAGATTCTTATTTCAAGGCCAAACTCTATTCAACCCAGCCCAGTATCCCCCAGCAGATACAATATTAAAATGTAATATCAATTGTTGTACGTGGATGTTTTTAAAAAGAGGTATTAAGTAAAAGGCATCAGTGCCTGTTTTACACAAAGGTAGAGATGTAATGAATGCTTTCACAGAAATAAGGTTTTTTTAAGAATCTCCAGCCAATTTGTCTGCATTTACCATTTGCTCTTTTAAACAAAAGTTAGAGAAATTATTGCTAGCAAACAAAAATCTATTTTAGACAAACACAATATGTCCTCAAAGATCCAGTTTGTCGTGCTGATAGTCTCATTGGCTGTGATTTGTATATTAAAAAGATTTTAATTGCCCAGGTAAGTGCCTGCACCTGCTAAGACATTGAATATTAGAGCACTTTATTCTAATCTCTTATAATATAGGGCACACTTCACCCATAAAATTATTCTCTACACAATTATGGCTCGGTTTTGCTGAGGTAGAAAGTGCAACTTAACTGTTTGGTTTTGCTCATTATTATTAAAATCATGCAAATGAGGACCATTAGGTAACAGTTGTGTAGTTAACCACTCAGTAGCCTGGTCACTGCTTTTCCTCTCCACTACAGACAATTCCAGGGCTGGGGATGTTGTATCTTGTGGCTGTGCTGGGTGGGCAGTGGGCTCTGGGCGTGTGAGCAGCTTATGTGTAATACTGCCACCAGTTGTGTGTAAACTGTTTGGTTTTCTCATGCATCCTGTTTCTGTTTAACTGGGAAATTTGTGATTTCAAAACGCAGAGACTTGTTCTGAATCGGAACAACTGGCACAAAGTTTGAAATTGCCTGTGAAAAACACATTTCTGGGACATGCTCTTTTGAATTAGTCAAAATGTTCTAGTTCAATAAATCAAAAGGTTTCACTCCAATTCAGTATTTCTTTTATAATTAGGGATATAATGCAAAGTAACAGTTCAGAACAACTTTTTCTTTGGCAATGAATAATTGACTCGCTCTGTTCCAATGAAATTTAATTTTAGGGTTTATTCTCACCACAACACCATGGTTCAATTTTTGTTCTAAAGGAAGTTCTATCAAAACGTGCTGGCTCCTGCACCAAGTATCCTGTCCAGCAAAATGGCATTTCCTGATGGAGAATGTTTTATCCCAGATGCTTTGATCAGCTCTTGCCTAGGTCCCCAAATCTCTAAACAAAACAAGGTTATTCATTACTCTCCCCATTATACCTTTATTGAAAGAATCCCATGCAGCTGAAGAGGGAAAATGCTGCGCTCTGAAGTCCAGGACACTCTGTAGCTCTTAATTGCAGCCAGGAACACAACACCACTGGTCTGTGCTACAGACACTGCTTCAAATTAATCTCTGGAGTAACTCCAGGGCCTTCAGTGGAGCTGCTCCAGGAATAAATCTGACTTCCCAGTTTTCATCCAGGTGGGTTTATTTGGATATCACAAGGTAACTGCGTGGCCATAAATCCATACAAGGATTTATGGTTCTCGCAGGCAGCTCCTGCAGGTCCCGAGGTGAGATGCTGGAATTATCAGGGTGATTTGTTTTATTTTGTCAAATGTGAAGGAGGAAATAAATAGTCATCATTTTATTTAGGTGTGTAACCCAGAAATGCTGGTGCTGGATGCACACACCAAGGTGTTGGGGAGAGGAACCAGAACCTCCTGGGTTCAGGGTGAGTTTCCACCCAAAGCTGGGCTTAGACTGAAGGCTCCTTTGCAGTGCAGTGTGAGGGGTTCACACATAAATGTAGGCTCTGACCTTGGAAGTAAATATCTTCAGACAGCTCCTTGCCAAAGTGAAATCCATCCTCAGCAGTTGTGGCTGCTTGGCTTCTTTAGGAGCAAAAAAATTCAAGATGTCTTCTGTAAGGAGTTTGGATAGACAGGGAAGCTGTTAGTGTGTGCATAAGGAGAATTATCTAGGATGTTTTAAGTGGAAAGAGTAATGGGATGAAACTGAGCTAAGGAAAACTTCAAGCCACGGAAAAAATAATACGGGCTAGTGGTCTGTGGATTGGTCTCCTGAGAGATCTAGGAAAGCCATGCCACGCTGGCCAGTGAAAACCACAGTGGGAATAGACTGAAGAAAAATATTTTAGTTGTCAGCAGGATGGACAAGGTGCCCTGTGGGATTTTCAGAGTGATTCAAGGAGTATTTGCTTTCATGTTTTGTTTTCTAATTGACCAAAACATATACAGCAGACTCTCACAGGAACTGTGCTGAGCCAAAACTCTTGCTGCAGTCAGATGAAGAACTTTTGAGCCTGCCCTGTTGGAAAACGTCCACGGGTGAAATTGTGGGAGGTATGAAGTGCAAGAAATTCCCACCAAAATGCTCATTTTGCTGCACATCCTCCCTGCAGGGGATATGTGTGTAATTAGCAATTGCTTCCAGTAAATGGCTCTCTGATCATGATGAAAATCCAATTTGGAGGAAATCATTGTAAAAAACACAATTTATTGCTGGGCCCTCACAATAACAAGTGCCTGGCTGGAGGAAGGCCTCTGCTTCCAACCCTGTTGTATAAAGGGCTGGGTTTGGGGTTTGTCTGCCCCAGGCCTCTGGCAGTGTGGTGGGGAAGGAAGTGCCCTCTTGAACGTGGCTTTTGTGCTCCATGGCCAAGTGCTGGTTGGAGGATACAACCCCTGAAGAAACCTCTTAAAAGCAGCTCTTGTTCTGTTTTCCTTTTTGCTTGGAGTAATACAGTCTCTTGATGTAAAGTCCTTACTGGGAGATGTCCCACAGGGGGAGATGCCTCCTCCTTGCCAGCTGGGGAGTCTCTGGGCTTGGTGTAATTGAGGATGGAAACCTTTCTCCCATTTACTCCATTCTTCATGAGACTTCACTGCTTCTTCAGACCAGTGTGGTCTCTCCAGTGTCCCTGTGCTACGGAGGATGAACCTTGACTGCTGTGCTGCTGCTGAGTCTCTTGTCCTACGTGTCACCAAGGGTGCCTGTCCTTGTCCTGCTCTTTCCAGGGCCCTTGGTGGTTGCACACATGTACAGAAGTAGCTTAACACTCCTGTAATGCTGGCAAAGAGGGGTTCTGACCACCTTGCTGTTGAGTTTTAGCCCCCTCAGGGCTAAAATTGCTCTGTTACTGAGCCTCCCAAAGTGAGTAGAATATACTGGAAGTTCACACTGTTTTACTGCTACTTTTATTATTATTATTATTTTCAACAAGATCATTATTCTGTGACCACATCCCTACCTAGTGAATCAAGTCTGCAGGCACAATAGCTCCTCACAGGCTGTTTCCCCCTTGGTTCCTTTTCTAAATCATAAATACTGCAAATTGTGGAGAAATTCTATAAACAAAGAGGTTCATATCTGAGCTCATCAGGACAATGCTATGTTTATATAAACTGCCACTTGTGGCGAGGAGGTATGTGACAATTTTTTATTGCTGGCAAAGGACATATTATTCAAACATACGTAGGGAAAATAAAATGAGTTTGATAAAATTGGGATGCCCCTAGCAATCAGAGTTTCACTTTAAAACAACAGTAATAATTGAAGTGCCATTCTGCTCACCTGCACTGGCAATCAGTGGCATAGTCCATTTACAAATGCCAAAAGTTTCTTATTTTGTGCAAGTGGTGTGTCTGTGGTGGGTGAGGAGTTATCCCAGCTCGGGGTGAGCTTCTTGGGAATGGGCTGGAACATCCCACGCCGCTGATGGATGGGCTGCCCTGTGCTAGGATCTGGCTCCATGGGGCTGCTGCTTCCCAGCTTTGCCTGCTGACCTCGGTGCTTTTATCCAGAGTAACCACACGTGCATTTATCACACAACTTTATGAACAGTGAAGGTTTATTACGTTGCACTTAAACCTCGTTTAACCTTTTCTCAGGAAGCAATGCTCTAAAGTGGGATTGCAGGAGTTTGCAAAAACCCGTGAGCGCCTCCTGGGCAGGGTGTGCACAAGCTCCTCCCAAGAGAAAATGCAGGTACAAACCCCACATTTGTTGCCTTCATGGTTCTGCTGCAAGAAAAAAATACTGCAGCCTAGGAAAGACTTATGGCAGGACATAACTTTGGATTTTTTTCTTTTTTTATTTCTAAATTAATTAGTGGCTCAAAAATATGTGCATCTCCCTCTTGCATGGTGGCACTTGCAGCCCCGACACCTCTCTGTGCAGGTGGCCTTGGGGCAGTCCTCAGGCCCAAAGACCTCCTGTGAGCTGTCACACTGCTCAAAAAGCTCTAGTCCTGGGGGGAAAAAGGAGAAATAGAAAGCTAGAGCTGAGCAGTACAGAGAGCTTCCTGGCAGGAGCAGTGCCCCGGGGGAGCTAATGCAAATCCCGTCACTTGGGATGGTAGAAACTTGAGTGAACGAAGTTCCAGCCTAAAGATAGCAGGGAAGCATCCCTCACAGGTGAGGAAGGGGCTTGGGAGACTTGCAAGCTGGGTAGTCTTTTTCCAAGTGTACTTTCAGTGATTTACATTTCTGTTCTGGATCGGCCCTTAGCTTGTAAAATGTTTGTGTCACTTGGGAGTGGAAAAACAGGATGAAAAAATGTGAGAGATGTTCAACAGCACTTAGTGAAATTACAAAATTACAAAAATCTTAATTCTGGCAGAGAAAAAAAACTCTTCACTTTTGATTTCTACAGAGCCAGAAAACTTTATAAAATTAGCTTTGATCATATCACACCTGATGTCCCCTCCACCTCCTTGGACATCTTCTCACACAGGGGTTGTAAACACACAGGTTCCTGACCATTGTCAATGAAGACATTTCTTAGAAAGTCAGAGCCCCTGCAAGAAGCAGCCAAAAATAAACACCTCTTCCAAGTGGGTGGCAAATGTTGCCAGAGGTTGATAGGCATTTTCTGTAGGCCCGGGAATGGGCAGAGGAGTTGCAGGAATGGCTCTATTGAAGGTGCTTGGGCCAGAGAGTGCAGCTTGCAAGGAAACCTGAAGATGAAATCAGTAATTTACCTTGTGGTATGACTGAGATGGGTTGAGTCTTCCCAAGTCAACTTAGAGGTAAGCAAAAATGTGCCATAACAGTGTGTTTTTGAACCACAGGATAGAGGCTTAATTGATTTGCTCTTTATTCTTTGCAAAAGACAGCTGAATGTCAAAGGTCTTTCTTTTGTGAAGTACTGGAAAACCCGTTGTCAAACAACCTCTTCTCATTTAATAATTTATCCCATTTTGTAAAAGAAAGGCAGCTGACACGTACTAAATCTAGTCCATGTTTAAATTACTGCATTGAACAATAATAAGAGGAATGAATAATCTAGTACATCTATTTAAAATTAAACATATATGAAACTGTTTTTCCAAATGATCACCAAGGGCTATCGTTTAAAGGCAGGACAGAAGCCACGAACAGAATGAAAATGCCGAGCAGTAGTTTGCAAGTGGCAGCAGAATTATTTATTCTATTTTTTCTATACATAAGGAATAGAGCTAGATGAACAATGTTTAAGCATGTCAGAATTTCATCAATTTTGCATGAGCATTCACAAATATCCTGGTGGGGGTAATTGCTTGCAAATACATTTAAACTAATGATATGTTATGTCCTTACTTGATATAAAACTATTAAAAGATACGTTATTGCATTTGACAATGCCATGAAGCTGGGTCAAAGCTTAATGACAGATTTCTGCATTCGTAAATTAAGATATACTCTGCTGGAAGGAAATATTTTGTAAAAATAAAAGCCATCTACTACAAAAGTTTGATCATTGATCTAAGGTTGCTTTTTGATTTCTCCAACCACTGGGCTTGCAAAAGTAGAGGAAAGGGAGATTCCATTGTAGAGGCAACTCTGGAAATTCCAGTGTGGCTCTTCCGCATGCAGCAGGAGTAAGGAGGCTTGTCTGAGACACCCAGTGGTTTTAACAGTCCCACTGGAGACTTGGTGTGAAGCTTGTGCATCAGCTGGTCAGAGTGCTTGGTTTTCCTGTGGGAAGAGCAAGAGAGTTTATTCTACCTAAAGCTGAACATGCTGTGGAGATTTTTTAGCCTGAGAAGAAATTCAGAAAACAGATACTGTTGACATCAAAAGACTGAGTAAGCTTCATAGGCTGAGGTTAGTGTGATAAGTTTAAGGTCTGGCTGTTGCTCAGATCCCTGGCTGAGGTATCCCTGGCTGGTTCAGTGTGGCAGGAGTGTGCCACAGAACAGCTCCATGGGCATCAGCTCTTAATTTGTGACACTGCTGGTGAGCAATTTCAGTTATTTACTGAAAGGTGTAATAGATATGGAATATTTAGAAAATAAAATGTCCACAGGATGCAGCCAGGCAGCCTCCACTGGGCAATAGAAAGGTCTTGGAGCAGTGCAGATGTCTGGGAAATACTGTGTTGTCCCAGGAGAAGCCATGGGATGTTATGACTGTAAGAGAGATACACTGATCAACTTTTACTAATGGTTTCTGGGTGGTGGGAATTTTGTGATGATGTGAGGCACTGTATCCATTATAGCAAAGGAAACGTATTCCTTGTGGAGGGTGATGCATCCCGCGGAGATGCGGCCACTCTCTGCCCAGCAGCAAGTGGAGAGGCACCAGGAGTGATGATAAACCCTCATTTGCCCATTCAGAAGGCCACCCCAAACTGTCATGATGGCCATGGGATCAAGCCTGGACGGGTCCTGGCCTGTGCTTGGCTGTTGTGGTGGGGTTTGAGCAGCTGCTCCGGAATGTTTTACGGCCTTTGCCGCAGCCGGTGGCCTCCGCTGCATGGTAATCCTGAAATATCCCTTCCCGTCACTTCTCGCGCTCTCTTCCACTCTTCAAATTGCTCCGATTCCCAACATCATTGAGGATTATTATAACCTCCCTTCTTAATGTACTATAAATTTTATTATAAAGCACGAATTCTTCAGCTCCCAAGCCCCATCTTGCAGGGAGACAGCGCGCTGTAGTTCTTCCTCTCGCAGTAATGTGAGCAGAGAGCTAATGAAGGTCTTTATGTAAATTTTCCAGTTATCAGGTGAAATCTTCACATTGAAATCTGTCATATGGTATAAAAATTCTTTATGTTATCAAATGCTAATGATAACTCAGAACACAGAGCCCACGGAGGAGCTTTGAAATCCTTCATAAAAACTGCATTCGGCCCCAGCAACCGGAGCCTTGGATTTCTACTCCGACTACTCCAGTTTGTAATTAGCATAGTGCAGGCTTCTCTGCCCTCTGAAACCATAATGTTAATTACAAAAATTACACTGTGTTTAAAAGTGCAATTAAGAGACTGTGCTGCACAAAGGGAGCCGTGGAACCTCTTTGCACACTTTGAAGCCAGGTCACAACGCAGCCCATGAAAGAGAGTCCAAGGCTCGCTCCCTGCTAAAGGCTTGGGAAGATCATAGGGAGAGCTCAGCTGAAATGAGCTCCGGTGGGCTCTGCTCAGCCCTTAATGAATAATACTCTTCCTTGGGAGGGAAAGTGGTAAAAGGCAGAGGGTGGGGGGAGAATATTGAACTAATTAAGGACCTGATCCTGTAGTGGTTCTTGCATCTGCTTGGGATGACTGCTGCAGTGGGGAATGAGTGCAGGATCCGGCCTTGGGAGGTCACGGTGCAATCACAGCTGCAAGCAGCCTATGATTGCCTCAGTATTTACACAGCACCTGAAAGCAAAAAAACCCTGTGTTCCTTTGTGTCTTTGCCATATTGAGTAACTTGGAAAAAATGTAATTCTTCTGTACTGGTCCTCAGCTAGAGGGTTTGTTCTGCTCTGGGGAGCTGGGGTGTCCCCTGTGCTTCAGATGGTGCTGGGTTTGAGCGTGGTGGTTGCCAGTCGAGGGAGCCCTTGGTCCTGCCCTTTTCAGCTCACAAAGGGAGCAGAAGGCACCTCCAAAGTATTTGTGGAGGGGCACGAAAAAGCTGGAAAGCTGAATTGCACAGTGCCAAATGTTGCATGAAAGACTTGGGAAAAAACCAGATTAATTAATTTTTTTACCTTTTAAGTTATTTGATAATATGAACTTTAGTAGTCTCTTCCACCAAAGGCCTTCCAAGTGCCTTGCACAAGGTGTTAATTAATTAATTAAGACTCAGAGCACCCCTCTGTGGTCAGTATCTGCACACCAGCTTGCATATAGAGAAATTGAGGCACGGCCAGCGGCCGAGGGGGTGTGGGCAGCTGCACCCAGCCAGGGCAGGAGAGCCCCTGGGGCCCCATCTCTTCCTTCTGCACCACGAGAAAGTTGTTCTTGTTCATGTGCCTGGCTGAAAGAAACCAGGCATCCCTGTGGCACGGGCTGCCGTGGGTGTTTTGGAGGAGGGTGGTGTGGGGAGCAAACACCGGATCCCACCGTTGCAGCCCTCTGCTCCAGCTGAATTCCAAGGCCACCCGCCACCTCCATCGGCACTGCTGTGCGCTCACAGTGACACTCGTGGGGCAGGGCTAGGCCACACTGGTGTGGGAAGGCTGTCGGCCTGGTTCTGATACGAACCACGAGCCACTTCCTTGAACTTTCCAGTAACTTTTCCATACAGCCTCATGTGAAAAAACTTCAATAACTGTTCAATAAATCATCAAGCTGACCTTTTCCAGTAAAAACGAGCACTGCCATGGGTGATGCTGAGAGTGTGTGTGTGTGGTGGGGGCATGGGGGAAGCCAAGGGGGAGCCCAGCTTTGCCAAGAAACTTCAGTGCAGCCAGCAGCCTTGGATTTATTTTGCTTTGGTGTTTAAAAAAAAAAAATCCACTTTCCTTCTCTTTGCCTTCTACCTGCCCAACTGGTTATAGACCCAGACAGTTTACATATGTGATCCTTCCTATTTAGAAAATTAATGGTGTTTTCTGGCTCCAAATCACAGCTTGTGGTGCTCTGCAGGCGATGAAAAACTTGGCCAGCTTCAGCAGCAAAGCAGCCATCAGAAAATTAACCCTTGGTGGCAAAAGAGCAAAGGTACCCCAGCGAGGTCCACGAGAAGTGGCAGGCTGCAGCTTTCAGGTGTACCTACATATGTTAGCAATGTAAAACCAGCGCAGGCAGTCCCCCCGGAGAGTGCCCATCAAGCATGTTTGTAGCTGGATACTGTGGAGAGGGCATGGCCACATCACTTGGCAGCGAGAGCGACCAATATGCCACGGTTTTCATTAGAGCACAGGAGAACTGCTGAGCAGAGATTATGAATCAGAAACGCCTCTCTCAGCTCTACCTGGCTGCACAGCACTCGGGCGGCTACTCTCCAGTGTTCCAGCAATTCCCTGCCGCTCCGGCCTCAGGTCTTCTCCCATCCTTCTGTTTGTCATTGGCAGCAGTGCACAGGAGCGTAGATATTGCAGAAAACTTAAAATAATTTTTTAAAGAATGGATGGGGGGGGCTAATGCATTGCTGCATGTTCTGTTTTGGCTTTGAGGGGTGAACTCTTCTGGGTTGCAAAGCATGGTTGTGGCCAGTGCTGTCATTGCCCCTGTTCGGGGGAGGGGTCTGGGGATGTGTGAGCAGTTTGTGGGTTTTGCAAAGATCTTGAATTTCCATGATGTGAAAGTTGTTGCTTTGTGGCAGGAGGATCAGTGGCGCTTCCCCAACTGTCCCAAAGTAGAGAAAAAATAACGTGGAGCAACCAGAGGAAGAGTAACACTGCAGCTCTCAGTGCCCCAGCTGTGGTGCAGCTCCCGAGCGAGCAGAGCTGGCAACAATCCATAGCCAACACCCTTCCCTGTGCTGGGGGACAATCCATTCCCAACACCCCTCCCTGTGCTGTGGGGGTGCCCAGAGCCCTGCAGGGTGGCCATAGCACAGGTCAGGGCTGTGCTGCCTGTAATTTAGAAGTAAATGAGGCAAGGTTATTCTGAGGTGGCCTTGTGACAGGGCAAGTGGGGAGATACTGCAATGACACTAGTGGCACTTCTCCTCGTGGGTTGAGGGATCTCTGCAGTGGAGTCTTTCAGTGGCCATTTGGGCTGTGTGTGGCTGTGGGATCATGCTGGCACCGTCCCTTTGGGAGAGGCTTTGCAGTGCTTGTTGTACCACATCAGGAGGTGGAAAAGCTGCTCTTTGGGTTTTCCTGTCACTTGCTGGAGAGTGAAGCATCTTTGCTCTCCCTGTGCCTTTCTGCTTGTCCCTTGTCCTACAAGCGTATTTTTTTTCATGGCCTGTTTTTTGAATGGAAGAGCATCAGGGTAGGCAGTGCCTGTTGCTGGTACCTGGTAGCAGAGGTGCCAGAGTGGGGTCCTGTGTTGGCTGCAACAGAAATGGGGCAAGCATTGCCTCTGCTGCCCCTGGCCCCGTGCGTGCTCATCCTGCAGTGCTAAGGCTGGTTTTATCTCTGGGCTCACGGTGCCGGAAACCACAGCCGTTAATTTCACTGCCTCTGGCTTGGGGCTGTGTGGAGCTGAGTGAAATCAGCCTGTCCTCCTTCCTGCCTCCCCAAAACTGGGGGCAAACAACAGTAGAGTGTGAATTACTCCTCTCTGGTTTACTTAGACAAAAATGCCCTAAACCGAAGACTGATGTGATTATAGATGATGCATTTTCAATTAGCCTTTGTTAACGCTATTAATAAGATTAATAACGTACAGTAAAAATGTCAATAAGCTTATCTCCATAATTTTTGGATCAGCCTTTTGGCTGGGTAGCAGCGAGCCCTTCCCTGCGCAGCCTCTGTGGGCTCAGGAGTGAAGTTGCTGCAGTAGGATTTGATTTCCAGAGAGCAGATAGGGCACGCTTGTGCTCTCCCTTTGGCAGCCGCTGCTGTAACGCTGCCTGGAGACCCAGGGCTTGCGCTCAGAGCGCTGGCAAAGTCGGTGCAGCCCAGGACTTTGCAAAGTTGCTGCACAGCAAAATCTCCTCTAAAAAAAGCTCATTTTGTATTACCTGGGCTGGCGTCGGTGACCCCGTTATGAACTGAATGATAAATCATGCAAGGAGCTCGCGTTCCTTCTCTGGTTTAAAACGTGCGACACAGCAGCGACCGGTGTTAATGTACAAAATTAATTGCCCCAGTGAGACACTTCTTCCCAAAAAGTAATAATAGTTAGGATTTAGCCTGGCGAATGTGAAAACCCTCTGGTATACTAATAAAATGAAAAGGTTTCGCAAAATAATATCCCAAATAATTGGGTTCCCTCTACCAAAGGACCCCATGTTGTTTCTCTTAAGCAATATAAAAAAAAAAATTGTGATTATTCCTTTGGACTTAATAAAATGTAATTGGAAAAAATCTTGAAAGAAAACGTAAGGTAATCGCTTTCACTTTTCCCAATCAAGTTGATGTTGCTTTCCCTCTTCCATCCTCCTTGTAAGGTGAAGAAGTCTTTAATGCATTTGGATCATTCAAGAGACAAAAAAAAAAAGAGGGGGAAAAGAAGCAAAACAGCTTTTTTCTCTTTTTATTTACAAGTGGACTCACAATGTTTATTTCTGGTGGTAACACACTCACTGCAGCTCTCTTTGGTTTGAAGGGCTGGCTGGTTTGGCGATGGGGATATTTTTTTAAAATTTTTTTGGGGTTCGTGACCGTTGGGGCGAGGTTTGGGTCTTGATAATTTTTTTAAATTTTTTTTTTTAAGGCGCATTTGACCGTTCAAACTTTCGAACAGCCCTGGCTTGTAAATCCAGTGCCCATTGCCCCCTCCTCCCGCTCCCCAGAAACTGCATGCTCCTACTGTGCTGCATTCATAATCAAATTAGTGCGCTGTGAATAGGTTAAAAAAACTGTTATCCAGCCGCTGCCACGAAAGATATTTTAGCCCACTCCCCACAAAGCCCTCCCTTCCCCGCTCCCCCTGCCTTTTTTCCTCCCTCCGCAAGACATAAAGACATCCACGCGGACAGAGAGATCTTTACCTTACTTCTCCTCTGCAATCTTAGCCCTCTTTTATTTATTCCCCCCCACCCACCCAACGTAAGAAAACAAAAGTAAATTCTCCCGAAATGAGCTGCTGGCAAGAGAAAAAGGGGCGCTGGGGGGGGTGGGAAGGCGGAGGGGCTGCGCGCGAGAGATGCTATAGGGAGACAGCGCTGGAGATAGTTGTCCCAGCTACGAGATAAAAGCTACATTACATGAAATTAATGGAGGCTGTCTGAGACATACATGAATCACTGTTTCAACACTAAGAAACCAGCACAAAAGAATAAAGAAATCTGAGTACTAACTATATCTTCAAAGGTCTCCTATTTACCCAGCTATACCGGGTACTGACACAAGTGGGGGGAAAATATAAGAAAAACGCACTGCTGTGATCGAATGAATGAGACCATATGAGCTATATTGGTGCCGTATGCATTCTATTTAGCTGATATCAAACACAGTTTAATGA
The DNA here is from genome assembly GCF_020740725.1 of Corvus hawaiiensis. Lineage (NCBI taxonomy): Eukaryota > Metazoa > Chordata > Aves > Passeriformes > Corvidae > Corvus > Corvus hawaiiensis. The sequence goes on from NC_063215.1 coordinate 118,514,686, forward strand.
AAGTTAAATAGTTTCTGAGGAGTGCATGAGCTGGAACAGATTAGATTCCACCGAGGGGTCTGTCAGCATATTGTTGCTCACATGTATTCCCTGCTCAGAGCTGCCACAATTCCAGCACTCCATTAGCAATACACAAAAGACTTATGCAGATAGCGGGCATAAGCACGTACCGCCATGTTGGGAAATAAAAAAAAAAAAAAAAAAAGAAAGAAAAAAAGAGGGGAAAAAAAAGAGAGAAGAGAGGGGGAAAAAAAATACCCAGATGAAGGTTTTGTTCAGTGCGTTCATCTGAAAATAGATCTCTGTAATTTGAAAGTGATAAGAATAGATGGAGAAAAGGAGAAGTGGTGGGGGCTGTCAGAAAAATAAAATAAGAAAATAAAATAAAATAAATAGAGGAGAAATACGTAAACTCCTTTAAAAGAACAGATCTTGCACCAAGTATATAATGAGGTTTTGATCTTTCAGGGAACAATGACATGGGCGAATGCTGTGCCCTTTTGATCTGCAAGTTACATCTGGTCTTAAAGGCACATTGGTTCCCGTGGCTCCTCTGCCCAGAAGTTGCAGTGGAAGATGATTTTTTGGAGAAGGGGGGGGAAATTCTTCCTACAAAACAACATCTCTCAGGCTCCTCTGTCTTTTTATTTTAAGATGCAGAATTCATCCCAGAAATACCACCGGACAGCCTGTGTGCCTGGTACAATCGCTGTCACTGAAACTAACATGAATTGAGATTAATTTTTATCACTTCAGAGGATTTTTATTCCTTTCCCTGGGAAAAAGAAGAAAAAAAAAATCCTCCTTCTCAGAGGTGTCTGTTTTAAAATTAGTAGTAGGATAAGGCTGGTGGGGGTATTTAGATATCAGATGGCAATAGCTCAGTGATTATTGCATTTTGATTTAATCTGACAGAACTGATCTTGCACCATGAAATCTGTATTTTCACAGGAAAATAGGAGTTGCCATACTGGAACAGACCATTTGTCCACCCGGTCCAGCGCCTGGACCCATCCATGGGGGTAGCAAATCCCTCCTGTACTTGCACCCTCCATAATTATTTATATTATTTATCACAGGGGGGAACAGTGTTTCCCCTTGCTCCTGACTGACAGTCCCTTCACACCCTACGGCAGCAACATTTCTTTGCCCTGAAACTTTTTTTTAACCCAGCGAAGTGCAGCCACGAATATTATTTCTGCCCACGGAAACACTGCAAACTCCTTCTGGAGCGTGCCTGGAGGTGACAGGGACGTTTTCATCCGCTTAGGTGTGGGAGGGCAGGCGCTGCCCCCATCCTCTCCCCTTCCCCTTCCCCTTCCCTCCCCACCCGCCTCTTCTCTAATTCGGTCAAAGAAAAGGGGGCACAAGTGAAAACACGATGATTTGTTCGGGTTTCTTTCTCTGCAGCTGGGAGCCTGCCTTATTAATATTATCTGGGCTGGGAGCGCGCAGTGTTTCCTCAGGCATCTCTTCTGAGTCATTTTATCATTATTCATAGGGATAAAAATGGCCCAAACCAAGGATCCATTTAGGGTTGCCTGTCAGATCCACTAAGGTAATTGGCTCCATTTCTTCATTCCCATTCTAAATTAAAATAATTTTATTAAGTGGTACAGTAGGTGTTTCACCTGTGTCACCAGCTGCCTATTAGAGCCAGAAAGGGCTTTTCCACATTATTTCTGTCTGCTCTTATAACATTATGTCATCGTATTCCGCGTTACTTCGTGTCAGAGGTTGCACAGTCTCGTGTACTTAAGTCCAGTGGTTACAAAATGTAGGTCCAAGATGCCGTTTTCGGGGTGAGGGCAAAGTCAAATACACTTGACTGTTCCAGCTCTGCTCACTGCTTCCCAGATAGAATTCACACAGCAGGAAAAATCACTGCAAGACTGAGAAGCGGGGTCCATGGCGTGATTGAAAATGTACCACCAACAAAAACAATGAACCAGTGGTAGTGGTGATGATCCCAACAGGAATGTTTGGAGGGGAAGAGCTGGTGTTAGAGCTTTGCTGCCTGGGCCTGGGAGGAAAACATGTGGGTGGGTCTCCATGGAGGGAAAAATGTGTGGCATGGCTGGTCCCTGCAGGTAGCAGCCGCTGGCGGTCCTGCTGCTGGCACTAACGTGGTGCTAAATAACAGAGCCTGGCCAAGTGTGTTTAGGGTTAGTTTCTTCTTCAGGGCAAGGTGGTTCTTCCTCGTGGAAATATGGCTGGGGTCACTAAACCCACTTTAAAGAACTGAGATGAGGCTCAAAAACACTGCGGTGAAGGCGTTCAGTGTCAAAATATGGAGTTTGCAGCTCCCAGGTTCATGTTTGGAGCGTCCAGCCACGTCAGTCAGGGATAGGGGCTGTGCATCCAATAGCAGTGTTTGCATTTAGTGTTCAAGCATGAAGCATCTCCAGCCAGTTTTTGGCAGGTGCATAAATACACATTTGAGTGTCCATCTGAATTAGACTCCTTGAGGATGGCTCACTGCCCACTGAGATCCCTACATCCCATCAGGGCAGGGAGAACCATGAGCAGTTAGAGAAGAAACATCAGAGAAAACTCCTGATGGGTATTTGATTTTAGGCTCCCCACAAATCACTAGCTACCAGCCAGGTGGAAGTTTCCACCAGCAGGTAAGACAAGCCGCGTTATCTGAGAGTGAGAGAAGTTCGCTTTTCCAACGGACAAAGTCATTTCCGTCCAGAAAAAGGTGCAGTTGCACAGGAACATTCCTTGTGGTTAGATAGGGAAGGGGGGGAAGAAGGCATGTTTGTTCAGTTTTCAGGGATCTTGCAACTGTTTTTCTTCAACCTGCAGGTGGCATTAGCACTAAAAATGGATTTTTCTTTCTTTCTTGAAAAGTGTTTAGCAATGAAAAGGGAGAAAGCTGCGAGGGGATCTGTAGTAGGACTGCGTGCTTGGAGTTAGTCATGCTAACTGCAGATGGCATTTTTGCATGTTTTATAAGGCAGGGATATACAAACGTTTTAGCACCCTGAAATATAATCTCTCCAGTTTCCGGAAGCAGGCGGGCTGGGAGGACCGGAGGAGCTGAGCTTAGGCTAAATCTGTGCAACTGCGAAGGAGCTGAGCCGTGCTCGGAGCCGTGCTGGCACCTGTCCATCGCGGTGTCACCTCCAGCCAGGCAGCACCTCGAGCTGCCATCTCACCCCCAGCCCTCGGTGCCGGGTGTCCCGCATTGCTGAGGGGCAGCTTATTGCAGGCTGAAGCTGGTGCCCGCTAAAATCAATGGGAGAACTCCCTGAGGGCTCAGTGGAGTGGGATTGAACCCTCCTCCACAGTGAGGAGTGCTGGGAAAGAGCTGCTGACTGTGGCTGCTTGGTGTCTTGGATGGTTCGGCTGTGTAATGGGGAATAGGAATAATCCCTGTTTGCCTTCTCTACCTGGCATGAGGAGCTGGAAATACTAATTAGTGCTGAAACAAGGCTTTAAAATAGAAAAGCTTATTTTTCCTTTTTTTGGGGGTTCGGTTTGTTTGTTGGTTTTTTTTTTTTGTGCGTGTATGAGGAATGGGAATGGACTCCCATTTTAAACTATAAGATCCATCCCAAACCCCGTCACTAATCCCTCCACCTTCCCAACACACCAAAGTGCCCCATGGGGCCCAGTCCCAGTGCTGTTCCTTCCAGCAAGGCTGGAGCCTTGTTTCACCTTGTCCTGGCAGACTGAAAATGAGCTTTTTATGGCCATAGTCATTTGGATTAGAATTCCAGTCCAGGGAAAGTCCACTCGGGATGCACGAGAAGAGCAATCCTGGAAGAATGAAGCCTTGCAAACGCATTTCCCAAATTAAAAATGTGGAATGAGCATCATAAGAAAACAAGTGGCTGCTGGCTTCACTGATACTGCAGTCCCCAGAAGAAAGCCAGGCGAGCTAAAGAGAAGAGTAGAACCAAAACGTTGCCAGAGAAAGAAACCATCAGCCAAGGCCACAGAGCTCTCACCAGAGGCTGTGTGGAGATTTTTTTTTTTTTTTTTCTTTTTTTTTTCTTTTAAGGCAAACCATTTTGTTACTGCAAAGTGCTAATTTGTGAAAGCAAAACAACTCCAGGCAAAGGGTGTGCTTTGACAAATTTCCCATATTGAGGAGGGGCGGGGAGAAGCATGAAAAAGAGGAGAAAATAAATGTAGAACGATTGCAATGTCATGGGGGGTAAGTGGTACGTTTGAGACAGGGGCTAAATCACTGTTAAATCACTGCAGGCAGAATTGATGTGAGACTGGAGCACACTGAGAACTGGGCAGGGGCATAAACCTAATTGATTTGAGGCTGGAGCAGGGAGTTAATTGGGGGCCAGGGTGGAACAGTAACTAACAGAGTGCTGTGATAGCCAAAAGCATATCTCACTCTCCGCTGTCCTGCCTGTGCTGGGTGTGCGTGCCGGCCGCTGGGAATCACCCCAGAGCCTAAACCATGACTTCAGCCTGTTGGTTGCAGGCCGGCTCCATGCCTTTGGAGAGGGCTTGAGCATCTTTTGAGAGCTTGGGATTGCTCCCTGTTGTGATGGACCTCAGGAGAGAGCAGCACTTGTCACCCACAGTCTTGTTTTGGCTGGGGAGGGGGAGCAGTGATTGCTGCCAGAACAATTATTGTGGGAAAATGTTCACTCTCTCAGAGAACTTCATTCCTCTCGGAGTAGCACCACAGGTCCCCAAGGAAACCACCTAGACCAGGTCCACAGTTACTCTGCACAAACGTTTCCTTTTTTTTTCTTTTTCCTAAAGACTGTTGAATTGAGCACTCAAACTTTGAAAATGCAAAGATGAAGGTTGCCTGGGCAACTGCTTTGCACTGAATGAGGAAATGATCTTGTGAAACAAACATTAAGTGATCGTGTAATTAAAGACTGAATCAAAATTCCATTGTACCAGGAAGGAGCCTAAATTAAAGTTGACCAGGCAACTTTCAGTTTGGCATTTCCTAAGTTTTAAGAACTTTATTTAAATCGACTTTCTTTAATTATTTCTCCTCTTGTATGCGATCTTAGGTTTTTTTCTCCTAGAAAATTTATGGCATATTGGTATGTTGTAGCCATGCTCACCTCTAGCCACAATGCAAGTGTCAGCCCAGGAGCTGTAGAATCCCAGATTCCCAAACGCCCACCACTGGGACAGAGGGTGCAACTTTCATCTGCTGCCCTTTGGGGAGCGACAGCTGAAGGAACAACGTGACTTTTGGGTTTGTTATTGTGTACAGTTTGCCACGCTGCGTCATATGGGCACTGAATTTAGTCTACACCAGATGCACCAAAGAAAGATGCAAGAATAAGTACGGAGACGTAGAACAGTCTGTCCACAGGAAGACTTCACCCAAGCCACTTGTAGTTAGAGGTTGTTTTAAACCCTCAGGAATAATTTTTATTTCCCTTCCAAACCCTACTTTTTGTTTATTTTTTTGGCGGTGGTTTTGGATTTAGATTCTACCCTTTCACCATTTCCATTACCCAGTGTGTCAGAGGAATGTGGAGACTCAATGCTCCTGAGGTCTGCCTCAAGCTCTGGGGCACGAGTGTGGTCCATTGCAATTGTCAGTAATCAGTCAGGAGAGGCAGAACCTCAGACCTGCAGCATTATTAGTGCACGTGGTTAAGGAAAACTTCGAAGTGATGTCCAGTTCTATGTAATGCACAGATCCTTCCAAATAATACCTTCCATTTTGTTCCTTTTGCAAAACCACTGTGGCATCTTCCAATGCATTACTGTGTATTTGCCATTTCGAACCTGTATTTAAGACTTTGCATCAGCAAACTCCTCTCTTCAATTCATCTGGAAACACGCACGTGTTTTTAGCTCACGCATTTTTTAGCTTACTAAGCGATAGTTACACAGAGCTCCACCATTCCCTTGCTATTTTCAAGGGCAAGAAATGTCCGTGCATGCAGCATGTGCTGGGGCCTGGCTTTTATTATTATAATTGTTATTGTACTTAGCTATCTGTCAATGCAGAGCTTCAATTTGACACAAATTATCTCTGCAGTGGTGCGTTCCTACCGTGAGATGCTCTCCCGCCTGCCAGCTCCGAGCGCGGAGGCAAAAGAGTAGTTTTAACCTTCTCCCATCTGCACCCAGTCTAATTTTACCTCATGATCTCACTTAATTTTTTTTTTTTTGGTGTAAATCCCAGGATATGCAAATAGTTCCTAAGAAGTGTGTCAGGAAATATAGTCATAGGGAAGATATAACTTGTATTTAGAGAACTCACTAGGGGTTTGGGGCACCTCAGTTCTCATCTTTCCAGGGACACAGCAAGACTCAAAGGGAGCACTTGCCCATGACTGCTTGGCTGGCTTCCCTCAGTAGCTCTTTACCCTCACCACTCAGGTAGTCTTTGTCAATGTATTATTTTTTAATCTTAATGACCACTTTATGATTTTTTTCCCCTCATACCCAGTGTTTATGCTGGAAGCAGTGGCAGAAGTTGATGCCGTTTTGGGATAAGGGGGCTGAAAGACCTCCCTTTCGCCTTGCTGATGAGCACAAGTAGTGCCTGTTTCTAGGCAAAGGAGACTCTGTGTCTGTTGAACTCAGCTTTTTACTGCTTTCATTTTTCCAGGATAGGTTGGGAAGTTCATTCAAAGTTCTTCCTTTACTGTGGGACATCCCTGACATTTTCCCATTGACACAGACAACTGGTGTGATTCAGTGACCTTCTGCACCGACCCTTCAGATGGATTCTGTTCCTGCTTCCTCACCCAGCCTGCCCAACCATTGCATCCTTGTCCAGCTCCACTGTTTTGCTGCCATCAGCTGACTCCCAGTCTCATTGCTTGCCCAGGCACAGGGTCTCTTTTTTAAAAAATTATTATTACCATTATTCCTACAAGTGTTTTTATCTCCTGACTTAGCCCAAACAGCCTTACTCTATTCCTCATCATTTAGCATTGGCTCCTCTCTGCAGAGTCTGTGTCCACCCAAGCAAGGCCAGCTGTAACCCATCTTTCCCATCCCATATTTCAATTTTGCTTGACCTGTTATCCCATGGATTTCTTTCCATCCTCACAGTCTTCCTTACGTGTCCTCTTCTCCCCCATTAAATGAAGTTTCCTTTTCTGTGTCTTTGAGACCTGGAGATACCCAGGGAAAAATGATTCCCGTTGTTCTCTCCAAGGCCCCTCTTCCAGCAGCTGGAAGCTGCAATTACAGAAAAAGTCTGGTTTGAGTTTGGCGAATTTATAAGCAAATGAAACAGTCTCTTATAACGGGAAGTGTCATACAGCCTTAGTAATAGACAGTGCCATCAGCCCCACCTGTAATATGTGCATGTGTGTAAAAATGAAACCTGAAAACTGAATGAACATGAAAAGGCCTCGACCTACTTTCAAACTGATAGAAATGCTCCCCATCCCTAATGGAAGCAGACAGGACAGGCCTTGTACATCTCTGGCTTCATTTTGCAGGAGTGTGTTACAAGTGCCGAATTAGTGTGGAAAGGACTCTTGCAGACAATGAAAGTGGGGAAGGGTTTTTTGCAGGACCCGCATGCACCGGGGTAAAACACACAGGCTCCTTTGAATCCCAGCCCTGGCGAGTCAGGCAGATGCTGAAACATGCGGTAACCAAAAGTAGGTCCAAGCCTGCGCCCTCCAGTAGACAGATCTGTCTTCTGACAGGCCCAGAGTCTGCTCTCCAGCTGCAACCCAGAGGAAATTCAGAGTGAGACAGGGATTCAGAGCGTCCTCTTTAAGCCCACCATTAGCTTATTAGGAAACCAAGAGCTCTTATTCCTGGAAGCAACGTTTTGTGAACTGTCATACTCATTTCCTTCACACGCTGGCACAGATTGCCTGCTTGACCCGAGGGCTGAAGCCATTTACATTTTTGATCTGCTCATCTCTCAGAAACCTCCACAAATTAGAAATACCACAAACCATGTTTGTTGTCGCGAGGGCAGAGGAGTCTGAAGCGAGGTCTGGGTGCTGTGTTTGACCTCGGCTGAAATGCCGGTTCAAAATAGACCTTCTTTGAAGAATCTCAGAGTCTCTGAACTTCAAAGCACTGGCTAATGTCTAATTGACTGTAGGTGAGTATTGCTTTACAGGAGAGCTCTGCTGCACCAGAACTCTCAGACCAAGCTTCTCCAGTGCCTTATAGGTGAATGAGTGAATTCAAAAGCTACTAGGATCTCCGAAAAGATTTTGAGTTGAAGCTGCATAATTGCAGCACTTTTTCCTTCTTTGTTAAGTAAGATTCCTAATGAGCTTTGTACAGGAGTCTCTCGCTCTCTCAGCTGAGAAATGCTGTAAGACAGCGAACACTTTATTTCCTTAATCTTTATTCTTCCTCACAGTGTCTGTTTGCCATGGGTATGCTCTGCCTCGCACTTTTGCAATGAGGACATGTCTATCCTTTCTGCTTCCCTTTGGTCCCAGCCCCTTCAGATGGGCATCAGGGTGGCACAGGTGCCACTCTGGATGGGACCCTTGGAGCTGGCCCACATGTCCAGGCCTAGGAGAGGGTAGAGAGCGAAACCCTAGGAGCAAGCTGGTAATGCTGCAAGATTGAGTGTTCAAAACCGCAGTATTTTTCTGTGATGAGGCCATTTATAATTTACCACCATTCGCTCCTGCTAAAAAATTTCTCTAATTCTTCCCATGTGAATGGAGAGCGTGCAAGGAGCACCAAAAGTTTCCTCTCTTGTTCTCCCATTCATTTTCTTATGCTAAAGCCCTATGGATGAAACCTATTCCAGGTACCAGAGAGCTTTTCCTGTAATCTACCCATGGCATCCTTATCAAAAGTGTTACCTCCAAAAAGAGTTCCTTTTAACACTAACTATCCTTTGAGCCAGCTCACTCACAGCATACAAAACTGTATAGAGGCTTGGCAGGATTGGTTTTTTCCCCCCCTTTTTTTTTTCTTTTTCATTAAGTACCACATGTGCCTCTCTTTGCATATATGGAGGGGCTTCCCACCTCCTTGAAGAAACCACATCATGTTCTGTAGGAACCCAAGCTAACAGGTATTAAATGGGTGGTTATTGTTTAGTGATGTGCTGTAATGCTTCCCACATGACCTGGTGAGGAGGCTTGTGGTGCTGGAGGTATAAGAATTAAACTAAAAGTCTAAAGAAATAGTGGTAATTAAAGAAAAGGGACATAAGCTGTTGCTAGGAAAACATTTTTTGAGGCTGAGTCTTCCCTGGAAGGTTTGGTGTGCCCAGGTGGTTTTTGCCAGCAAGGGGAGATGAGGATGTGATCAGCCCCATGGGCATGGAGGTGGCTACTTGAAGGCAGCCCCACAGGAGCTGGGGGAGAGAGAGGAGTTAATCTCCTGTCCTCTTCACCCAGGGGAATGTTTATTGCCTAGCAGGGAAGGTCTCCTTTCCTTAGGTGAGTTAAGTCAGCCTCTGCTTTGTTTGATGCTGCCCATTTGAGGAAAGCTTCTCCCTGACCTTCTGCCAGAGAGACTGATGACAAGGATGGTTTGAACTAACCTTGACATTCACCAGGGTAAATGGCTTTTTTCCACAAGTAGTCAGCAAGCCAGGAGAGCCAGTCAAGAGCTAATGAATCTGTACCTGAGGGAAACCAAACAACAAGTTGTACTTTTAAAGAAGGAAAGTCTTCCCTGGCTCAATCTGTGCTTAAATGCTAGAGGATCAACTCTTCCACCTCAGGCCTGGGCCTTGTCAGGTCCCCTCTTGGCTGGTAGCAGGGAGGCCACCGGTGGAGATGTGGGGAGGGAAAGCCTCTGTGGGAAAAGACAGGTGCTCAGCCTTCCTCATTTGTGTGGAGCTGGATGAAAATCACTCCCGCCTCCCCACACAGCAAGTGAAACCCCCTGACAGCCCTGCAGTGCCCTCGGCACGGAGCGTCAGCCAGAGGGATGCCAGCAAAGGCTGAAGGGTGGTTGGGTCACTGCTGCCTGCAGGTGCTGTGCCCCCAAAGGCACCTTTAGAGGGGTTTAAGGCCAAGTTTCAGTCCTGGGTTTTAACTCTGGGCAGTGGAGTGACCGTCACCAGAGCTGGCTTGGATCTTGGTGGATAGGGATATCACACGTGGGCTGGTTTGTAACACCAAGGAAAAGGGCCCAGCTGGTGCTCCTCAGCCTGGGGTTTTCACTGGAGTGTCCTCAGATGTACAAGCAGAGGCACCCGGAGCCTGCTGTGCCCTTTTCCTGCTCAAGGAAGGAGGCTTCCTTGGCTGCTCAGCTGATACTGGAAACAATAGAAAGAGTGTTGGCAATTGCAGCATATTTCACTTTTCTCGGTACTGTCCAGATGATGTATTCCTAGTCCTAATTAGGTTGTTCAAAGCCCAGTTTTTGTGAATAAGCCATCATTGTGAGAAGATTGGCCTGACAGTCCTCTGGCCTGTTCATTCACAAATCTTGCCTGTTGCTTCGTTTAGCATTAACTCATTAGGGGATTCCTCCTGTGGCTGGAGGGAAGGACTGGAGGTGTTTCACTGGAAAGGGCTTCCTGGAGGGGTGCATGGAAATTAGGGTGGGACTGATTCCAGCCCACTTTGGTGAACCTCACTATTTCATGGGAACTCAGGCTCTTGAAAGAAGTTTGCAAGGGGACTGGCTGGTGGAGTGAGAGTCTGTTTTTCTGGGATGCTCGGGAAGTGACTGCAGCCAGCTTTTGTCTGGCAGCACTTGGACTCGAGGCACAGGGACTGCTTTTCTGAGTCTGCTACTAATTCGTGTGTGCATGACTCCTACTGGCTGGACTAAATCAGCCTCTGTAAAATGTATTTATTAATACTTACTTCCTAGGGCTGTTTATTTAAATGTTTGCAAAAGGCTTTGGAAGGCTAAGCAAGGGGAAGGCACGAGCTCCAGCACTGAATCTTAAGCACTGGCAACGGAGATGGTTGGCAAAAACACAGCAATACATTTTCCTCAGGATAACAAAAGTAGCGCCGATGCCATCTCTGTTGCATGATCATCTTCCAAGGGATGATTTAAAAGAAAGCATTCCAGTGTTTAAGGAGGGAATGAAGCAACACTGGGGAAACGAAGCGCAGCTGGGATGTGGGCTGGGTGTGTTTGCTTCTGAGATTCCCTCTGTGGGGCTTTGCCCAGGTTTTGACACCGTGTGCAAGTGGCAAGAGCAGAAATGGGCAATGGAATTGGGGACAAACCAATTGGGGCTGGGGTGAGGTTCTGGCAGGTTTTGTGTCTGCTGACCAAACAGATGAGAGCGAGGAGCCCAAGCACAAACCAGACCGTGGTGCTGGCACAAGGGGTGACCTGCAGTCCCCCAACCCTGCCAGAGGCTGGAGATGAAGCCCTGGCGCGGGTGAGGCTCCTGGGGAAAAAGTTGTATACAAAGGAGGAGATAATATTTCATCCCCCCGCGGGTCAGTTGGTTCTCGGCAGTGTTCTCTGTTTGAGATTTGAGGATTTGCAGACAGACAAACTCCACAACCCAGCAAAGGTCAGTCTAAATATCAGACAGATAAACAGCACCTTCTCTGTAAGCACAACTCCAATTTATGGTGCTCCGTTTTCTCTTTCCTTTGCATGATAAAGTGGAACGTATGCTTCTTCAGAGGGTAGCAGCTGAAAAATTTAAAGTAACATAACTTCCTGAGGTGTTTTTAAAGAAATACGCTTTCCTGTAGCCACAGTCTGCTTCCTCTTGAAGGCTTTTTTTTTTTTTTTTTTCCCCTCTCTCTGATTATTTTGCTTTGGAGAATTTCTCCTTCCTGACTCCCCAGTCCCACAGAAAAATGCAACACCTGCCTTGTAGTGGCTTTTCCAAAACAAGACCTGTGTGAAAGTGTGTCTGTGGGAGCACTGCATTGGCCAAGGGCCACCCAGGAGGTGTTGGACCCTCTTCCCTGACCAAAGCTAGGCTTTGGTGTTTCAACCTGCCCTCGAAAAAGCCAGCAAGGTACAGGGCAGCATTCCAGATCTGATTTCAGTTGATAACACAGCTCCTTTATCCCAGGGTAAATCCTTGCAGTTAGAATTTGCTCGTGTCATCCTCAGCAGAGCCCCCATCTCCCCATGCCCCATGAAGTATCTTCAAAGTGAATATAAATTATGTTACAGTGGAAAACCACCTTTAACAGTTTGGGAGTGGGGAAAGGGAGTCACAGTAAATCAGGATCAGAGTCCCTTTAGTTTTCTTCTTCCTGACCTTGTGGACAAGACCTTTGTAATTAAACCCTCTATGTAGGTAGTAAAAGTTCTGAGTGCAGAGGCCGTACCAGCTCCTTTTTTTAGGCTAAACTATTTTTCATTAGTCACATAATTGAAGAAATATCACACTGCACCATGAAAACATTAAAAAACCCCAGTATATCCCCTCTTTAAAAATATTAATATTAGGATTTAGTGTTTAGGGGTTTTTTGGGGGGATGTATTACTTTTGTTTGCAGAAATCCTGTGTGTGCTCTCATCAAGATTGAACTCTAACCATTTTTAGGAACTGTAGGTATCTATACCACGGATTCTTGGATTCTGGGACTAATTTGCTTCTAGGCTGACTTTTAGAGCAGTTATTTAGTCAATCTGTGGAAGGTGATTTTTTTATATCACTGTAAACACAATGTAGTTTAATTTTTGGGTTTTTGTTTTTTTGGTTTTTTTTAATCTGCCTCTGGATCCCTGCAAGGTGACATTTGTCAGGAATGTGCATGGCTACAGGCTGCTTGTCACAGCAATGATCCCAACACAGGTGCCAATGCAGCATCATGGTTCAGCTGGTCAGCTCAGCATTTATAGCTGCAGCCTTGAAATGATGTAAATTATCTGCCTAGCCTGTAACATTAAGGCCAAAAAAAGCCCTTTTAAATAATTTGTAAGATTTTCTAACACAATACAATCATTGTAAAATTATGAAAAATGCTAATATTAGCTTCCAGTGCTTTGAAGTTTGTTCCGGGAATTTGGATTTCTTAGGGATGTCCCTACAGGTTTTACAGCCAGTAGAAGACATTTGGGTGGAGAGACGGAAGAAAACTGAACTTCCTTCTCTCTTCCAAGTTTTGTAGGCTTTGGGGGGCTCTGGGAAAAGGGGTGTGAGATTCTATTGTTTAGGCAAAGGAGATCTTTGAACCATTAAAACAGAAAGCAAAGCTTTAGTGCCTTAAGTTCAACATTTTATACTCTGTTTTGGAGAAATGCTGCTTTCCTTAAAAGCATGGCAGATTAGTGAAGAGGAGGCGGCTGAGCTGAAGCAGCAAACTCAGGCAGCAAGGCAAGGATTGGGACAGTGGTGGTGGGCACCAAGGGGTGGGTGTGTAGATGCTGATGATTAAATTCCTCATGAGGCAGGTCCTGGTACGAGCAGGTCCCTCCACTGCACCTCTTACAGCCCATTCACTGCTACTTTATGAGACAGAGCAGTGACACGCTATTAAAATTGGTTATTCTAGATGGTTCACCTGGGGATTTGCTATAATTGCTGGAATATTCCCCTGTTCCCCGTGGTCAGGGCAGTGGAGATGCAATGCCATATTGTGCTGCTGACACAGCCTGGCGTGCAGACGGCTTCCTGGGGCTGCAATAGAAGTATCACGCAGAAATTATTTTCTTTCTGGTGGTTTCTGACTCGCTCTTCCATGACCTAAGTGGACACAGGCTGATGACTGAGGCTGGGTGCACATCCCATAAAGCAGTAAATAAATCCATCAGTGCACAGGCATGTCCATCTCCTAACGTGAATTCTGGGTCGCTCTGGCATGGTAGAAATGAGCACTTTTTTTGTGCAAAACATTGTGGGTGAGAGCAGCAGCGACAACAATTAAAATTTCATATTCTTTGGAGGAAGTCAGTTTTTAAGCTTTTTACTTACTCACACCTGAGGGCTGTGTTCATCTTGCAAGGCCCGTGCTGGTTGTGAGCTGGAGCTGGCCAGTGCAGCTGGGACAAAGTTTCATGGCACCACGCCATGTGTTGTGAAAAGCCACGTTTTTTCTTTTCTCTTCTTGGGGGTTTCTTTGGGAAATGTTACCAGTCTTGATGGAAGACCACGTTGCACAGTAGGAAGGATGAAGAGATGTGTGGTGTTTCTGCATCTCTGCTGCAATGCTTTCTTGGGTTTTGTTGTTTTTTCCAGGGTTGGGGTCTTGCTCTCACCTCTGGGGTCAGCATGGGACAGTCCCCTTGTCAGTTCTCCAGTGCTTGAGCATCACCTGAGCACCTCTGGGCGTTTCCATGGTGACCACAGCAGGGCCAGTCTCCATGGGTACAGTGGTACCCTGGCTGTGGGACAGGGAGCTGATGCTGGTGCCTGGGGTTACCTGTCCATCCCAGGACAAGTGGCCTGAGGTCAGTGGGGCTGGCAGCCTGGGGACATCAGGTCACAGGCAGCAGCTGGAGGACAGTTTGTTACTGCTGCCAGCCTCGGGGCACAGAGCTCTCCTCCTGGCACGCTCTGAGGCCTCCACTTTCCCTGTGGGACCAGGGACTAAACCCCAGCCCCATTAATCACCTGGCTCCAAAGATCTCCTGCTGTGTCACCGCGTGTGGTGGTGGGAGCAGGGTCCCACTGCCATGCAGGTGTCCCTGTCCCCAGGAGGGCGGGGAAGCTCAGGAGCAAGGCCCCCCACAGGGGTCACAGACAGGTACTTTATTTTGGCTGGGCTCACACGATGTGCCCGTGCACCTGCACCAGCCCCATGAGCCCTGCTGCTCTGCCCTGCGAGCAGAGCGGCTGCTCACCGCCACCCACGCGCAGATGCTCAAAGGCTGAGCAGAACACCCTTAAGTGAGCAAATCCTGGTGGTCAGGGATGGCTTTCTGTGTCAAGGAAGGCTCAAGTGGGTAAGGTCAGACATGAAAATAATCTATGCACCTGCTAAAGAGTTTTTTTTTTAAATTTGTACATTAGACGCTGAAGGTGAACTTTGTATTTCCTGATCACTGGCCAGTGAAAGGAGCTATGTTGGCTGCTTTTATCTCTCCATTAGTTTGGTTGAGTGCTGCCTGCGTCCCCAGACCTGATGATAGCTGTTAAATAATCTGCCAGTTCCCAGATAAACCTTGGTCTGTGAGCGCAGGCACAGACTGGTGTCGTTTCCAAAGTATTGGTGAAGGAATGGCAATTTATTATTTCAAATGATCTAATCCTGCTAAGGGCAAAGAGTGACCTAAGCACAATAGTCAACAGCATTGGTGTCACCACGGGCTCTGGGAAGTGTTGCATCCTCTTCATGTGATGTGGCTGGAGGCTTCTTTTTTTTTTTTTTTTTTTTTTTTTTTACTCTTTTTGAAATGCTATCAATGGTCCAACTGTTTATCTCAGTGTCTCCTGGGAGAGAGAGAGCAGGACGTGCCTGCTCTGCCATGGGGAAGGCAGTGGGGAGGATTAGGCAGGGGGTGATCCATTTGTACCAAAAATGATCTTGCCAAATCAAAGACAAAGAAGATGAGGGACATGGATTGGAGGGGCTGAGTTCAGCCCAAAGGTTCCCATTGAGAGGAAAATCTATCTACTTTCAAGCACGTCCAGTTAAACACATGCAAAAACAAAGCACCTCCTTTTCTGCCCGAATTAGCCAAGTCACTGTTGAAAACAATTTCCCCCTGCTTTCCAAACTTTTTCTGCACATGCTGGTGTGTCCTGGTTCCACCCATGTACAGGTGAAGCTTTGCCCTGGCTGAATGCAGCAGGGCTAAGCCCTGCCACAGTCTCTGGGCACAAGCACTTCCTCGAGTCTCCACATACCTGCTGCCTTGTAGGTGGCACCAGGTGTTACTGGCACTGCAGAAGGGGAGAGAAAAGGAAATTATTTCTCCTGGTTTGCCCAGCTCCTTTGCTCTGTGCAGTTTTCACTTGGCAGTTTCTGCAGGCTTTTTCCAGAGCAAGAGGGAGAGAATTGCTTAGTGAAAAAAAGTGGAAATTTGCCAAAATTAGCAATGAGATTGATGACCAAAGAAACTCCACTGTAGACCATCTCCAAAGTTTCTTTTCTTCTGTTGCTGCAGTTGAGATGAACCCTTGGGTTGGTCCCCGAGGTGCTGTAACCTCTGGGCTGCACAGGGTGCAGAAATGAGCCCTGGAGCCGCTGCCCTTCATGGGCACTGTGGCCAGAGAGGGCCTGGAGCTGAATATGTGGAAAACTGTGGAAGCACCATCTGTACCTCGGATTGAAGCTGCCCGGGTTTCAGCACTTGCTGAAGTTTATCCACACTTTAAAATGTATAAAAGAGTTTAAGTGTGTGTTCCATTGGTTCTGCCCAGTGCTTGAGGATTAGAGAGGCCTACGGTGCTCAGCAACTTTCTGGATCTGGGTAGAGTTAAAAATCAGGGGGTGATCCTCATGGATCCCCTTAACCACTCCAGAGTGAGCGAGGAGGCAGGGACGGCCTTGCCATGCAGCTGCACCCCTTCCCCTTCTCTCAAACCTGCCTGTAGAAAGTAATTCAGGAATCACTGCCCTTATCTCCCGTCATTGCCGCGGGGCCTTATCGGAGGCGCGGGTGCCCTGTGGCACCTGGCTGAGGGAAGGTCAGCGCCGGGACAGGCCGTGCTCCCCCCTCTGCTTCCCTCCTCCTCAGGGTCGGGCTGCCAGCGCACCGAAAGCCCTGGAGATTGTTAAGCACCGAGTTTTATTTACTCCCTCTTTTATACGAGTATATTTCACTGGAGGAGCAGTGGGAGGGGCTCGGTCGGTTGCCGCATGAGCGTGCCCTCTGCATCCATTGTAGGATTGTGCCTCTCAGGAGCAGCTGCTTTAGGGGAAGGAGCCACAGTGTACGGGATTGAGCAGGAATGCAGACAGGGCTCTGGAGCGCGGGGCCACAGAAGTGGGGGAAATATCGCCTCGCCTTCACCAGGGATTTTATTTTCCCTCATGAAAAGAGAGTGGCCTCTGAATGTCAGCCCAGCCTGCCTGTCAGTTCTCAGCTGCACCATGGGATAAAGCTGCTGATCCCTTTTATCCCCTTCTGGGAGTAGTATTAATAGTATATTCATTTTTGTTCCATTTATAATTCATTACTGTCCAGTTATTGGGATTTACTTGTGTTAAAAGGCATAACGAGACAAAAACTTAGCTGGTTATGAGCCCGGGGAGAAGGGGAAAGCTCTTCCCCTCCCTCAGTCCTTGCCTTGCCTCCAGGGCAGGGGGGAGCAGCCGGCCAGCACCGAGTTTGCCAGGGAGAAGGGAGGTCACTTTGTCCCTGGGATGTGAAGCTTTGGAGGTCACCATTGCTTTTGTGGCTGTAGCCCCCAAAAGCATAGGAAGACTGTTCTGTCCAGACTGGCACATTCCCGGATTGATGCACCTAAATCTCACTGAATTTAA
Source organism: Corvus hawaiiensis (assembly GCF_020740725.1). NCBI lineage: Eukaryota > Metazoa > Chordata > Aves > Passeriformes > Corvidae > Corvus > Corvus hawaiiensis. Next base: position 118,531,908 of record NC_063215.1, read on the forward strand.
CTGCAAGTCAAGCTCCCATGGGTGTTTAAAATCCCTCCAATACAACTAAAATATTTATACTAAACAGATAGGAGTATGCATTTTAAATAAAAATTTCTCCTTATTGTTTTAACCTCCCACTTCCCCCCGCTCTGTTGCTTTTTATCTGTCACATAAGCTCTGGCTCTCCTCTGGGCATTGCAGGTTCAGGGCCAGAGGGTCTGCTCTGCCCACAGCACATGCTCCAGGAGAGGCCCAGATGTTCAGAAAGCGGGGGGGGGGGGGGGGAACCTCCACAACCCAACAACAACAAAAAAAAGCTGTGGTTTTTAAACCACCTTTACGCTTTCCTGCTCCTGGGGCCAGCCCCCTGGATAAGATAAAACAGCCTGGAGTCTGCTTTATCTCACCCCCAGCTGCCCACCCTCCCAGGGGACGTTCCAGCAGAGGGGCTCAGCCGGACACGGCTGCTCCAACCGTGCACCTTGGCTCCAGGGACAGTGCCCAGGGAGAGGCTGTGGTGGCACAGCCCCACGGGGACCCTGTGGCCAGGGCTCCCCCCATGGCCGGTTGTACGGGGCTTTCCTGTCTGTGTGCTTTGCGTGAAGCAGCTGGGGCTGCTGTTTAATTGTTTTCTCCCTAAGCTGTCAGGCTGCCTTCCCAGTAAACGGTGGCTTTTGTGTTGACTCTTGGAACCCCACTTACACCAGGACAGAATTTAGTAGGTCCCTGCTTACAGCTTGGCCCAAGTAGCACAAACTTGCTCTTGAGGCTGCTCTTGCAGATGGTGCTGGTGCCCCTCACCCTGCTGTGACCACCCATGGGTTTTTTAGCTGGCTTAAATTAGCTGCTGATAGAGGTCTGGACAGGTCAGCCTGGACATTCACATCCCAAGTATGCTTTTGGGAAATGATCTAAAATATGGGCAGGAAGTTTTATTTTGCAGATAGACCCATGCAGAGCTCTGCAGACAGAGAAGCATAGATGGACACATCAGTCAGACGGGGCGTCTTTGATCCTGAAAGCGCCCGGTCTTTGAAGGATTTTTTTGTGTATTACTAAGATTCCCAGTCTCAGCCTTGACCCAGTTGCTCCCTTCCCAGAGGGCATTTGCAGATGTAGAGCTCGAGTTACTGGTGGGCTCCCAAGAGGAGAAATCCCATATAACTGAGGAGTATACTGTGGGTTTCCCAAGTGTAGCTCCCCAGCTTTTGATTCAACACCCAGAATGGCCTTTCTAAGGCTCATGGAGCCTCTTGGGAAGAGGTTTTCATTTGGTACTTGCTGTGTATTGCTCCATAATTTCTTTTTATTTCCTTTTTGCAACACTGTGGACTAGACGGTAAGGCAGTACCAGAGGCTCATCCTGTAGACATAATGGTCACTTGTAATCAGCACTGGTAATAAGTACTAAAAATAGAAAATATATTTAATCTTAATTCAGTATTTCTAACCAAACTTTTTATGTTCTCAGGGTAAAAGTGACAATATTTAGACCCAAGTACTTTCCAAACTCCTTCAGCACTTTGGGCTGGATACTGGCCTTCACTAGTACAATTTGGACACTCTCCCCTGGTTTTTGGAAAAGTTACTCAGGATTTGGTTGAGCATAAGTGAGATGAGTTTAAGTGTATCCTGTAAAACTCTTTAACGTGTTCTGCTTTTATCTTATGTTCTCTGTTAAGCCATTGCCTTTACTGTAAACTGGAGGGAGAAGCATGTCACAGTGTGGATAAATGGTTTCTTTTTTGCTTTGTTTTTGTCCAAAACCCACAACTTAAAGAGAAATCCAGCCAGGTCTGAATCCCACCCCTCATTAGTGGTGCCTGGTGTTGTTTCTAAAAAAGCCAAAACTAGAGGCCAGTGGCCCATCCCAGAGTGTAACACTGGTGCTTTTGCACTCACCCAGAGGCAAGAGCTGGGCTTGCACTCAAATTTTTGTTTTTGTCCTTGCCACCAGTTTTAGTGGCACACGGGCCAGGGGGCACATGGAGAAATTACGTAGTCATTGGACTCTCCTTCTAAAACACAGCACCTACTGACTTTGTCCACCCCTTTGGTGTGTCTTTGGGTCTGATGTGTATCTGAAAGGGGAGCAGAGGAGGAGGAGAGGGGGCAGGGAGGCTGCTGGCAGCCCCTCTAACAGGAGCACGGTTTGCAACCCCATTCACAGACGTTGTCTGGCATTGTTGTACCAGACACGCTCCATTCATGGCCCCTCTCTTGTCCCTTTTCAGCAAGTGCCCACTGGTCCTGCTCTGTTTGTCGGCAAGAATGAGCTGCCGGGAGCAGGAATGTTTCCCAGACGGGGGGTGAGGAGGTCAGTCTGGACCTCTGGACATTTGCGGCGCGGGCTCGCAGCCGTTGCATGTGAAAGCAGGGGACCCTTTGAGGGCCGTTTGTTTGGGTATGTGCAGCTCAGATCATGAGATTAGCTGTCAGGTCATCTGCTGTGAAATCCATTATGAAAAACACCTGGAAACTGATGCTTGACTTGAAATCCTTCGTTGGCTAAATTGCAGAAATTATCTTCCGAAGCTTTTGTCAGCTCCATACGTACGTGTAATATATTTATACACGCGCAGATATAAAATAATGTTTGCAGTAGTGCCTCGTGCAAAGCGCTCGTTGAGTAAATCTGTCACTGAAACTTCAATTCCAGATTACTGCACTCCAAGATCTGCTATTATCAGTGAAAATACATCTTTAGAAAGTTCACAACAGTCTGAAGTAGATGAGCTATTGAAGTGCAGTAGAAAATCTACCCCTCACGGATTAGTCAAACAATGAATGTAGCCCTGCACGTAAACATTGTCTAACTGTATTGGCAGGGTAAATGATTCCTGATTTACAGCTGCAGGAATAGGTGGCATTTCCTCACACTGTGAATACAAATATCAATTATCTCGAGGAGAAATACATTTCTAATCTGTAAGCGCGGTCAAGTGATGCAAATAGTGGCAAAAAATCAGTCAAATTATCAAATTATTAAACATTTCCAATATTATTATTATTAATCTCTGGTAGCAACAGTGTACAGTTTGCCAGAAAAGAAATCATTAGTAGATCTTGGAGTACTTGAAAAAGTAGTTTTAATCTGTGGACATCCTGAAAAACCACAGCCCTGAGTCAGGGAGATCAAAGAGGAATGAAGAGTCTGGGGTTTTGGATTTCAGAGATAGCCTTTCATGGTTGTGGCTGTTGTTGCCACTCTCAGTGTTTTCACGCTGCCTTGTGTGCATTATGGATTTATGCAGTAATAACCACACTTACCTTTGCAGTCATTTGGATGTAGCAGCAAAGTGGGAACTCCTGGAGGAGAGGAAGATAAAAGAGGGGAGCAGAGTGATGCAGGTATTGCTCTCTGTCGATGGCCAGCAGTTTCTGCTCTGCAAAATGCTTCCACATGATCTTCCTAAAGAGCACTCTCAGCCCAGTGTGTTTTGATGGAAATATCTGAGGTACAAAGACATGGAGAAAGGAAGAAATTAGATTGGTGGTAGGTTTAGATCACGTAGAAAGTTTAGATCATTTTAGTCCAACCCATTGGAATCTTTGTCAAGTTGTTTTTAAAATGTAATACTCTCCCAAAGACCCTTGGTACCCACTCAAAATGCTTATTGGCTCATGCCCTGGGTGCAAAGGGAGCTTTCATTCACCCTTCTAAAAATGAGTAACTTTGATGAGGGTGTTGGATTTGGCAGGTTTTCTTCAATTCTCTTAAATGGCACGTGCACACTCAGAGCAGATTTTTGCAGTGCCTCACCTTACAGCACCAGCCTCATCTCAAAGCAGCTCCAGGCCTGACCAAAACAAACTGGTATCCAAAAAGACCATCAACCCAGTGGCACTGTGGCTGGGGGATGTGGCAGAAAATGCCCTTTCCAGGCAGGTGATGATGGACTCGGTCCGGCCTCGGCACAGGCGGATTGCGGAAGTCATGGATGAGTGTCACCGTTGTACTTTTTTATTTGCATAAAACAATTATCCCATGGGCAGCGGCTCTGGAGCTGTCTAGACAACATGCTTCTGATGGTATCACTGACCTCAGACACACTGGGCTGGCTCTAAATTAGCAATGAGCAGGGCTGGAGGGATGTATTATAGTAGTTATAAACCATAAGAAGGTATTTAAATAGATAGATAAGACACATGCAAATCTTTCCATTGCCATGACAACCATCTTGATATAGGTTTTCCATACGTAGCAAGAACGGCAGAGCAAAAGGCACTGGAAAAATAGCAAGAACCTGTAATGATAATGAACCCTGACAGTGTATTAGTCTAGATTTTGGTCACTTATTAACTCTTAATAGAATACAAACTTCTATAGTAATACAGTGTTCAGTGGGTCAGGGAGCAATTACTTCTAAACCTTTGCTATAAGGATTTCTGCTATATGGCTATACCTAATGTACCAATTCTTCACAAATTGATCTGACTGATTAAAAAACACTTTGCTGTTAGATGTAAATTGCTTAGCTGCTCAAAAGCGCTTCGCGGGGACGGGTTGCACAAAGCATGAAAATATGTCATTTATGGACATCTCTATATTTCCCTCCTGGTTTTATTGGCCGGGCGAGGAATCTTGTAAATCTGACTACGCAGCTAATTGTCATGTAACAGCCGCCAGTTCCAAAAGGGAAACGCAGGACAGCCCCCAGCACGAGTGTGACCCCTCCATACATTACCTGTCTGAGCAGGGCAGAGATGGGTGTTTATTCTTTTTTGTTCTTCCTTCTTACAGTTCTTCATTTCTTCTTAGTGCAAACCCGGTGGTTTGAAGGCCAGCTCACGGCTCTAATGATGCCTCCTGTGGCCAGCGAGGGTCCCCTCCAGCTGTGTCTTTCTCAGATAGATGCACAGGATGAAAGCAGCTGCCAGAGCTCGGACCTGGAGGCGTCTTGTCCAACCTGAGTCCTCTGTGCTTGTTCTCACACAGTCCAGGGAAGCTGGGGCACGGGTGGCCAGGTGGGAAGGACACAGATATGCTGCCCCACTTCAAACAGCTTCCTCCAGAGGGCAGATCCATCAGTAGTGACTGGGGCCTTGGGAAATGAATTAGGGTTAACCTTGCAGGGCTTTGTTGTTGTTTTTTCCTCAATGGTAGTGAAGATGCTTAAGCTTAGAGGTGACCTAATTGCAGCCTTCCAGTACCTGAAGGGAAGAAAGCAGGAGAGAGAATTTTTACAAAAGCATGTAGTGGCAGGACAAGGGAGAATGGCTTCAGACTGGAAGAGAAGTAGGTTTAGATTGGATATTAGGAAAAACTTCTTTACTGTGAGGGTGGTGAGGCACTGGAACAGGTTTCCCAGAGAAGCTGTGGCAGCCCCATCCCTGGAAGCATTCAAAGTCAGGTTGGATGGGGCTCTGAGCAACCTGGTCTAGTGGAAGGTGTTCCTGCCCATGGCAGGGGAGTGGAACTGGATGAGCTTTAAGGTCTTTTTAGCCCAAACCATCTTATGATTCTGTGATTCTATGCAGTTGTAGGGACTGACTCTGTTGCAGACTAATTCCTTGTTACCACTGTTTGCCATTCCTATAATGGATGGTTTTGTTGTGGAAGAGTGTTTGGAGGTGGATGGCCCACACTGTGCTTCCACATTGCCCTGTTTCCTTCCACTCCGGCAGGCAGTGGGATCCCGCTCCCCAGCCTGGCTCTGGATCCAGAGCAACTGAATCTGTCACAGCCTCTGTGCCATCTCCTGTCACCTCCACCTGCTGCCTCTGTGCTATCCTGCTCCACATAAAGCCCTTGCCATCCTTGTCAGAGCCTTTCTTGAAACACCATCCTTTTATTTATGCTTTCAAGTAATAATTTTGGCCAACTTTGGCTTTGACTGTGCACAGCACTCACACCAATCTTCCTCCCTTGGGGCAGTGACTTTTCTGAGCCCTTGAAGAGAGCAGGCAAGGTAGGGTGCTACAACTTGCTCATCATTTGAATTGCAGCCATCTCACTATAGCCTTGTGTTACCTCTCTGCCCAACTTCCAAGGTCAGGGGAAGCAGTTTGGGTGGGCCCTGTCCTGTTCCCCTGCATCGTGCAGCCCTAAGCACAGCAGCTCCAACCACAACCTGGCGGGCGATACTGTGGTGCAGAGAATAATTAAAAAGCTGCACTCATTTCCCAGATGAGATACACTCCTGTAGTGTGTAAATCAGTCACAGTCCTGAAGGAATAATCCAGGCAGGATAATTGTGCAGGGGAAAGGCCCCAGACGTGATAGGGGTTTGCATTAGCAATGCCTTTTCATCCATCTGTCTTTTGACCACAGCTAGAGAGGACCAGAATTTGACTTATAAGGATGTTTTGATCAACTGATTATTTCAGTGACAGAGCTCCTGAAGTACAAGCTCCTGAAAATACCTTATTTGTGTACAGGAGCAGCTAGGAGCCAGGGACTGAAAGGTTTCCTTCTTCAAAGATTAATCTGTTTAGGATCTACCAGTTCCCTTATAATCCTGGAGAATTCAACCATCAGCTTGACTGGGGGAAATATTTCATCTTGAGTGTTTATCTGCTGAGCATGGTGGAAGCAGAAACAGGACAAAGAAGAACCTGGCTCAGGGCAGGCATTAAATAATACAGCTTATTGGTAAGCTGCTGTTATTTATTAATTAGGCTAAAGAGGAGCTGAAGAGCCCTGCTCATGGTCTGAGCTTGATTGTGCTGTTCAGGGGTGTTGAGAGCCCTCTCTGACACCTGCAATGCTTACCCCACTTTTAGGTGTCACTGGGGGAAGGTTAAAGATATTGAAGCTGGCTGGTACCAAAAAGTATTCCAAGAACGAATGTGAAAGCAATGCAAGGACAAATACATTTGTCCTGCAGTCAAATGCTTTTACAGGTCCTACGTAACAAATGTGTTGCTACAAAGCTGATAGAAAGTGTATTCCACAGTTTAGAAAAGGCACTTTGGTGCTGTGGACGAGAGAGCATTTGTGACAGACTCCACCTATGTATTTTCTTTTTAAGATCATCAAAACTTTATCGAAGACTAACCACAGAACTGCAAATTGTTGGTATTAACACTCTAGGGCATCCTCTGTATAGAAGACTCAATTTCTTATCCTGAATACGTGTTCTGGCTGACAAATTTTGGGGTGTTATTTTGCCTTCTAGTTATTCAGATGTTCTTTGGACATCTGGGAATTTAATTAACAGCTTTTGCATGTATTTAAACCAAAGTAAACTTTCCTGGAGCCTCCTGATGGTGAGGAGCAATCTTATTTATGAACACTGGCACCTGTCATGTTAATTTGTACAAAGTTTTTGATTTATCCTAAAAGAACACATTACACAGTGGATTTGGAGGAGTTAAAGGGAACCTGCAGGGTGACTTTAATCTTTATGTCTTTATATACTTGAGGGCATTTTACTGCACCTCTGCACTGCTTTCACCACACAATCATTTTCTGCTTTAGAAATGTAGCCATTTGAATCAATAGCTGCAGTACAATATATGGTACTTCTGATGGGAGCCTCACAGGACACCTAAGAAGCACTGTGGTAATTTTGCAAAACGCTTGGCTACGCTCTGAAATATATTTTTAAAGTAAAAGTTGGCAAAACAGACACTGTGCAAAATTACAAGAGCCCCGGTGAAATTGTGCTTACCGTATTTGTGTATTAATAGTAAATTTGAAAAAATGGTGTGTAAGGGGATATTCCTTGCCTGAAACATGGGTGTTTTATTAGGAAACTCTAACTGTTAAGGGCTGGGCTATCTGCATTTCTTGTAGCACCAATTTTAAACTCCTGTGGAACGCGTTGGCTTCTTTGGAGGGATTTTTGAAGGGAGAGATTTCTAGCTAATGTGGTGAGTGTGTGTTTCCTGGGCTTGACTTAAAAGAAAGCAGAAGTAAAAAAGGATGTTTGGTGACGCTTAGTGCACAGAACAAGAAATAAAAGACGATCCAGAAGTATACTTCCCTTAAAGCGTTAACAAACGTATCCTGCACATTGCAGATTTTACAGTAAATTCTTTATCTATAAACAAACCGGGTTATCACAGCTGTTTATTGTACTGCTAGCCCTGATCCTAACCTTTATGTCTTTATTGCTTACATACCATTCCCTTGTTTATATGTCTGTACCAGCCTGTGCCCTTGAACTTGGCCCTGGCAAGCCCTGACCTGGTGCTCGCTCGCTCATGGGGGCCACGGCGGCATCAGAGATGGGACATCAACACCCCAGCTAAGCCCCACTGCCTGACGGGGGCACAGATCATGGGGGCATGAGGAAAGAGCAAGGAAAAGGGTGAAAGGGTGGGCAGGATTCCCTCTGAGGGGTGTTTGCAGTGCTGCCCCGCTCGCCAGGGCCCAGCAAACCCGCCTGGGAAGCTGCACTGGGAGGGGGCAATGCCTCTCTACAGCAAAACCATCAGACCCCCGCCCCTTCCAGCTGCCCAGCTGGGGCCTTGGTGCTGCATAAGGAAGGCTTTTCCTCTCTTTCCCCGCCACCTCTGGCTGATAAGCTGACAGCCAGGTGTGCCTTGTTCTGGTAAGTCAGCAAACTTTGGTTTTCCTATGGACAAACAGCCTGTGCCCTCCAGCAACTTCGGTAGCAAGGCTTGAAGGGCAGGAGGGAGCGGGCAGTGTGGGGATAAGCAGGGACAGGGATGCGGCTGGTTTTGCAATCCCCACGATGTCCCACACAGTGGGTTTCAGGGTGTAAAGGATTTGGGCTCAGCTCAGTGGGCTGTGTCAGTGTTCCACCAGGACCACAGTCAGGGCACGCTGTGGGATGAGCCCAAAAGAGGGGCTCTCCGAAATGTGGGCAGCACCAAATACACCGGGGCAAAAAAAAGTTCCGGTCTGAGTCTTCCTCACCAGTCCTGAAACTATCGTCCTGGGTTTGGTTTCAGTAAGTTGAACAGGCTCTTCACTAAAAACCTCCTGGTGCAAACATCTCCAGGTCGGAATCACATCCTTCATTTGCTGCTAAAAATAATGGCAATGAATGGAAGAATTCACAAATTCTCCCAGGGAAAAGAAATTATGATCCCATTAACCTACATTACAGCCATCGCCATTAAGAGATACCATTAACCTGCAGTTCCCACACTGCCTTGTCGGAGATACTACAGTCATCCCTATAATTCTGGAGATAGTGCAGCCATCCCATAATTGTGTGGTAACTCTTGGCAAGCGCTGACTTTTTAATAGGCAGTGTTGCAGCCAAGTGCTTTGTCGGATTATAAGCCCCAATCCACGTAGCCTTTCATGAGCGTTTTGGCTGCTCTGTCTCAAACCACACTTGGGAGGAGAGTTCCACAACAGGATTGGGTCCCCCTCCACCATCCAAAACGATAGGATTTTTACTGCCTTTACAAGGTCAGGAGCAGCCATAGTTGATCAATACAGAGGATGATGTGAGTATCAAGAGTTTTAATGGCATAACAGTGTGTTGTAGGAGTTGTTGTTCCACTTTGCCAAGTCACAACGTGTGTTTTCAGTGGCTTTTCTTCACACATTTACTGATATTCAGCCTCCAAAGTGGAAGTGCTCATTTGGTGAATGAGTTTAACAGAGTCCTACTAGTTGGAGAATTGGAATGTTATTGCTTAATATAAAGTGTGTGTATGTATATATATATTTGATTATGTATATAGGGTCAATATTCTATTTTCTTAATCTCTTCTACTTACTTTGCACATTTAGGCGCTGATTACAAATTTTCTGTATATTTTCTGTGAATCAAATTTTCCTATATTCAGAAGCTTGAATTTTCCTCAGCTTTTTACTTTGTACTACCAGCCCCAAATTTTTTTTTTTTTCTTTTCTTTTCTTATTGTCTTTTGGAGACTTGTTTTTTAACTCAGAGGAAGCAACTGCAGGGAAGTCAGTGTGGTTTTGCAGTAAAGGAGCTGGAGTGGTCCTCAGCACTCATAACTTGACTTATTTCAGGTTTTTAGTGCTCAACAACGTTCTTGAATCTAAAAATAAGCAAATCTGTATGTTAAAGGCTACAGTAGAGCAGAAACGTTTTTTTCCCTAGGTTAAAAAGCCCCCCAACAAACTCAAGTCATAAGATTGTGTATTTATGTAACAAGAAGTCAGATTTATGAAAAATGCTGCTGTGGATTGCAATTCCACATGAAATGGTCCAGTCTCGGAATACGAATTGTTGGATGCTGACATGTAGTGATGTGCACACTCTCCTGTCTGAGCTGAGTATATTTCTAACTTTGCTCTAATTATCAATCACTTGATTCATGTCAGACCACTCACATTTAAATCAAGTTTTTGTGCTATTTAGATAGGTACTCTGTAAACACAGGCAGAAGAGATGGTGTCTGGAATGAATGGGAAAGGCTGCCTGAGTGGCTGTCAGAGTCCATGTTCTGTATGAACAAATTAAAAGTATGAGTCTTTCATGCTAAATTTGTATGGGCCTCTGCACAAATTGCCCAATTTATTTAAGTATTTTCTGGTGGTGAGGTGTTTTGGGACGTGAGGGCTGATAAGCAGCATTAAATAAAACACTGCAAGTCGAATTTAAGGATAAAATGAAATTCTTTCTGTGTTGGGTTTGATGTTCTTAATTTAATCCCTGGTGGACAGTAGTCTGCATTACAAAACCTTCACACATAATTTGGCACAGTTTGGATGATTTGCAATCTCTCCCTGGCTGTCTCTGCAGAGGATGCCCCGAGCAGGTCCTGTGTGGAGGCTGGGTGACCTCTCTGCTCTCAGGAGGGTGGTCTCCTCAGGTCACCGTCGGGGTCATTTCTGCAGCAGAGCAAGGAAGCTTTGACTGTTCCTTTGCTTGTGGGGGTAAACAGAGGACTTCAATTTCCAGCACTACCCGTCCCTAACCTTCAGAAGCTTCAGAGGGGGATGGGGAAGAGATGCCAAAGGAAAGGCAGAGCAAAGAATGTAAGGAATTTTGCTTATCTGTGACAAGTTTCTAAGCGTGTTTGATTATGGTAATAAGGATACCTCATTAACAAAGGATTTTAAAGGCATGTACACCATTGATAATCAGTCAAAGTACACCGTACATCTTTAACGTTTTTTTTTTTTCCAATGGGATATGTTTGAAATACAGCAGCACCTTAGTTAAAATGTGGAATTTCACTTGGTGCAGGAGGGTGGGGCTGTGGCAGCTAAGGAACGAGCTCTATCTCCTGAAGATAAAGTCCCCATCACCAAGAGATGACTGTAAAACATGCACAATTCCCAGTCCTTAAAACTCTCCCTAATTGCAAATCTCCTCATTGTTTTAAGTTATCTCTGGCCGTGCTGTGCTGAATTAGTCCTTTGGAGTCCCTGAATGGGATCAAGGGAAGAGAAGAGGAAAGGAAAGATGGGAATGAGAGCCAATGAGGAACAGAAAGCAAGAGCCAGAGGAAAGGAAGGGGGATGGGTGTTAAGTGTAATTGCCCTTTGACTTCCTGTGAAACTGCAAAACCTTTTGAACGCCCTTGTTGAAGCAGCCCCAGGGATGTTTTCTGCACCCCTGCTGCATGGGAGGCATCTGGCCTGGTGTTGGGGGGCAAAAAGGGAAGAAATGGTGCAGCAGGAGTTTTCCTCCTCTGTTTGGATAATTTGCAGTGTGTGTCTTGCTGGAAAGTGGCCTGGTGAATGTGCCCCCCCTCCAGCCTCTGTGCTGATCTCAGTGTTAGGTCCCTTGGCCATCCCCCCCCCCGTCCCAGTTCCCCACTTGTAGGTGGGAGAGCCACCACCTGTGCTCACCCTCCTTCTTGGCCAGCCTGGCCCTGTAGCAGGCAGCTGTTTCCACCAAGCAGCCATCTGTGGGAATTTACTCCAGCTCCACCTGATACCTGGAGTATTCCTATTTTTGCATCCTTATCTCCTAATGAGTTTATAATCTAGAACAGAGCAGTACCCCTGCAGTTCTCCAGCCTTCTTATCAAATGATTTTGCTATCAGGCACATTCAGATGACTGACGAGCTGCTTCTGGCCCCACATGGGCTCCTCTGTGGGGGCTTTTTTCAGGAGGAATAGGCTTGAGCAGAATTTCTGTGTCATGTTAAACAGGAGAAGAAAGAAACCCACCTATGCACAGTGCTCTTCCAGCTTGTTCCAGGTATAATGTTTGAGTGGTGGCTGCCCAACCCTAAATGTGGTGGATGCAACTCAGTATTTTTTCTTCTATTGCCTTTGGGTTGAAGAAAGCATTTTAATATCCACACACCTCTAATAAACTAAAGCTGTAACGAGGCTTTCTCTATTTGTATTGCTCTTTTGTTGTCTCCTATGTGCATTTACTATTGATTTTTGCCAAACTCTCCTATACTGTAACTATGCAGTTATAAACTGGTGTTATTGAGGGGAACTGAGGAGGGAAGGAATAGCCATGAAATTACTGGTTGCAAACAAACACTGCAGCTCTATTTGGGCATTTCTCAGAAACACCTGGAGATTACTGCATACAACCTTCCTAATCAGTAAATCAGCCAGCCACCAATTGTTTCCTTAGCCACATCAGGCACAAATGGAACAGCTGTTTAATTTACTTTTTTTTTTATGGTAGGAAATTCATATCCTGAATCATTGATATCTTTATTTTGCAACTTGCTGCCATTAATTCTTTTATTTACCTTCCTTGCAGTGTTGCCTGCCATAAAAGATAGGAGGGTCTGTGTGTGTGTGTACAAGGTGGCCTGATGTCATCTTTCAGGACGGTGCATGGAAACCAAGTGAAATTCTCTGGAGCTTCACTTGGACATCCTCTCAAATCCGAGGGTTGAGGAGGGGAATGGGGGACACTTGCTAACGTGAGCAGGAACTGAGAGAGCCAAAGCTTTGCAAGCTCTAGAAACTCTGAAGTAAATGGCTTCAGTTGGCTTGAGACTGAGCAACAGCCAGCTACAACTGAATGCTTTATTGCCGTCTGGAAGTGTTTATTTTCTGAACATAAATTCAAGGGACAGATTCAAGGCATGTCTAGAAATAAAGCATATCATCATGCGAGCTAAGCTGACAAGGACAATTTACTGTACCCTGCATTCGTTCTGGGCCAATCGGAAGAGAAGAGGCTATTAACATCCTGAAATTCCCGCTGTTCGGCTCTGCCTGTCCCTTCACTGAACTCGGGAATGGCATGTATTAACCCCTTGAGGGCCTCCCGTGCACGGCGCACATCCCGGCAAGGGACACTTGTTTAGGCCCCGAGACATGTGCGGCGTGTCCAGCTCGCACTGACAGCAGCAGCAGCAAACGGCCCCGAGAGCCCGACACGGGCGCTGCTGTGGGGAGGCCCAGCACAGGGTTAACATCTCTCCTAGAGGCACTGTCGGCGCTGCACACGAGCGCTGACTTGCTCTGGTTAAATACGAGAGTTCACTGGTCAGCTTGACCTTGAATTCTCTCGCAAAGACAGGAACAAGTTGACATAGTGCTCGTGTTTCCAGTGGCTGCAAAGTTCAGGGAATACAATGCAACTGCAGCTCTCATGCCGCGAGCATCTCTTAGAGAAGAGAAGGGAAAGTTCATTTCCTACTTTTTAAACACTGCCAGCAAGAAAAGTAACAAAACCAGGAGAGAAGTCAGAAGGTAAAGCACAAAGGGCACAGCAGCAGATATTGCAGAGGAAAGGTGCCATTCGTAGTCAGGAATGTGTTATAATAAAATCCACAAGCAAAAGTCCACAGAGGACTGTTTGCATAGCAGCACTACAATATCTATGTGTGTAAATAGAGGGAACAGCCTTTAAATCTACGTTGCAGCAGCAACTGTTGGGTCTTTTACCTGCTGCTTGAAGTGTTCCCCCTGACTCGGTGGGTGTCCTTGTACAGGACAGCACAATCAGCCCCATTCCAATGTTGTAGCTGAGGGAAATATGTTATTGTGGCTCTGAACAGGAATTTTCTGTATACAGCACTGCAGAAGGGCAGTGCAGTTAACTGGTCTTCAGCTTCTTTTCCTCTGTTAGGGAGTACAGATTCTGGACAGCTGATGATTTCACAGTGAAAGTCTTGGGCTGGTGTTTCTGATCAATTATTAATGTTTATTGTCTTCTTCCTTTTGTCTTTTTTTTTTTTTTTTGTCTTTTTTTTTTTTTTTTTTTTTTTTGTTTTGGTGGGTTTACAACTGAGGAGTCTGTCTCATTCATTCCCTGCACTGCACAGGGCTCTTAAGTATCGCAGCCTTCAGTACCAGACCAGAATAATATAAGAACCACAAAGAATCATTTATCTGGCATGACATATTTTATGCTCTTGTGTAAGTTTTCCTAAGGGAATTCTGAATGTCCTACTGGGTGACTGTAAAGACACCAAGGACTCAAAGTCATGGGCATCATCTTTATTACAAGCCCTAAAACACTTAGTAGTACAAAGACAAAGCTGAGTGATTTTAACTTTTCTGAAATTAAGAGACTTTATTGTCTCACCAAAGTCCTTCCACAGATCTCTTTAAGAGCAGAGTGGTTTGGGGCTAAAATTGATCCTTATCTTCTATTACTTATAGGAATGTTTCTGTGCTTTAAAAATGTACTCCCCATTTCTTATTTTCAGACTACCTTAATCTCAAATTAGCCTTCTGAGCAAAGGTCAGGAGTGCAGGTCTTACTGGTTCGGTTAAAGGAAATAACGCAAAATCAGACAAGCCACCACAGGAGTCTTTGTCAACAACTTCTTGAATGCTGAGAGGCTGCTCAGGCATAAGCTGTCTGTACAGCCAGATAGTGCTGTTATTAGAAACACATTAGTGTGAGAAATGAAAAGATGTGTGTGTGTGTGTGTGTGTATATATATATATATATATACATACACATGGCTAATAGATACATTCATCTGATGGCTTTCACAGTAAACGTCTTAGGCTGGTGCTTCTGGTTAATTATTAATTAATAATTTGTTGTCTTGTTCCTTTTTTCGGTGTGTTTACAACTTAGCCTCGACTCTCTTTTTTTTTCCAAAACACACATAACAAAGCTCAGATAACTACGCTGACAGTTGTTGTACTATTACTCGCCTTAGTAATGTCCTTAATAATGATGAAATGTTAGGTTTTCAATAATGTACCGATAAATATTTTGGAGTTGGGGAACTGGCAGGTATGTGGGGAAGGCACTTTGTGTTAACAGCTGATATACTGTTGTTACATTGATGAAAACTGGGGCTAATGCACTTGTGTAAAGATCCTCTTTATAAAAGTGATTTTCCTTTATCTCTTTTTATTTTTGTTTGTGTCCTTGTGCCTGAACATTTGACCCTGGAGGAGTAGGATGGAAAGATTGTTTAAAGAGCAGAGAACTGTTTATTTCAATTTTTTCCCTCTTCCCCCCCCCCTCTTTGCAGTTCTTTTTACAGGTAAATCACTCGCGGTATGGGAGAATCTCAGAAAGTTCAGAGGTTTGGGGCAGGAAACGCCTCCCCTCCCCCTGAAGTTTGGATTCAGAGCTAAATTTATCTGAATGCTGTCATTTCCCTGCTTTTCCCTCTCTACCTCCTTCATTACATTCCTCTTTCTCCCTCCTCATTCCCAGCCACCCAGATCTTATCCTTTCCTTGACCTGCAGCTCCCCCTCCCTAGCCTGCCACGGCTCTAAAATGTCCGGAGGCCTCGGCTGAAGGTGGTAGTTTTTCCTGGTGGGGTTTTCTTCATTCCTGAGCTGTACCATAGCGAGAAGTCCTCTGTAATCCCCTGCCCTCAGAAGCTGTGTCCATCAGCAGCCGCTAAAAGCAGGTTTGGTGGCCCCTAAGAGGGGAAGGCAGCAGTGGTGCCCAGCAGAGCAGCCGAGGCTGGCTCGTGCCTTGCTGGGTGTGAGCGTCTGCCTGCGATGCAGCAAAGGGCCCGTGCAGGTACAAGCAATTAGATTTAGGCAAAAGAATTCCGAAATAGGTGTGGAAGTTCAGCCAAATTTCCCTGCTGCTCCTGCTTTCCCTGACACATTCTGCACACCTGCATCACTTACCACGATCTTGAACAGGTCTTTCCTGGTAGGAAATACACAGAGTTCAGCAAGAATCCCTCTCTTTTTGTTTCTCCCTTTCTCTTTTTTTTTTTTTTTAAATACTATAGTCTTGCACTGTGGCTATTCTAGTTTTTCACAGAAGTGGCAGGCAGCCAAAGACTGGAGTCATTATTTGCAAACTCTAAAAATAGAGTCAAGATTTATAGGAAGAAAACAGATATGTCTTGTTATAAAACCATGAATAAGGATTGGCACGAACATAACGGTTTATTCTTTTTTGATATTGCTTATTGTAAATTGCACTCTATCTTTCTGGGAGATACAGCAGATAGTTACAGTGCAGAAACGCTTCCTTTACTTGAAAGTGCTGCACAACTGCAGTTTATTTGTTGTAAAGACTTGATTATTCAAAGGAAGCGATAAGAGATGAGGTAGCCTCTGGGAATTTTGTGCATTGTTGGGGTGGACAGTTTGTTTTTTAAAAAGTATTAGCGATCTTCTCCTGCAGGTCACTGCTGATAAAAATTACATTCTTCGCCCAGCGAAAAGGCGCCTCATGAGTTGCACTTCTGCTTAATACTGCTTGTTATTGTACACCATGAACATCACATCCCTGATCTAACTGTGGGTAATAACACTCCCTGCTCTATCTCCTTCTTTCTAGGCTCTGGCAGGGCAGCAACAAGGAAAAAAAAGAGAAGGGGAAAGAAAAAATAAAGGAAAAAAACAGAGGGGGGAAGCAAGGAGAGGGGAAAGAGAGAGGGAGAGACTTTCACAAAGAGTTAAAAAGGCCTGATGAAATCCTTACAATGTACACCATATGGCTTGACATTTACCAGATTAGTTAAACATTTCTACTGGGGATAAATATTCCTGCACATCGATGTAAAGAAATTGCATGAGACAAGGGCACATACAGCATATTTATGCCATGGAGTAATCTTTTTTTTTTTTTTTTTTTTTTCCTTTTTTTTTTTTCCCCTCCCTTCCCCTTGGCTAGCAGAATTTGGGTTACAGAGCATGTAAGGGACAAATGTACCAACCCCAAATAAACCCCAATTCTGTGCACTCCTGAGCTGCTGGTGGGGTGGCTTCCAGCATCACCCCAAACACACCTCAAAACTCTCCCCCCCAAAACCAGTCTTGAATGAGCAATCTTGCTATAAAAAAAAATAACAAAACCCCAACTCTATGGAGAGGCTAAGCATTGAAGTTTGTCAAAATCTATCTGAGCACTCAGGTTGCCTGTGGAGGATGACTGTGATGGCTGCCAAAGTGATTTGAGCGGGTTGATACAGAGGAGGTGACTGCTGGTGCCCGTGTCTGGTGTAGCCTGCCCTGCTCCTTGGTGAGCAGCCCTAAAGCCATAGATTTCATCTGATCTTTGCAAAGGCTAACATTTGTCTGCTGTCATTTTAGTGAGATTGATGACAGGCTGGGATGGGAAGGAGGAGAGGGAGCACAGTGGGAGGAAGGCTGATCCCCACAGCCCTGAGAGTTGGGGCCAAGCCCATCCAGAGTCACTATCCTGGACCCTCTGGTCAGCTCTGGCAGTGGCAGAGAGTTGTTCCTGCACCACTCCAGCAGGAATTGCACAGGGTTGTTACAGGAGATTGCAGGAACTTGGAGACAGGAAGGCAGCACTTTGCACTGCATGTATCTTAATAGATTATTCACGTCACAAGCAACACAGGGCAAAATGTTATGACAACCATAAGAATGTAGTTTACTGTGGCTTAATGTGGCTGGGCAGTGCAAGGTAAAGCTATCAAAAATATTTTATTTTTTTTAAAGTTTCCAAGAGAAATTAACCGATGTGGACGTGCAGCTATTTTTATTCAAACCTCCGAATTTTGGCAAACTCTTGCCAGGCTATAGCAGAAAAGGCTTACTCTTTTTATTGTTATTATTAGTAGTAGTATCCCAGTGCCAAACTAAAAATCAGATGCCTTTCCACTTGGAAGCTTTCTTGCAAGCTGATGTAATAGGGGAATCTTCTGCAAAGGACACATGTCGCAAGCTGGGCAGCCAGTTGCTGGCTGCAGCATGTAATATGCCTTGGAAAAAAAACAGCTTCCACACTTGGGCAGGATGAAGTCCATGTATCTTTTTCCATGAATGAATGAGTGACTATCAATGCTGAAATTCAATCTTACCTCAAAATCCTAGAGATTTGTGTTTCACCAGGCATATGTATGTATACAGGGAGGGAACTCAGCACTTCTGGGAAAGAAATGCAGAGTGAATGGGTTCCTGCCCTTGTGGAGAAATGTACCTGCAAATCTTAATCCCAGTATTAGACTGCAAACCATTGAGGCAAGGGCTGGAAGCAGCCCTGGATCCTCTCTGGTAGCTGAAGGGGAGACTGGTGCATGAGCCAGTAACTCTAACAAGATGGAATTCAAAATATGCTTGACCTAAAACCTTGGGCTGGGACATGTACAGGCTTGGGGAAAAGCTCAGCTCCAGCCCTTCATGTTGAGATTTACAGTGCCGAGACCGATGCCTTGCAGATTTTAACCACCCACTGTCCCATTACGACAAAATGACACCACATAAGGGATGGGTTTTCAGCTGCAGACAGGGAAGAATGTGGAGAGTGTGAAAACAAGATGTACCCTCCTTATTCTTGCTGGTCAGAGGGGAGCAGAGACTCCCACCCGAGTGGGAGGGCAGGCTTGGGCTCTGCACGAACCTTGCGCTTAGGTGATCACGGGTGGCTGGGTTGATAAAGAGGGAGCCAGAGAAATAAATACCTGTACGGAGGAAAATAAGAACAGATAATGGATTGGTCCAAGTCGCAATATATTTCCTCCTGGTGATGAAAGGCTAAGAGTGAGTTATAGATCTTTCCTCAGATAAGAACAGATATTTCTTCCCAAATCTTTTATCTATAAGATATTGAGATATTATTTTTGGTCTGCATTGGTATTAATCTGGCTCTTTGCATTCCCATCCCGGTCTTAAGCAGGTGACAACGTGGTAGGGAACCCAAAGGTTCTGACTGCACCTCCCATGGGTGAGGTGTTGCTTTTCATCGTCGGGAGCTGGGAAGAAAGAGGGAATGTTTATCCAGGTGTCTCAGGTGATGGTGATATGGCTATTTATGCATGACCAGGGTTTAAATCTTGCTTTGTTCAGGTCCTAAACGTACAAGAAGCATTGCTGAAAGTGTTATAAGAGCAGTTACTGCTCTGGGATAGAATTAACTTAAAAAAACCCCCAAACATTTGCATGTTTGGTTGATATGACAGGTGTGTGCAAGGGTGGGAGACTGTGTGGGGAGAAAAGCGCAGCGTGGTTTTGTCAGCTGGGAAAGATCAGAGCACCAGCTTTGATAGTGAGGGGAAACGGCTTTTAAAATTTTAATTATTTTGTTAACAGTATTATTACTGAGTAAATATTTTGTATAATTTAGTAAATGGCTGCTTCTCACCCCCTTTCCCCGGGGCGGTGGTGGCGAGCCGCGGGGAAGCGGCGGGGGCAGCTCCCGCCTGCCCTCACGGAGGTGCCGCCATCTTGAGGAGAGGGCGGAAAGGCTGGGGACAGGTGGGAACACCGAGCCAAGAGGAAAGCACAGGTGGGCTGCGGCCAGACAGCGTTTGAGGCTGTGGGATGAGGGGTTTAGGGATGGGCAGGTGCCATGTCCCAGCGTGAGGGCTGTTCATGGGAGCATGCTGGCAGGGCAAGGGGCCTCCTGTGGTTTTCACCTGCTGCAACTTCAGCCTTTGCTGTCTTGTTTAAACCTCTGCTTTTGGATCTTCAGAGAAACCTTTGCAGTGGTCAGTAAATCCTAATGTTGCGCTTGCTCTGGTTTATGAAATTTCCAGGAGATTTGTCAGTTGGTGGATCAAGCAGCTCTGAGGACACAGGTTTGGGCTGAGGGGGGAGGACTGTACTGTCTCCATCTTGTTAAAATGAGCTTCGGGTTCAGTACATTAACGTGTTAATAAGGAAGCCCTGTGTTCCCACACTGCTCTTAAAGGCATTCTCACACTGCTGACCTGACCCCCTTAATCCTGGCTTTCCTGGAGGAAAAGCTGATCCATCAGGCCTCATGTACCTAAAATGGGATGAAAGGGAGTGATGGGCCTATTTCAATGCTGGTGTTTCTCAGGTACCTCAAGCAACCTTGTTCTTTTTGTATTCCTCGCTTATTTCCCTGGGAAGAGGAGGGGGGAAAAAAAAAGGAAAAAAAATCCTCTAGATGTGAGGGCTCAAATCACTGAAGATGAGAAGCAGCAAAAGGAAATAAAGAGGTCAAACGCCTAAGTTAGCTTATGATTAAAAAGAAATTAGTGGGGCTATTTTTAATTTGTTTAAATATATTACTTTCTATTAAAGAGGTCTTTATATTTCACTAAGTATGAGATGAAGTGTGTCACCAGAGGAAAATTTTTTTCCGTTTTAGTATCGTTTCTCTTCAAAAATTAGAAGTCCGATGCCACTGAAGTCACAAATGTGGAGACAGCAGGAATGGCAGCCAGTGTGGGACTTTTCCTCTACAATACAGCATGGTCACCTTCCAGTTGGGCTGGTTTGCAGGAATTCAGGGAAGACAACCATAACCTGTGCCTAACAGGTATGTCATGGGGAGGTCTGTGGTATCACACAGCCTCCCAATTACTCAGCCTCAGATTGTTGTGCAGCCTTGAGAACCAAACTCTGCGTCTCTGCCCTCAGACCCATCCCAAGGTGTTGGGTCCCAGCTCAAGGCCCTGCTGAGAGCCCTCTTGGAGGCTGGAGTGTATCTCATATCTGAATTTAGCTGCCAGATCTCACATCTTTTTTTGTTAAATCTGCTAGACTATGGATATTTTCAGGCTGCAGCTGACAGAAATTAGAAAGGATAGTTGTAAACAAAGTTTTGTAATGCCAGAAGTCTATGACGGAGCTTTTATAATCAGTGCACAAGCTGAACGGTGATCTAACTGTTCCAAGGCTTTCCATGAGACTGCTGTTTTTTTATTTTCTTTCTTTTGTTAAATGAAGTTCCTTGAGAATAAAAACTGCAACTGGGTGAGTCTCTGCAAACCTGTGAGGCTGTGAGGGAAATACAATTTGAATAAAAATAATAAAACGTTTGGTTAGGAATTTGTTACAAAGCTCCAAAACAATGCAAACACCCTCAGTCTCTTGTTTTGTTCCCAGCTGGAAAGCCAGGCCAGAGTCACTGAACATTTCACCAAGTCTTGCTAACCTTCTGAGCTGAGTTGTGAGAAATTGTTCTTGACATCACATGAGCTGGGCCACAAGGCAGGACTAATGTGATATTTGCTGTCGAAGGTTTCCTAGGAAACATGCTACTTAGAGCACTCAGCCCTCCCTGCCACCCTTCCTGCATCCTTCAGCTTCCCTTGCTCCCACAGGTTTTGCAGGGGGCAGGGATGTCCCCTCTGACCTCCGGACACCGTTGGCACAGACCTCCCCTCTTCCCAGCAGAGCCGAGAGGGGCTGCGGAGATTCTGAAGCTCACCCACCTAATTGCCCTTTTTTCCTCTGATTTCTCTCTTCTTTGTTTTTCCCCAACACTCTGCAGTGGGAGAAGTGAGAGAAACTAAGCTACATCCTGCAAGACTGGAGATGGAGAGAAGGAAGTTTGAGCCTTCTCAGTGAACTTAAACTTTCCTGCCATGGGGGAACTGGTGGAAAAAGGTTAGGAAAATCAGCAGATAACTTACAACTTAACTTGCCACATATTTTGCCAGCAGTTTGCAACGCAGTAGCTGTTATGGTACATAACCTACAAGGGCTTTTCAGCAGAATGGAGTTCCCCAGTTCCTTCCCATAATTTCACCTGGTAGGTGCTGTCCTTGACATCAGCCCCACAAAATGATTCCTGCCATCCAGGCCAAACTTTTCAGCTTGGCCATTTGGAGAGTCCCCATTGAGGATGGGATGAATGGAGTCAGTTCACACATGTTAACCAAATGCAAATCCTTAGATGGAAACTCATGGTCAGCTTTTTCCACTGCTATTTTCAGAACTTCCACAAAAGACCGTGCTGTGATTATATGTATTCATGATATGTATATCATGTATTCAGCTCAAACAATATTTGAATGATGCATTTAGAATTCTTCCTAAAAAAGGACCATGCTTCTGTAAACTACATCATATTTGTAAAAAGAGGGAAAAAATCTAGCTTGCTTTTCCTTTCTTCCTCCCTTTCTTTTTAATATATCATTTCATAAGGCTGTAAGAATTGGTGTTAATGCTACATTACACACAGACACACTTCTACATAATCATATGCATTTGCCTGTATTCCATACATAAACAACCCTATGGAATCCCGACTCTTCATTGTTAAGTTTGTCTCCATATTTTTCAAAGCAAAGCAGCTCTGAGTGTCACACAGTTGCTTTTTTCACTCTTGTTCAGTGGGCTTTGCAGAAAATGCAGCCAAACAAATAATGCATTGGGAGTTTTGTGGGTTGGCTGAGTTTTGGTTTGTTTTCACTCTTTTGGTTTGTTTTGCCATTATTAGATTTTTTGGGGGGGGGGTGGTTTTGGTTGGTTTTTTGGGGTTTTTTTGGTGGTTGTTGTTGTTTTTGTTGTTTTTAATTTTGTTTTTTTTACCTGGCCATTTATAACTGCCTCTTTCCCCTCTTGTCTCCACCACTGACAAAACACCATTTTTATGACTCTGTCATTAAGTGTCCTTCACATTGCCAATATTGATTTCCCCAACCCCTGGAAGGCCCAGAGTGTCACCTCCACGATGCTCCCTGAAGCCACTGGCTTGCAAAACGGGAGCACTCAGGTTGGAAAGGAGGTGGAAAGGAGATGAGTAGCCCCAAGTCCCTGGGCTGATTCATTTCTCTCCATGGTGCCGTTCCCTTCACCTCCCTGCAGGTCTGTGTAGAAGCTGTTTGGCCAACATGCCCCATGGGCCTTTTCTTAGTAAGGAAAGTGCAGGGGGTGGAAAAGAAATTCCATTCTGGATCATTTAGCTCTACCTTCAGTTTCTGGTGGCATCCCAAAGATAGGAGTGGCTTTTGGGCCGGCTTTTTGGCATGCTTTCAGGTTCAGGAGAGCTGCACCTGCTGGGCCCTGCAAAGCCAGTGGGGCGTCACCTGTAAATCTGGGCAGAATTTGGGGTCTTTGTGGCCAGAGAAGGAAAATCAGTAACGCTCTTCTCTTTCTGTTCCAGTCTAGAAAAGATCCCTCCAGGTGTGAAGTCTGTGATGTCAGTCAGCTTCAGAGACACAGCACCAGCTTAGCTGAGGATCTGCATGCAAGTCTCAGGTCAGTACCAATCTCTTGGATCAGCATTTTTCACTGTAGAGTTACTCTTTCCTTGCATGGAATTGTGATGGTGGATTTGCAAATCAGCCTCTGCCTGTGAGATACCATCATGAAACCACATTGCTCATAGAAGGCAGAACCTTTCTGCATTATGAGAGGCTACCCAATATGTGAGATTCTGGAGGTCACCCAGACCATTTGTTGTTTTCAGAACACTGTCAGAATGTCAGTCCTCGTGGCACCATGTGTAATATATGTCAGGGGCTCTTGTTAAATCCCAGTGCCAGCTGAGGAAGGGAGGAAAGGAGATACAAAACCACAGCTTGAGTTATTGTTGGAGGCAGGACTGGAACTCGGGATTTCCTGGGCAGATTACCAGCCTTCACTTCTCCCTCAGTTGGTATAATTAGCAGTGTCCTGGATCACTGTTACTCCCATGCAAGCACACATCTGAATGCATTTTTCTTTGAAATTGTCTGCCTTGGGGTCATTTCTGTTGTGCACTTCGGGCTGTTGATGATCTGTTGTCTGCAGTGAAATGCTCACTGGTACACTGTAAATCATGAAGAGATGCAAAGGCATCCATTTGCTACTACTGATTCAGTCTCTCTGGATTTCTAGAATGGGCTACCTGTAAAACCTGGGGAGCCAAGTCTTGGAAAAACCCCAATCCTTTGTGGCTCTTTAATTTTTTTTTGTTTTTGGCTGCTAGCCATGCAGACGGATGTCTTACATCCTTGAGATGAACCTAGTGCAGTCCTCATTGACCTAGCAAGCCATTTTTTCCCTGATGACAAGCTGGGATCACATTTTGTAATGACTGCTGCAAGATTGTCTTGTTAGGGAAAGGGCTAAGGTGGGATCGTCTTTAATGACAATGAAAGCACCTCATAAAACCTGATTCTTCGGTTTTACAGGCATGGCTGTAAGAATTTTAGCCAATGCAGACTTAGTAAATCAGTCAGTCAAAAATTATATCAGTTGAAGTATAATGTTCATGGCAGTCCAAAAACCTGAACGTGTAGGTGATTTGGAGGGCATTTTGTTAACTCTTTAATTGGTCGTTTGCGTGCTGGCGGCACTAGCTGATCGCCTGTAGGTCAGAGTAGTCCTAGAGCTTAGGTAAATGTGTATTGTTATATGTCACATTTTCATACGGCTTCTTTGCACAGGTTGGTAAAAATGATTGCTGCATAATTAAAATTAAGACAAGGTGGGAAAAGTGATTCAATTAAACCCCTGAAGCCATTGCACAAATTATCTGAAGTACCAAAAACTAATGAATAGTTAAAACTAGTTTTATCTTTCTACTCTTCATTCCTGGATCCTGAGGGTATCAAAATGGCTGAAGTCTCTCTGAAAGTTCTCAGAGGTGAGTTTTTGGGTGGGCAGTGCAAGTATGAGTCAGCACAGAGGAATCCAGGCCTTTTAAAATACCAGCACACAGAAACTTTGTTACCTACTTGTTTTGAATTGAAAATAACCAGACCTTATGCACAAGAGACCTTTTGGTTTCTCCACCAGCCCAGAATTATTTTGAAAACATCTGCAATATTTCACTCTGTATGCTGCAGGTATTATATACCAGGGAGGGTGATGACAGTAAAAATAAATGAGATATGTTGTAACCAAAACATCCCAAGTTTTACATCATACATTTCACAAGCCTAGCAAGCATCCTGTGCTTTGACTTGAAGGCCGAAGGCATGTGGTAGTTTTACAAATGTCTATTAGTATTAACAAATATGTTCCATTATTAGACAGTGTGCCACTGCCCCAACCTCCCAGTGCAAGAGGTGAGTTAATATGGCTTATAAAATGTAAGAGTGCTGCAGGCACAAACTATGGAAATCAGAGCCCTGGCTAAGCAGGAGGTCTCATTACATTTTGTGGGACAACTTACTAGAGGCCTGAACATGAGCATAAAAGCTGCCTCCCAGCTAAGGCTTTTTATGGTTCCCGTCCTTTCCCAGAGCAATACAGCTCTAGGAGATTTAGAGCAGCAAGGTCTGCACCTTTGGATGCTGGCAGTGTGCTGATTCTGACCGGGTTTGAAGTGACAGAATTGAGATGGGTATCTTTGCACTGTGCCTTTGCTTTTTAACAGAATTGTTGGAGGCTGAAAGTAGCAGGGCACGGAGGAGTTGTGCTCTTGTTGCTTTTTGGGTTTGTCTTTAGTTTTTTTTTTGTTCTTCTTGCATGGTTCTGTGCTGGTAGCTTCAAACCCCCATTTCTTGGAAACAAGAGTGTTTCTTGGTCAGGTTTGACAAGACTGTGAGTGTTTGCATACGCACATGAAGACCCAGTATGTTGAAACTGTATAAAACAGTGCATCTTTCAAGGAAGTAAAAAAGTCTGGTTGCTCTTCATTAGAACAGATACTGCCCTGCAAGATCTCAAAATATGGCTTAGGAGGGACTGTAGTCAGCCATCCAAGTGGAAATGTCTGTAGACGTTTCCCCTAGCAGGGATGGTGTGGATGCATAGAAGAGAAACACAGTGCCTTTTTATGCTTCCACCTCTCTGGAAGTGATTCTCACCCTGCGTTTGAAACAGTTAAAAACCCTCTTCTGATACTTAACCAAACTTAATCAGAAACCTTAAATAGGAACTAATTTACTGTCACAGGTAGAGTGCTCATCTTAGTACTAACTTTGTCGATCCAAAAAAAAAAATCCCTGCTGAGGACCGGGGTGATTCAGGGAATAGTAGGTTATGAAAACATGATGATGTCAACTCACTAGATGAGTCTTTCATTAACGGGTAAAGCTTCTGTAGGTAGAAAAAAGAAGCCTTCTTAAAGATTTCTGTGGCTCAAGACCCCAAGAGATGAGGAGAGCAGAGAAAAAGGAGAAAACTGAAGCACAGGAGGTGTTCAAATCACATGAGCTCTCTGCTTTCTCATGCTTCATAGTGGAAAAGCAAACAGCCAAACATTGTCAGGAGTGTCCTAAAAAGCCAAAATGTGAGTAGACAAGTTGCAGTCTCCCCCCAAAACATTTTCTTCAGTCTTTTTTTGATGTGTGTTCAGCCTAGACTGCTGGTAATCAGAGACAAAATTTCCACTACCTGTGATTCAAGAAAAACACTGCTTATGCCATTAAACAGAGTGATTTTCTGTAGCCTTTTCTGTATGGTCTTGGCTTGAGACCACCCAAATGCCAGGTGAAGTAGTGCTTGGGACAAGTCGAGGTTTTCCTTATGCTCCAAAGCATAAGCAACAGACTGCAGTTGATTTCATAAATGCAGACTGATATTTTTAGGAGGCTACCAACAAAAACCAGGTTATGGGATGGGCTGTTGTGGATTGCATCAAGAGAGTGCTGAAATTCCTGCCCTGCATATAGGAATGTGGAAATGACCCAAGAGTGTTTGGGATGCCTTTGTGGATTTTGTGTATGTATATAGCATAGCGTAATGTTTACAGAGATGTATATGGCAGTACCACGCAGGACTAATATGAGACATAAATGTTGTTAAAAGACATTATGTGACACACTCACAATTTTTCCTCTGTGTGCAAAGAGTGAGTCAAGGTCATGGCACCAAATTCATCTTTCAAAAGTGCCTCATTTCACTGACTATGGAAGGCTTGGACCGCTGGCCTGTATTTACTATAAAAATACATGTTTTAAGCTATTAAAAAAATGTTCAGCAATATTTTGATCTGTTAATATGGACCTTTTCAAAGAAAAAATGCAAGCTTTGCCACCAGCCAGGTCCATTCCTGTGTCAGACCCTGCAAATAACAAGTGTATGGAAAAAGTTTAAAACTTGGATCGAGGAATCCAGCCAGGGTTGCTGGTGCAGGAGCCAGGAGCACAACCCCTGCCTGCTGGGCTTTGTGGAGAAGACCTACACTATCAAAGCTCTGGAAGGTAAAGGAATGCATGAGGGCTTTGAAGAAATTCTTTTAAAAGCCTCTGGAATTACAAAGACAGTGAGAAAGGCTTTCCACGGACTTCCTGGAAATGCCATGTCACTGGTGGGTTCCCCTGGGAACTGAAGGAGGCAGCAGGAAGCTGGTAATGGCCTATTAAATTTGATAGGACTTGCTTTGGTGGTGGGTGGTGGGACCACAGCATTTCCATGTGTTTTCACTAGTGAGCAGCAGAAGGATGTGCACATTGTGCTTCCTTTGGGGTACATTTTCCATGTTTTTAATACATGAGACAAACCTCATTTCCAGTGAGTCTGGGGTGCCACCATCCTCATGTTATCTCAGTAAGCACAGCCCTTGCTCAATAAATCCACGTGCAGGGACCAAAACGTTAGACTGCTTGAGGAAACAGTTCTTGGATCAGCCCAAAAAAGGGGCAGGGATACGAGATAGCCCTTTGGCAGTAGGGTTGCCCAGGGATACATCTGGAAGGGAAGGTCTGCTTTGGCACGGATAGAGCCATTACAGTGATGCCTTTCCAAGAGGATAATGTTCTTTGGGTGTTCCCCCCCTTCTCCTGGCTTATATGTAAGATGACAACAAGGCTGAAAAGACCCTGCTGGGTGCTCAGAAAGGGACAAAGTTAGTAATGGCCAGTGTGCAAAGAAAGATTAGACATGAATAGAATTGGATTGATTGCCTTAGACAACTTCATGGCTTTCCTTTCCTCCCTAAAATTTTTTTTGTGGGTTCTTTTTTAGTAAAATAAATCACAGCTCATGAGAGCGCTGTGCAAATATGTCAGAGTATTTTTGGTGGCTCACAATTAGCCTTGATAACCCAAAGGATGGAGGCTGGCATATGCCATGGGAGGAGGCAGGGATATTGTGCATCTTTGTGTCTGTGGATATGTGACAGATTTCTTCAGTCAGATGCAGGCCAGGCCGAATTTAGCCACCTTGGCCTGGATATTATCCCTGTGGCTAAAATTGCCAGATCATTTACCCTGGAAATTATTGCAGTGGTGCACTGCCAAATGCACAGTTGTATTGTTCCTTTGCTTCATGCTGTTGGGTGTTAAATGTACCTCTGAGCCTTAAGCAAGTCTTGATTGAGTGTTTTTTGTTTACAAGAAATTATGGAGGGGGAGAGGAATCTTTCAGTGTTCTTTCAGGATCTACCAAAACCTTTGTCATGTACTTCTAGCTTAGGTAGTTATGACTTAAAGGGTGAGAAGGAAGTAAAAGGGCTTGTGTAAGAGTTCAGATGATGGATCACTTGAATTTATAGTGGGAAATCTGCCTTAGTGATGGCTGGAGTGAGAGCCAGAAAATTTTAGGATTTTCTATGCACAACCAGAGATCAATGACTAACCCAAGTTTGTGAGCCATAAAATGAGCAGGCATTTTATACTTTAGGTAGGTGCTGACAGTAAATCTCCTGATGATGTGGAGATGAAGGTTCTCCTGTCCCTGTCTACAACAACAGCTGTTTGCTTGGAAATATGTCCAGAGAGACTTTGCTATGCTAAAACCCCCTGTCTTGTGCCCTTGGAGTGCTGAGATTATCCGGGCTGGGAATTGTGGGAGTCCCTTTTTAGAACATGAACATGTTCAGGTATCCCTAAAGAGCAGCCATTTGGGGCATCACATCTTCTGGAGAGCTGTCAGGATCTGTATGCTTTAGAGGCATCCCAAGCTGGGGAGGAGATGTTTGTTTTCCAATTAGCTTTTGTCTAAGGAATAGAACTAGAAGAAGGAACCCTCCATTAGGAAAATGACTGTAAATGATAAATTCTCCACTGTTGTTCCCAAAGCAGAGAGATTCATTCTATTAGGGTCACCCATTCTGCAACAGAACTTTTCTTTCAATTTCACAAGGAGATTGTCTCCATGGGGAAAGGTTCATCTCTCCATGCAGTCATCCTTTTGGGTAGGATGAGGAAAGCAATTGCAAGGATTAAAGAGGAGCAGCTCTCCCAGAGGAAGCTGGCTGGCAGCCCTCTCTGGGAACCAGCACTGCCCACCAGGGAGAAGCTCTCTTCTCCTCCTTACAGCCCACACATTTCACTGTGCACTTGCAAGGCAAAGGTGAGCATGATACAAACTTACATCTCAGTCAATAAAACCTCAACACAGAGAAGAAATATTATGTCCTTCCTTATTTGTTACACAGAAGAGAACAGTGGCGTGCTGGCACCAAGAGACACAGGTTTTTTTTTTGTTTTTTTTTTTACTTTTTTTTTGACTTGCACTGCCATTTTTCCTCTGTGGAAAGAGGGAGACATTCTGGCTCTAGTTGCATCTGTTTTCACTATTGCCAAGAAGAAAACTTCCATTTGCCAACTGAACTTAAGGTCCAAGGACCAGCTCAGTTTCCTTCAATAACTTCTGGATCTTTCTCGCTTGATCATCTCTTGTCATGATGAGCATGACAAGGAAACCAGGAAGGGCAGTCCAGCTTTCCAAAGCACAAGGCTCTTTCCTGAAGTTCTCACTAATTTGGGTCAAGGTTTATTACCAGGTTGAATTACAGACATACACGGCTCTAGATGCCTGCTCTGTTGTCTGCTGCCTGCTCCTGAAGCCTGAAAGTCTCTCCGTTAAGAGCTTGCAAACCAGAATAATCCCACTGCTGTCTTGCATGGATTCAGCCTTGTCTCATGGGAGTGGACAGCCAGGGTGCACATTCCTAGTCTGTTTGAAATGCTGCAAATGATTCCTGAAATGCAGTATTCTTTTCACTCCACCTTCTTCCATTTCCCAGCACAACAGCACTTCTCTAGCCTCCTTTTCCTCTCCATCTGGCACTTGCCTCCTTCTTTCCCTGCAGCCCACAAACGTTTTCTGCTCTCTGAGCTGCTGCCCTGGTCCCCGGATGCTGTTGGATAAACAGGGGCTAATCTTGGAGATCCTGGAAACCGTGGTTTCCCTCAGAGCACTGTGGTGAGGTCCCCTCTGGCAGCAAGGCCCCACTCCCCATCTTCCCCTTTCCCCTCTTCTCCTGCATCCGCAGTGAGTCCTGGGCATGGGAGCCAGAGAGGTCCCCGCTGAGCGAAGATCATCAGATGCAGTTAAAAATGAAAACTGTGATGGATCAGATGGATTAGACAAAAGATGGATTGATTGTTCTTTTTTACTTGAGTAACTTGAATTTTTAATAGTTTTAAGAATTTTTAATAGTTTTTTTTGTTTCATCTTGGCTGGCTAAAGGTGAATATCTGCAATTTTAGCAATACTACTTTGTTCTGACTGGACACTTGGTACGTTTTATTTATGGAGTGAAATACTGTAAACACCCTTCCAGCCCAAATATGAGTGTTTTTTCTAAAAATTTCTTTCTAGGAATGAACACCCCCATAACAGTCATTGCTGAACTGTTTGCAGTAGACAAACACAAAAGGACTGAAAAGGCAGCCAGAGATCAAAATCAGAAGAAAGATCCTCAAAAATGTTTGGCACTGCTTGCTCACCTTTGGAATATGCGTCTTGTTCCTCTTCTTAAAATATTTTATTTTTTTTAGTATAGCTGGGTGAGCTGGTATTTCTTCTGCTCAAGCTGTCTCTAAACTTATATTTCCAACAGTGGCAGCAGATTATGAGACGATACTTATAGAAATGACATTATATCTTTCTTTAAAATACCCATCCTGAAAGGCAAAATCTGGAGAAATTACAGGACTAAGAGGCCTCCTTTGAGAGGCAGAAACTATTTTAACTTGTTATTTTTAGAGCTCTGCAAATCACATAATTTTTCTCTTCACTGGCAATTCAAAAAAAAAATTGGAAATTGTAATAAGTTTAAAAAAAAAAATCCTTTGCAACTTTTTTCTATAAAATGGAAAGTTGAAATATGTCATTTGTGGGCAAATGAGATGCTTCACTTTAATTTCACCATTTTTATTTTAGTTCCTTTTCTTAGATAAAAAAAAATTAGACGCAGAATGGTTTGTTTTGAGCTGACTGCTCATGTGGATGGGATGGGGGTTCTTGGCCAGGACACCTGTCTTGGAGCAGGAACAGTGACATGGACAACTGTGTCCTTAGTTGGCTGATCCATTGTGAATGTTCCTGTGGGTCTGTGGACCTTGCTTCCTCCTCCACCATGCACCACAAAGATTAAACAAAGAGGTTTGATCTGGGGTATTTCTGAGGAATAATGCTGATACCTCCTGTGATTGTGGGCATTATCCTTGAATTAGCCTTGTAAGTCGCTTTCTAGGGATGGGAAGTGCTGTGTGGGGAGCCCCACCATGCCCTGGGAGGGGTTGGATTGCCTGCCTGTGGAACACCTGTGCCTACGGAGCATCCATGCTGGGATGCCCGCCGGTGTGTGGGTGAGTCACGGGAGCTGTTTGCAGTGAGGAGATGGGGCTGTAATCGGAGCAAGGGGCTCTGAAACTTTCTGGCATTAAGGAAGGTCGAGCACTGATTTTGTTTTAATGGGGGGGATCTTGAAGAGGGGCCTGACTGGTAACAATCGGCCACTAAAATATGATGGGGTAGGAAGAGGTGAGTGCAAAAAAGGGGTAGCAGTAGCAAAATAAACATCAGCAGCAAGAGAGGGTTTGAGGCAATAAATTAAGATACTTACATTTGGAAGCAAGTGGGGCAGGAGATCTGGGGAGGGTTGGATGATTGACGTGATATTCTGTGAGATGAATTACGGTGTTTGAGTGTCTTAGGAGCAACCAGGTGACTGGATTCCCACAGGATCTCACACAGAGAGATCACACTCGTGATCTCACACTCGTGATCTCACACTTGTAGGACAGTGTCAGAGAGCACCTTCACTTGCAAGACACTGCTCACAAGCAGATGTCCCAGGATATGCAGTCTTAAGCCCTTTCCAGCTTGGGAAAGGACCACTTCAATATTCATTGTGGATAAAAACCAGTAATGCTTCTATTTCCTTTCTCCGTTCCTCTTTTTTAATGAGAAAAGATCTCAGTAGAAGAAACTTGTTTTTCTGAGATCTCACTTCCAAAACTTCTTCCTCAGAGTGATTCAACCTACAGTTTTAGAGTTTTTGTTTAATTACATTTTTAAACTTCCCTCCCTTAATTACTCCTGGTTTTTTTTATTAACACCTAAATATGCTACTATTTGGGGCACAAACAGACAGAGATTACAATTAACAGAATAATTACACTCTTTTTGTCAGTGTAACCTCATGGTACAGAAAGTATTACAAATCCATTTTAAAACATATTAAATGTTCATATTAATGAGGATAATAGAGAACAAGTACCAGCAAACTAAATATTGTTAATGATTTTGAGCTATTAAATTCATTACCATTTCCTTTCATAATAAAGTGGTTAGTTGCTAATTAGACCTTTTTTAACTCATCATTATTGAATTCATTACATTGTGTGCAGTTAACCCTTAAAGATCTGCCTGGGTTTACAGATGCAATTAAAAAATAATTTCAACAGCATCTGAAGCTGAGATGCCATTCTCAGACCCGCTTGTATTTTTGACAGTAGCTCCATGTACTTTTCTCCTGGTACATTTTCTTGACACATCATGCCTAGCAGCTTCTCAGCTGTCACAGCAGCTCCAGCAACACATACGATGGAAACATGCTGTATTCATTTCATTTAATAGCGTTTAATGTTAAAGCTAAAGTAGAACCCACTTGTTTGGCCAGGGAAAGAAACATCCCTCAGTGCGCTAAATGGTTGACGTCAACGAGCTGCTCTTCTCCAAGTTAAATCTGC
The DNA here is from genome assembly GCF_020740725.1 of Corvus hawaiiensis. Taxonomy (NCBI): domain Eukaryota; kingdom Metazoa; phylum Chordata; class Aves; order Passeriformes; family Corvidae; genus Corvus; species Corvus hawaiiensis. The sequence continues at coordinate 118,564,631 of NC_063215.1, forward strand.
TCGGAGTTGGGATGAGGTACCTTTTCCTCCTACAGGGTATCCTACAGGATACGCTTGTGCCTATCTGGGTATCTGGTCTTTCTCTCCAACCCTAGATGGAAATCTCATCCGTGCCAGAGTTCGTGTCAAAACCCCTCTTTGATTGCAAGGCATCCCTGCACTCATTTTTGGCGGCTCTGAGGGTTTGCTCCACTCCTGGGAACGGGGTGAGTGTCATCGTGCCTGTGTCTCAACCCACCGATCTGATTCCTGGAGAGGGCACTCCTGGGGACTGAATCAAAGGGCTGCTTTGCTTCTCCTTCTTCCTCCTGTCCTCACTCATTCAAAGGAGGGAGAGAACAGAGCCTCCATCTCTTAACTTCTTTCTTTTTCACTGTGCATGTTTTTTTGCTTTTCAAAAAAACCCAAACCACAAATAACACCCTCCTCCCCTCCCAAACAGTTTAAAGTTATAGGTACTTAAATAATGCTGGGACTAATGGGCAGCACTCCGTGGTTTGCCTGGTTGTGGCACAGCAACATGGCAGGACAGGGGCAGTAGTGTCTGGTTGGAAAATGCCATTTCTGGAGCAGCTCTGCTGTGGCAGCAGGGCTGTTGCAGCGCCAGCAGGCAGGCGTGCGCTGCTCACGTTACTCACTGCAAGCAACCCCACCAAGGAACAGTTTTACTTGGGTAGGAAAGGCTTGGTGACACTTATTGCTGCTGTGCTTGATGGCTGGAAGCTGGGCTGACGGATACCCTGCAAGTCCAGGAGATAACAGATCAGCTCTGGAGAGGCTCTGGCTGCCCTCCTGTCTGGGCGTGGTGAGATGTGGGGGTGGGTACAGCTGTGGGCCCCATTCCTGCTCCCCAGTATATACTCACAACAACACCATGGATCTGTAACCTCTGTTTTATGTAAAAGCAGCTCCCTTTCACCTGTGAACAGCGAGGGTATAAATGTGCCTCACCAATCATATTGGACTATTGTATTATACAGTCTATTGAATGTTTTTGGCAGGCACGAGCCCCTGTGCTACTGTGTCCTTATTTTATTATTGTTTTGAGGGTAGAGCTGTGTGATTATCCATTCTTGCTTCAGGCATAGCAAGCCATCTGGAATGCTTATTAAACCCACAGGCAGATCAGAAGGATATAACTCTGATGATGTACATGTACATGGGCTGTACTACATCATCAGAGCATTGCTCCTCTGATGATGTAGTACACATTAGTGGGCCTAGATAATGGATTAGAACTAGCAGAGTGAAAGTTAGACTTTTTGAAGGATGGATATGGTGAGGTTTTTTTCTCCCTCTGGGTAACTGCTGGCATAAGATGTGGAAAGGAAAATTTAAAAGTGAGCCAAGGAGGCTTCAAAACTTGTAAGTGCTTAGCTTGTCAATGGGGAGGGACAAGTGGTGATTAAGAGGCTTAAGGAGACAGCTTTGAAACCCTGAATCATTGCGAAGAGGTCATATGTACTTGTCTGCTCGAGTGAAAAGGGACATGGAATGTGTCCAGGAAAATGCTGCTTTTCTGATCCTCCTTTGGTTGGTCACCAGGGTTGGTTTTGGGCAGGACTTTGGCTTTTCCTCATCCTCCAGTCCCGCAGCAAAAAACCCAACACCCTGTGTTATGACACACAGAAGTAGTTCTTCAGCAGTTTCCAAATTTATGCTCATCACATATTTGCAAGTACTATTCAGAAATAAGCTTTTCAAATGAACGAGGGATCTGATCAGCTTTCAAACTAGCCATGTGTCTTCTTTTCTGAGTATGAAAAGAAAATCAACATCAGTAAAAAAGAAAAACAATCTGGGCACTACGTATGGGCTGTAGGTGAAGGAGGAAATAACTATTTGCATCTCTGTGGAGTTCTAAATATAATTTCTGTTTCTCTTTGTTCGTAACCCTTTTTGCAATGCTTTTCCGAGGTAGCTGATATTTGTCTAATCATGGGAAAGGTGTTTCGTGTCTAAACAAAACCTTTTCCTGTGAAAGCTGGGAAGGTTCATAAAAGTTAGGTCATTCAGTTGGGAAGCTGAATGTGTGCTATGCAATTTAGATAACAAATTGCACACTTTAAATATCAAACTGTAAATATCAAGTACTCAAAAGAATATTGACATTTTTGAGCAATTCCAAAGAGTAACAGAACTTTCAAAGAGGAGCCGTACACAGTGAACATATGCTCTAAAAATCATAGCTGTAAAGTAAGGCAAATGCCTGTTTTAACAATGGCAAATAGCAAGTGGGGAAAGGGATGGGTCACACTTTATTAATGCTGAGTGTGTCTCAGGTCTGTCAACACCCTCACCTGCATGGCTGAGGGAAGGGTGCAGCGTGAGCAGGAGGTGCACATTTGTCAAAGCACCACTTCGTGATTTTGGGTGCAGAATAGCAACACTTGAGTAAGTGCTTTGCCAAAACCTTTATTTTAGGGTGACTGTGTGGCTTTCCAGTTTGATGGTGACCAGGTTATCTTTGAGGTGTCAAGAAGGGTTAGTAAAAATTCCCAGTTAGAATTGGAGTTTATAATTTACATGACTGTCAACAGATAGTTTCCCAGTTGATAGTTTTTTGAGGTTTTCTTGGTGAAGAACCACAGTGAACCCCAGTTTGTGACCATATGTGCTTCTCTTTACTGGGGTTTGCTGGCCACAAGGAGAGTTTGTTTTCTCTTTCTGAGCAAGTATCTAGAGAAGTTTCTGTTTCATTCCTGTGCAAAATAGAAGGAAGCTTGGAGAACTCCTTCCTCTCACTGCAAATTAAATGGCCCCTTTTTGAATAGTCCATGCTAGCACAGCTCCTGGGTAGCAATTTTGGCAGGAGGAGTGTGTGTGGGTGTCTGTGTGTGTATTGATTCCCAGATTTGCACCTCTCTCAGTGTAGCATCCAGCTTTTGCCCTTTTTCAAGCCTTCCTTCTGTTCTTTCCCTGGGTGCCTTACCATGTTTTTGCTCACAGGAACACCTTCCTTCTCTCTGCCATGAGTTACCCTCTGTCCTCTGGAGTCTCCATCCTTGCATCCCACTGCAGAGCTGCTGCAAAGCCATGTCCCCCACTCACCTTCCCGTGCCAGTTTGCTTCTTTCCCTGCCACCACTTTGTCCCCAGCTCCAGTTCGCTGGGGAAGGAGATGACAAACTGTCACTTTCTCAAACACCCTCTCCTCCACCGACTACTCTTAAAGAGGCAGTGGGATAAATGAAATTCAGCATTCAAAAGGCTCAACTCCTCCAGAAAATATTCCACCCACAAGTGGGGAGCTTCAAAATCCATTCCTAGCAGTTAATGCTCCATCCTAAATGACACAGCTTTTCAGTAGTGACATGTGCATTGATCTGCATTACAAAAATAAGAGAAATAGCACTTCTTTTCAGCAGCAGATAATTACCAGCATACATCAGGTTCCCTCCTGCTGATACCCACAGGGTGGAGGGGATGCGGCCAGCTCGCACGTTCAGCCAGATAAATAATATTGATTGGGATTTGTGTGGAGCCTCGGCACACCCCTCCTGGCTGGTGTGATTAGCCACGGGGGGACATTCGCTCCAGTTACAGGATTTCACCCCAGTCCTGTCTGCCACGCAAAGGTGCTGGTTAGGCACGACCAAGCTGGGAGCTGAGAGCTTCTCCAGGCCTTAGCAGAAAAGCTCAGAGCAAGGTGGCTGTGAGCCAGGTGGAAGAGCTGGATGAGCTGTGGGACAGATGTGAAGAAGCCCTCCCAGCTCCTTCAGTGGGGCGCAGCCACCCCGGCAAAAGCACAGAACTCCCCTCTCTCCCTTGCCTGCTGCCCGTTTGCAGCTGTGGGAGGTAATTCCCAATAGCCAACTGCTGATTTTTGCAGTCTACACGATGAAACAGCGTGCTTCACTGGGGCCAGGGTCTGCCTGAGGTGTTTGAAAAGTCCCCCTCTCTGGGGTATGGCTCTGATGAGCAGCCGCTGCTCCATGCAGGTGAATTCAGCTTTGCAGGAGCTTCTGAGCTCCTCTGCAATGGAACCCCCCTTGGGCAGGAGGCACTTCAAATATCTGTGAGGGAAGGGGTGCCACTCAACAGCCACCAAATGCCTGCACTGCCCTCAGGCAGGACGAGGGCCTTTACTTGACTCGCCTCTCTTCGGGGCAGATGTCTAAAAAATCACTGCTGTCGTTTTTCTGGCTGAGCCATCAGTACACAGAAATACCTTCGTTTTCACAGGAGTGCTGGAAAAGCTGCAGCTAGCAGGGAAAGGGGCTGCTGCTGCCTATATGGGACTTCTCCATTTCTCACTTCATAGTCTGTCGTGCTTTAGAGGCAAATAAAGCCCATTGGCAACGGGACTGAAAGTGCTCTCTGGGTCTAAGCACACTCCAGTGTTTTAGCTCCACTGAATTTCCTCTCATCAGTGAATGCAATCTGCCGTGAGAAAGTTTTACTGTCTCTGAGTCCTTGTGAAAACATTCTTAGATAATTGAGACATTCCCAAACAATTAAGATAACCAGATGTGTCTGTTATTTGTAATTACCTGAACATGAATTCTTTCTTCAAGAATAGTTCCATTTTTTTGTGCTTTTTGAATTACTCCAGATAATGGATATGAAGATTAACTCCTCTGAAAAGTAATCTGTGGTTTGTACCCAGTATGTCTCATTCTGATGCAAAATCACCTCCTCCCAGGATTAAGTGCTGGGGCTGAAACAATATGTGAAATGAACTTTCCAGTTCTGCTATACTTGGAATCCCCAGCCTGCCATGCCCTTGCAGGTGACAACATGGGGTGAACTTGGAGGCTTGAAGTCTATGAACATCCCATGAAGAAGATGGTACAATGATTTCTTCAAGCAGGGAAAATTGCTGAAGGCTCAAAAGTGGTTTCACAAACCACTTCGTTAAGTAGCACAGTTTGAATAAAAGGGCTTTTGCATATGCTGCATTTGCACCTAGAGCTTCTCCAGCATTTTCATTTTACAAAGCACCTGGCTTTTGCTGCAGCGCAGCGCCCGAGGAGAGGGAAGTTGAGGCAGCCTGGCAAATTCAGAGTGTAGGAAAGACACCTCGACCTTTGGTCACTCCTTCTTCTGGTGCTTCAGTATCAAAATTGGTATTGCCAGTCATGACTTTTTGTTGCAAAATGAGTTTTTTAAGTCTTCCCTCTTCCCCGCTTCATCAAACAGGGCTTGATTGAGAGCTGGCTGTTAACACCCAGCTCCCGGGGTGGGCATTTGACCATCCCTTTTCCAGGGAGCCTCCTTGCTGCTTGCTCCTGGTGGGCTTCCCTCCTGCTGTGCTTGCAGCTGTGCTGCTGTTTCACTAGGACATTGGCTCCACTCCCATGCATTGCAGGTTTTTTGAGGACAGCTCCCTAAATTAGCTCCACCCAGGAACTATGTGTCAGTGGTCCTTTCTGCACCAAGGGCTGTGGCTCTGTGCTGGTTATTCCTGAGTTGGAATCATCACCTTCAAATCCCTTCTTCTGGTCTGTTTCCTGGCAGTGTCTCTGCAGAGAGACAGGCAAAGGGGAGCACTGTTGCAGCTCAGGGCAATTAAGCTGTTTAATCACAGCTGTTATCCTCATCTTTGGTGCATATCTTACTCTGCTTGTCATACCTGGGCACTGGAAATAGGGAGGGGGAAGTGTCTAAGTCCCAAGGCTCTGGTCTACTTTTCCTCTCCTGAGCCAGTGGCCTCATCTTTGTCTTCTCCGCTGACAACTTCCTCCCATTCTGTGTGCGCTTGTAATTAACAGCGGTGAGACCAATGGTGATGATGTCACCTTCAGTTGTTCCAAGAAAAGTTAATTTTTCAGAAGAAAAGGAGGAAAAGCAATTCTTGTATGAGTACTTGGTGATTGGTGAGTTCAATATAGAGGGTTTTTTTCCTTGAAGCTCTTTCCCTCTTTCTCTTGACAGTTTTGCCCCCGGCACTGTTGTCTTTGTTGTCCCAGAGGAATATCCTTGAGTGTGTTAGTCATGTACATATCAACTGAGACTTCTGTCACCACTTTCCAGCCTGCTGAGGACTTAAAGATCACAGTACTGTCTGGGTGCTGAAAATAGATGGGGCTTAGAGGTGGTTTGGGAGACTGGCGAGAAATGCTTGTTTTCACTCCTGCTCATGGTTAGGAGGTCTGCTCAGTGTGAGGTAAAGTCCCTCCTCTCTGCTGCACACAGGGAGCTGGGACACCTTTCCCAGGTAGGAGGAGCACATGGTGGAGGATCTGGTTGTTTAAACTCCCTCTCCTTGAAAAGTGGAAGGCATCACTGAGTTGTTATCTGGGAGCCTACTGATGTTTTCAGGAAGGTCTGAGCATTTTTCAACCATGGTAAATGCAAAGCACGATTTCTGGTGCAGGGAGGCAGCTTAGCACTGATTTCTTCATTGGGTTCCTTCAGAGCTGATTCTCCTCAATCAGACCAGTCCATTTTGTTCTTCTGTATTTCATATTGTGCATGTTTTTGCGTTGCAAGAAAGGAACGTGCACGTTCCTTTTGTGCGGTCATTTCGTGTTAGTCTGCAGCAAAATGTGGCAGTCTTTGGAGGTGAGCTCTGTACTGGTGTGGGGAAGGAGCCTTATCTGAAGCAAGCCACGTGCTGAAGTTTGCCTTCATGTGAGCTAAGACTTTACAAAGACTGTCTTGGGATTTCAGGAATGGCTTGAAGACCTATAATAAAGTAGAGAGTTGCACAAAAGGATTTAATTTTAATAGCATTGTGTGTGCGAGCAAAAGGGAGAAGGCTGGAGTTTAGTCACACAGAACCAAAATCTAAGGGAAGGGAGGCAGAGGGAGGAGAAAACTGGGCTAGGTCAAAAAGATTGCAAAAAATTATAACGAAAGAGGAGTGAAAAGCATGAGGCATGAAGCAGGCTGTTAGAAAAGTGTTGTTCAGTTTGAATGTATTTGGTACTGGGACAAGAGCGAGGTGAGAAGGGAAGGAAAAGGAATTGAGCCTAAAACTACTTCTGTATCTTACTACTGAAAAGTGTAGCCACTACTGAAAAGTGGTTTTTCTTCCCTTTTAGAATGTGCGAATGCCTTTTTTTTGCCTTTTTTTCCCCCCCAAGAGTTTCTAAGTGTCTTTTTGTACTAATAGTAAAGCAGACATTGTGGTCCTACAGTGAGCAACATAGAAGGTGTGGCTGGAGGTGTCCAGGAAAACAAATCTATGGAATATGTCTCTTTATCAGGGCCGAAATGTTTTGTCAGATGCAAGCTGGTCTCAGGGAGCACTTCTAGAGGAGCACTTGGGGGTTTGGCAAGGTCGGGAAAAGCGCTTCAGGCTTGCAACTTCCCAGGTCTCCATTCCTGGAGACTGCTCATGCAGCTCCTTCTCTCTCTCTGTCCCCATGGATATAAGAGGGTGGTTTACAGCCCCTGCCTCATAAATGCACTGTGCAATTCATGGCCTCTTATTTTCCAACATGTGGAGGGACAAGGAGGGGAACCTTGCCAAGGCTGAGCCAAGGATGGCCGAGGAGAGCCCTGGCCTTGGGGGTCCCACTGAGCCCTCTGTACAAGCAGCATTCAGACCTGCTTACCCAGCCTGCCTTCATCACAAATCCTGCATTTCCAAATAAATATTTTAACAAAAGGGAATTGTGCAGATTGTTAGTGTAGCTTATTAGGTTTTAAAAATTCATGTTTCTAAATTCCCAGTGTTATTTTCTCCTTGCTTTAAAGGGAAAAAAAAAAAAAAAAGAAAAGGGGAGGTGGTGGAATCTCTTTTCGATAAGGGTTTAATTGTCTATTTCATCTGGAAAGCTCTCTGAATTGAAACTCCCTTCTCCACAGTGCTACCTGAGCACTTCACAATTTTATTCTCTTGAAGTGTCTATTTTACCATTTGTCTCACTTTCAAGCTTTTAACTAGAACTGGACATTTGTGGCCAGACAAAGGAATTTAAACTAAGTAGTGTGTTATGGACTACTTCAGGTGACTCTGCTTGGATTATATCACTCTGACACTACAGCAGCTAAAGCAAAGGGCATTAACACGAGCCTATTGAATGTAGACCTGCAACTGAGATGAGAGATTTTCACTGAATTTCCCATTGCATCTTTCCACTGACCTTACCCCTGTGTTTGGGAGATGCCTGAACTAAGAGAAATATTTTATCCATTGGGTTTTTTTTAAGTTCCTAGAGAAAGATGCTTATGTATCAGGAAGTGATATGCTTTACCTGGAGTAGACTTAGTGGCATTAATGGTATGGAAGGTGGGGCTGCCTTGTAATGTGTGGTGAGGGCAGACATGTGACTCTGGCAGAGTTTTGCAGTAGGGGACAGTAATGAATATGAATGGTAAATCAGTCAAATGATCGATAATTCCTCACGGAAAACTCAAAGAGCCACTGGACTCTGGAGCTGCTGGAGGTCTGTGAAGCAGTAGCTGCCCTGAGTAGGTGCTCAGAAGCACCCTGTGCTGGCAGTCAGAGGTACCAGCACTAGGAGGTAATTTGGGATGTAAAACGCCTCTGCTGTTACTGTCTGTAGTTAAGTACGTTGCAGGGATGCCCCTTCCAGGACTGCCCCTTCCAGGACTGCTCAGAAGGCATAAAATATGCTAAGCAGCTGGTAAAGGGGAAAAAATAATGTGTGGCAGAGAGAGATTGAAGGATATGCGTAAAAATATATAGGAGATACTTCTGGTGGAAATGCGACATTTCTGTGTTTGTGATGCTGCAGAGTGTGGTGGCTGTGCTGGTGGCAGGGCTGCAAAAGGGTTGTTTTCCAATTGAGGCCAAACAAAATGAGGGCAAATAAGTTGAGGAATTTTGTGGTACTGGGAGGCAAATTACTGCACGCCCTGGTACAAAAGAGCAGGGGTAAACAACACAATGTGCTGGCAGTTGCAGCTGCGTGTGCAGCAGTGCCGTGCATACATTAAGTGCCGGCGTTGTCAGGGCGAGTGACAGCGTTGACTGAAAGCCAGGTAGGAGCTCCTGTCAGCGCCGGGCAGAGTCACAGCACTCCTAATAACGAAGTCTATTCTGGTTACATCTGACATGGGCATCCAGAGCTTCTGCTTTGGGGAATTTTATTTGTTTAGACCCAGGGAAGGCCGCTGAGCTGCTCCATGGGGCTCCAGCTTCCTGCCATGGCAATTAGACAAAGTCATCCACGCTGGTTCATCAGGAGGATGGAATTTTCTCTACCCTCTTTCCTTTCTGTACCTTTTTTTCTCTCCTGCTGGACTTTACTGAAGGAAGGACAAAAAGAAAAGCATAGGGATAGCTAAAGAAAGCTCTTCTGGAGCTTTGCCTTGGGTGCTCCAACTATTTGTGAAGTTATTCCATGAGGGACAGTGAGTCATGGAAGTCTGTTGTTTCGTGTCTTCAACTGTGCACCAATGTGTGTGGAAAAGGGACTGCACAGCCCCAAGTCTCTCCTTCCTCCCCAGGAAAACCCTTCAAAGGCCAAATTGGGAGATACAGGCCATGCCCCAGTTTGATTAAGGTACGTCTGTGTGTGACTTACCCTGGGCTGAGCATATCCAAGGCAGGAAGGTAAACATCCCATTGTGCTGGATTTGATGAAAGAAAATCCTGGAAAACCTTGTGCTTTTCTAAGAAAACTGCCAGAGGCAGATTATTAGGTCTGAATTAAAATGCAGACGAGATTCATTAAATTGTTGACCCTGCCCCCTCCAAAAAAAAGTCAGGTTGCCGTCTTAAATTGACAGCATTAGAGACAAATTATGTGCACTGATTAATAAGTGTGGGCTAAATTACGGCTCAGAGAGTGGGTGGAGCGCAGTGGGAACGGGAGCGAGGGAGGGAGCGCAGGAGGCAAAAGCCACCCTGCCTGTGGGCATAGAGCAGTGCCAAAGGCTGGGGTCCTGTGGCACCAGAGATGATGGAGGAAGGAGCAGGAGGATGAGCCTCCTCCAAGGAGCCCATTTCCTCTGGGATGCTGCTGTGACACCCTGGTTGCCAACGTGCTCCCCTGGGACATCGGTGCTACGGGTCTGTGCTGAGCTCAGGGACTGCGTTACCCTTTTTCTTTGGGGTAGGGGGAGCTTTGCTCTCAAAAAAGAAGGAAAAAAACCCACCCAAACCTTGGAAAGGTTGGATTTAAGAAGTTAAATAAGAACAGTAGGGTAAATTAGAGACTTGAGAAGCTAATTTCCATCACACTGGGGGAAAAATATACTGACCATTTCAGCATTTCAGACAAAAAAGGGAAAAAGCAGGCATAATAACACGTGGGTTACTCACAAGACATAATTCTCTGCAAATACTATGACCAGTACATAAATAGCAAAATGAATGTTATTAACATGTTAATTTTACTAACCCTTTAACCTATTGATTAGCCAAACAGAAGGAAACAGCATCTTTTCATGCTTTGCCCCCCCCCTTGCTTTCCATGTAATTGGATTCAAATTCACATCTGTAGCTACTAAACCAATGTTTTCAACCTTTCTTCTACACCTCCCCACCCCCAACTGTTTAACCTCCCATCTCCAGTGCTGGCATAAATGTAAGCCTTTATTTGTGAATATTCCGATAAGCACTTTGCCTCCAACTGTATTGTTCAAGTACCAGCATCATTGTTACAGCTGTAATTGTTACTATCAAGACACAGTTCTTTGTAATTAGAAAGTCAAGATGGTATTCAGCAGTATGGCAGCACAGATTCTCATTTGTTAGGCTATTAGAAAAAAAATGTTTACAGAGAAAACAGTGTCATTGTTTAGTGCTCTTAATTGACCATCTGCCTGGTAAAGAAATGTCCAAAGAAGGATAAATAAGACTATAGTGCACTTACTTATTTATTTTCTTTGTGCAATGAGTAAATTAGGAAAAGCAACAGCAGATCCAAACTAGACAAGACATTGCTAAATCAGGCTGCAAGTGAAATCATGTCATGAATACATTAACTTTTATTTCTCTCAGTGTCAAGACTCATGTCTGCATCTTCCTCAAAGTTTGTTGGGAAGAAAAAGGAGGCCAGATCTTGGTGGGCACTGTGGAGTTGACAGCATTCATCTTTTAACAAAGTCAAGCATATGCTGCTTTGAGTGCAGCATCTTTGCATGCTCAATGACGTGTTTAATGTCACCTTTCCCACTGTAAATCATCCCTGAGTAAATCCACAAGGGAGAGTGGTACTAGGAATTAAGCAGGAGAGAAATAAAATTCATGACCATGTGGTTCTATCTCAGGGAATTTGGTACGTATTGACAAGAGAGATTCACACCTGACGGGGCCGAGAGCTAATTTGTAGTAGGGCTGTTTATCTTCTGCCTGAAAGGAATACTTTTTCATATTTAACGTGCATTTTCCTCATCTCCATGTGTGTATGTTTGTGATTTAGCGTGGCTAAGGGTGCATCTGCTTTTGCTGCTTGGCAAAAATGTAGTTTCAAATTTCAGGCTAATTCAAAATTCTGTGTTTTCCCTATGAAAAAGTAAAGGAGGGACTTCAAAAACCAGGTTTGATGTTTTCACTGCACAAGGCACTGTCTTAGGAAGGGAGTATTTGATCTGTTCTTGCAGCATTTGTTTACAGTCTTGAAATGAGAAATGAAGAAACCCCAACAGTATTACCATGCTAAACCAATATGGTAAATGACCAAACTGATTTCTTGTACTATTTGTCTTCCAACATTCCAGGTGGAAATAAACCAGTACATTTATATGTTGATTTATTACAGTGTGGAGGAAAAAAAAAAAAAAGAAAAAAAACAAACAAAAAGAGAAGCAAAAGGAAAAAAAGCAGGAAAAAGAGAAATGAACTAAAAAAATAATTAAATTTACAAATAATAATAATTTCTCAAAATATTACCAGCAAGGGGAGCCCCAGTTCTGCCTCCTCCCTGGTGACTGCAGTGTCCATGTAAAGCTGCCACTACTCAGATGGTGACAGGGGACGGAGCCAGTGACAATGGTCATAGTGCATTAGTGCAGGTGGGTGAAATTTCCCAATACTTCAAAAGCTGACAGTGTTTTAGCCATCAGTTCTTCAAAGTGAATTTTCTCTCCATAAAACCTCTCCTTTGATGCCTTCACTTGATTCCTCAGGTGCATCATCCCTTGTCCATCTGTTCCTATTGAAACTTTCTGGTTTTCCATCTCCTCCTGGTTGCTGTACTAGATATTTACCCTAACACTTTTTGTCTCTTCTTCCCTGGGTATTTATTCTTGTGCACAAAATTATTTTTCCTTTGAGTTTTGAGGGAGTATCTCAAAATCTTGGTTTCCTGCCTGATGGCTTTTGAGAAGGGATGGTAGCTAATGGAACCTACCCATCATTTGTCTTTAAAGACACCAAACAAAACCCAATGCTTCTAAATTTAGAATTTCCTTTTTCTACTATTTCTGCAGATTTTTCACTAGTGCCAACTGCATTTTTTCAGAAAGCAGTGGCCCACCTTTGCACTATATTTTTTTTTTTTTTGCTTTCTAGTAGGGAATATAACTAATACATGAGTTCCATCAGCAGGCACAGGAAGGTGAGAAGTGGGCAGAGTTTTCAGGGTACTGCACTTTCATCCTGTCCTAGAGACACACAAAGCTGTGAGGTCCAAGACCTTTCTTTGGAATTGATGGAAGTAGTGAGACTGGAAGCCTGCACAGATACCCTGTGTGGATGAGGTCCCCATTCACACCACCCACTTCCTTAGTGCTGGATCAGTTTGAGAAGTGTTCAGTAATGATTCCTTGCAGGTGGCTTCACAAAGTGCCCCTGTACCTGCTTGCCCAGCACTGGGGGTGTGCTGGCACCCACGTGTCACCTCGTCCCTGCCTCCCCTCCGCGTGTGCTTTGGAGAACTGAGCAGAATGAGCAGCTCAGGGAAATCTGATTGACACCAGTAGTTTTAAGCTCATGCATGTCTAGCTACTTGTTCAATTTGTTTAGTCCAGTGGTCTCTTTTATTAGGAGCCTTAGGGTTTTTCTTTTGATTTGGCAGGATGATTATAATGAGAGCTCCTTAGTGCTACTCCACCAGGGTATCTGCCCACTTGCTCTCAGCCTCTGCTGTATAGCTTGTGATTAATGTAAAACAGTCAGATGCCCTTCAGATCAGTCGAATTTGGGGATTCTATTATAAACATGAAAAGCGTGCTGACCGCACAAAGCCCTTGGTGGTACCAATTAAAGACAGCGCCATTCAGTTGGCACTTCTCATGCCGCTGCTTTTTTCCTTTTTTTCCTTTTTTCCTTTCACGGCAAATCTTTTCCATGGCAGCGGTGGCCCCGCTGCCAGCACACACCTGTGCCATGCTCCAGCCCCAGGGCAAGGCTTCCTCAGCCAGTGGGGAAGCACCTTGCTCTCCCCTCTTGCTGCCCACTTTCTGTGCCCCTCAGCTCATCCTCCATCTGGCCAGATGTGAGCAATGCGACTTTGAGTCCAATCTCTCTTCGTGTCACTGTGCAGGGACAGAGCTGCCTGCACTGCCCCCAGCAGAAAGCCCTGTGGTGTCCCCTCCCTGCTGCTGCAGAGGCTCCGGGCTGCCACTGCAGATCGTTTGACAAATTTCACGGTAAGACCCCAGCTTATCATCATTATCTTTTTATTTCAGTCAGTATTCCAAGTATTCTTTGAATGTCACAAGTGAAGAGCTGGATTACGCACAAAGTGTCCAGTGTTAAATCCTATTTACATGCAAAAGTTGTGCCAGTTTACCCTGAGGTTAAATCAGTGCAAACCCCTTCTGTGAGGACTCTTCTGAACTAATGAGAATGACCTCCCATAATTTCTTTAATTAAAGAACAACAACCACCTAAATCAAGATAAAACATGCTTCATATTAAATAAGGTTGGCCAAGCAAATGGGTCTGCATTGCTTTAAGTGCTGACTCCTCTTTTTACACTGACTGAATCCCACAAATGCTTTGGACAGAGCCAGTCTCAGCCCTGGTTTCTGACTCTGCAGCAGTGAGAGAATGTCACACCTGCCCCTCTAAAGGCAGCACAGGGTTTGCCTCTGCCTGTGAGGTGGCCGAGGTCTCTCTCCAACATACACCCTTTGTGTTAAATCCCATGCACCACTTCTGATATTCCACAAATCCATACAAACCCTCTGGATCAAGGCAAAGCATTTTTTCATGGAAGTTACTCCCCCTGCCACCACCCTGTGTTTGTCAGAAAGGAATAAAACTGCACTGTATAAAAGCAGAGAGAAAAAATCCTTTATTTCTGAAATTTTATCTTCCAGAGGCAGGTTTTACCTTGCATAAGACTCTCCATAAATCTGAGGTCTTGTAACTTTGATCTGTTCACCCCCTGCCTACAACATAGACTTCAATCCCACCTCTTGCTTAATGGACTGTAAGGAATTGAGGAACACTTGCGTAAGAAAAAACCCAGTACTGGTTCCTTATTTCTCTGCTCGTTTCTTAAATTAACAAAAAACCTTTAGGAGCCGCTTTGAGGACACTTGCAGTTGTGAAGGCAAGAGCCATCCTCCTTCCTTTCACTGCTGATTCCTGTTTAGGCAGGGATTATGTCACTGTCCGCATCAGTGCTCAGGCACTGCTAGAAGGGGCTCAGAGCCCAGCAAAGCCAACCAGCAAAGTTACCCTGTCAGGGTGTGCATGAGTCTGTATCTTGCTGCAACAAGAACCATAGAAACAAAATCACTGTGATTAATCCCAGCAGAAAATGTGGGCAAAACTGGAATGTGATTTTCTTCTCAATCAATGTTATGGAGCTCCCACCGATCTTTTAATAATGTTTTGTTTATGGATGAAAAGATACTGAGGTCCCAGTATATTACAGTCTTTCCTGTTTAGACCTGTAAATGAACCCCAAAATAATTGTCATATTTTGTTGCCTGCTCCACATCCACACTCGGCTTACTTGTATATAAATTAAAGATAAACTGCATTTAATCCTGTTAAGCATTAAAACATGAGCAAACAAATTGACTTACAAAATACAGGGGGATGGCAGAAAAAGAAAATAAGCTCGGAAAATAATTGGTTCTAAGGAAGTTAATGAAAGTTTGTAGCATGCTTTTTATATGAACAGAGTTCAGAAGAGATTATTTTTTTTGAAGTGTTACTCACAAATCTCCTGTATCCACAATAGATCTTTTGTTAACTGTACCTGCACATTTATTGTGTACGACAGCCTAATAAAATGAAGTCATTTTAATAAACATTGTATCAGAATATCCTATCTTCTATGTGGCAGTGCGAATTTCCACTACTGAAGGAAACATTTAACATTCTCACCATTTTAATACTTTTAATAAATATTTGCAATTCCTGTGATGATGCATAATGGCAGAAAAATGCATTGCCTCCAAAATTTATGTGGCTGCTGGCAGGTGGCCATTTTCCAATTTTCTGTCTCGCTAATATACATTTATTATGTATTTCTAAGGGCTTTTCTTTTCAGTATTTGGCTTGCCATAAAATTGCTATTTCTTTTACAAGAGAAAGTGCTCGTGACAAAGAAATCTCAATTGAACCCAAACCTGACAAATGGACATCTGCTGGCCAAGCCAGAGGAGAAAAACAGTTGCCCAGCATAGCTCTTGGTTTGATGCCTTCCCTTCAGCCACAGCCACAATATGTTTGGATCAGAAGCTCACATTCTGAACTGATAACAAGAATCAGTCCTTGCTTAGTAATATTTCCTGAAGTGCGACATTGTATTGCATCATGTTACACATGACACGACATGGAATAACATCACATTACATGATGGGTTATGACATAGGCAAGGAAGATGCAAGTTAATATCATGCATTATGTTTTATTTTGTCTAAATTGCTGGAGCAGAGCGTATGATGAGCTGTGAGTGGTCTCTTCTGTGCTGGCTTTGTGCAATTTATACAACAGCCATCGTTATAGTACCTGAGCATCCACCAGCACATAATTAAGCCTCTATTGATAGCTGAAATCCTTGAATCTCTCACTAAGCACATACCAGTTCTCTGTTTAAGTAGCAGCATTCATTTGAAGAGCAAGGGAGCAGGGACTAAGTACGAAGCCTAAACAGGCGGTAAGAAGTGGTAAAACTCCTAAGATGATGCATTTGTACTCTCTCAATGCAAGGAAGCTGATTTCGTGAAACTCTTTATGGCATTCATAGCAAAGCAGGGGATATCCTGTATCACAGAGCGTGTGCTTCTTGAGGATCCTTTCTGGTAGCAAATGATGCTCAGAGAGTGTGATTTGTTATCAGAGAGCTATTTGTGATGGCCAAGATAGAAAGGCACTGAATAAATATCTACAGCTCTCAGGAACTGAAACATGATGGTGCAGGAGATGGAAAGAAATATCTCAAACAGGCAGAGGAACACAACCTCGCTACCAAAGGTGACTGCAAATTCAGTAGCTTTTGCTTTTATTTTTTTCAAAGCTGTGAAGCAACAGGATAATCCAAATTAATAATGTACTGTATATTAAATTTTGCAGTAATATGCCTTGATTAAACTAATTCCTGGATTGATAAATGCAGTCCCCCTAGCAGAGGCTGCTGTACAAGAGGTTTAATCATTGATTTGCTGGGGAATTACGGCCAGGTTGCTTCACAGTCTGCATTTTTGGTTTTCCCTTTACTTGACCTACTTTGGCCCCAGCTCAGGAAATCATCACTGTTTGGGAAAGTGCTTACTGGACTTACTGTGAATATTTCAGAGCTTTCCTGAATCCTGGAGCTCCTGCAGCACTGGATATGGAGAAGATAAAGGCACATTTTTCACTGATGATCATGGGCTTATGGCAGGACTAAAACTACAGGTTGGAACTGACCAGGTAGAAAATTTCTGGATATTTTTTTTTTTTTTTTTTTCAAACTGGAAATTTAATGTGTCTAATTCTTCTTTATCAAATCATCTATTTCTCTATTTTGAAACTAATTCAACTGAATTGGGTGCAAACTTTGCAAATTCTCACCAGAATTTCCCAGCTGTCCAAAAATTATGTCAACCTTGAATATCTGCCCAAAAATGTAATAATTTTTAATAAGTGATAGTATGTAACTGTTTAAGCTAGCACATACATATTTATGCATGTTTATTTTATTAATACATTAGTATACTAATATGTAATAGTATAAAAGATTTATCATAGAGTGATTTATTATAGGGATTATGCATTATAGGATATTGTATAATACAAATAGTATTATATTGAAATATATAATTAGTATTAGGGATTGAAGAGGAAAAAAAGGCATGATTTTTCTTTGCAAAGGATAATATTCAAATATTGGGGTGAACAGATGAAGGGCCCCTCTTACCCTCCTCCTGATGCTTAGATCAGTGGCAAAGTGTAGATTTTTCTATATAACTTGTTTTTTGGTCTAATTGATTTCTTCTTCCTGAATCTGCAGCCAGTGCTGCCTTTTTAGAAGTGCTTTTCAGCCTTGCTCCCCTGCAATACTTCGTTGTGCTCAGTCCATCTCACACTAGAGACGTGTCTGAACTTTGTTTGCATTTGTTTTATGAAGTGGAGGACATGAAGTTTTTGTGTTGCTCATGTTTGATGCGGGTTGATAAGAGCCAGATATTTGAAGAAATGGAGAAAAGCAGATTAAAGATTTCCTGTTCCCTCGTGGCCAGCTTTCTCTGAGATGAAATGGAGGATTTGTGAGTGGGCACAAGTGAGTGATACAATCATTTCTCTACGAGTAAGTTTAACTGTATCAGCGGGCTGAATCTTAGCATTTTTGATAATGATTGTCTTCCAAGAAGAATTCATGTATTTGGTACTCTGGCTGCTGATTTCATCCATGTCAGCGAGTTTAGTTTGCTTGCGAAAGATTTCTCAGAAGTAACTTTTCCTTACAAAGGGTGGCTATTAAAAGAAAAGAAATGAAACAAAACCTCACAAAAACAAGCAAAGAAAAACACCTAACAACAGGGAAAACTCTGGTACTTCTCCATGAATCTTTTTACGCTCATACATTTTATAAGGATTTAATGTGATACCTTGTAGGAATAGACAGCAGCAGGTGACTGCGATAACTTTGAAGAACAGCTTTTCTTCTGTCACTTCTTTTTCAGCGTGGCCCAACAGCATTCTTAACAGAAACCACTTGCACAGCATCCCCATTTCTCTCAGGAAAATCAGTATGGATTGGTAATAATGCAGAGCAACATACAATTAAAAATTAATAGCAAAATGATTACATTATTCTCTTCTAGCAGAAAAATCCCTCCACCCTACAACAAAGGCCTTTAAAGCACTTTGGCTGTTTTCCAGAAGAGCTGATTAATACTGCACCTAGCACTGCTGCTGGGATGCTCTGCCAGGCAGGAATTGCTGAGTGTCCGTCGAGGAACTGGGCAGGCGGCAGGGAAGGCTCTGCTCCATCTCCCTGTGCCCTCAGAGTGCTGGTGGTACCCACCAGGGAAACCTGCTCAGCTGGCAGCAGCACGGCAGGGCAGTCCTTTGGATTATTCCAATAATCTGTGGCATTCCAAACTGAGAGACAATGTGTGGGGAAGCTGGGAGAGAGAGGAATTGCTTTGCAGTGTTACACAGATTATTCAGATCACAAAACTATCCTGCATTAGGGCTTTCAGCCTGAAATAATTGACCTTGACATTGCTCTCAGCGGAGGGCACAGAACTCTTGGTGCAGTGACTTACCTTGAAGAACAGTGTGCAACTGCACAGAATATTTACTTACTACCTTCTTTCTTCTTTAAATTCTTGAAAACTGTGCGCTGCAAGGACAAGTAGGCAGAAGTGCAGTGAGGGATGGAAGGTATTTTATGTGGATGAACACATGAAGAGGTGATTATGTATTGCTAAAAAGTCTAATCCCTGGATAAACTACAGTTTGCTATTAATTCTTTGGACTTGCTTAGCTGCTACTTAACATTTTCATGACTTAACAATTATATTCTTGAGCTAAGAGTAACTTTTCAACAAAATGTGTAGGGATTAGAAACATTGATAATTATATTAATTAATATTAATGGCAGTGACAATATTTGTAGTCATATGACAAACATAAGGAAAGCAGGGCTTTAATTTTATCAATTAATTCTGTTTCTAATTGCTTTCACTATTCAATTGTCAGAACGTGTTCTCCTTGCAAGAAGGAATGCGTTAAGCAGAAAAAGCACAGACCAGAATTAAGGGGAAAGAGGGCTTGTTTGTATATGGTGCCGTCTGTTCTCCAGAAACATATTGAGCCTTCTCTGCGGGCTTTGGATTTTCTCTCTATTTATTGTAAGTGCCAATCATCTGGAGTAATGGGTTCAGTCTCATTGAGCTGGGTTAGTAGGCAGAGAGGAGCAGGAAATGCCACTGATTGAAGAGCTCTCCAAATTATCAGTTATCCTTCTTCCCACACCTTCCATAGGTGCTGCATGAGCTTGGGACAGCAAGGCAAGCAGGTCTCAGAAAAGAGAGCTCAGTGTGTGTATCTACACAGACTCCTCGGATTTAATACCTTTGATTGGCTCCAAGTTGTCTCTGGAGGAAGGCAGGGAGCTGCAGTCCATTGGCCTTAATCCTTCCCTGTGCTCCCGTATCTTTATACTGCTCCACCAGCTCCACGCCGCCGTAAAACCAACACAATCCACCCTCCGCGCTCCCTGGTGCGAGGGAAATCCCTCACCAGACCCCTTGCTGAGCGCCGCAGCTGCCACAGAGGCTTCCTGGCACCGGGAGGAGGGCAAACCCCTCCCTGCAGATGTGTCCAGAGCCCTGAGATGCTGCTCCTGCTGGGTGTCCCCACAGGCTGGGGGTGTGCAAACCCCGGCCGCAGGGGTGGAGGCCTGAGAGTCCCCATGTCCTGAGACTGCTCTTAATGCGGTGAAGTTTCCCCCCGCACAGAGCCCTCACCACCACAGCCATCCAAGAGGCCAATGAAACAAACAGTGACGATCTCCTGGGGCAGCTGCAATAAACAACGCTGCCAGCTAAGAATGGTGCCTTTGATGGCTCTGCAGGCGAGAGCTCAGCCATCTCTTAGCTGCTGAACCCCAGCTTGCTGCCCTCGCAGGCTGTTCCTGCAATGCTTCAGGAGGCTGCTCTTCCTCTCAGCTCATCCCTCCTTTGGTCCTCCTCAGGATTACATCCCTTCCAAGGCTGGGAGGATCTCACCAAGCCCTGTACAGGTGAAGGACGCTGTCACCCAGCACATGCTGCTTCAGTGGCCTCTGGCTTCTCCCAGATTTCGTGGGAGAAGTTGCTGCTGCCTGCTCAGCTGTGCAGATGTTGGGCTCTACTGGCCTGGGGAGTTCCTCACTGACACCCCAGTGAATCTGGGGGACTTGCTGATGAGGATTGAGGGAATACCTCCAATTCTCTTGCTTCTTGTGGGTTGGAGATCCTGCCCATCCCATTTCCCTCCTTGTGGACAGAAAATGCTGATCCCCAGCATATCTGCATCTATGCCTATTTTTAGGATAAAATCAGGAAGCACAGCTCCATCTCGTTGTGCAAGCCACATCATTGTTAGAAGGCATTGTCAGGGCAGATTCACATCTTCTGTGCTGGTATAGACGTTCTTTCTTCCCTATATCCTCTTCAGGGGATAGAGCTCAGAACTGGCCCTTTTGTGTTTGTTTCCACTACTCTGGGATAGAAGTGGGAGCCTTTGCTTATCCCATCAGGAAGCACAGGTTTAACGTATCGAACACACCAGCATTGCTTAATGAGTGCTCACTGAATATTAATAAAAGTTTGGACGTGACTCAGTGGCTGAGAAGTTTGAAAGCTTTGGTTCAAGATTTACAGGAGGCTGAGAGAAAATATGGTATCCAGCAGCTAGCATATAGTGTGGATATTTCACTATCCAGGGATCTCTAATTACTAATAATGTACAGGAACAGTATGATATGTCCTTACAATTGCAGAATCCTTTTCAAAGATAATCTTTAATAGTTTATTTGACAACCTGTAAAATTACAGAAAATTATTAGTCTTGGGAATTACAAAAATCCCCCTAGTACAGTCAAACAATAAAATTATAATTACCTGTGGGTAATTGAAATTTAACTGTTTTTTTATTGTATATTACACATCAATAGCAACATAAGTTCAAGAGTGTCCCCCTCCCCTCCCTTTTCTTTTCCCTACAGAAGTGGGGAAAATGGACAACCCTGCTGGTATCTTGTGAGCCCTTGTCACAGAACAGAGCTTGAACAATTTCGATTAAAGCAGTATGTTCGAGACTGTCATTAGACCTGCATTAAATTACATATCTGGAATGTTAAAAATAAAGAGTACTGAAGCTTATTCATAGCTGCCTATGGTAAACTATGTAGCCAAGGTTTCTATTATCTTTGAAGTTCTTATTTTTCTCTTTTCTAAAACTTATTGTTTCATCAAACAAATACCTAGCACATTTAAGAACAGTGTGAGCACACGAGCAGAATTGCTTGAGCTGGATAAAGCATTAGCGTGTTTCCATTCTGTGCTCAGTAGTATTGTTTAGTACTAACAATGGTAATTTATCAAGTATACAGGAGGGAGCAAAGCTCTTCACTTCTCACAGCTCCAGAAGTACCTGGTACAAGCCCCAAAGCTGGAGACCCTCCCAGACCTCGGGAGGCACCATTTACCGTGAGCATTTGCAGGGCCAGGACTTGCCTTGTCCCCTTGCAGTGACCCCATGGAGGCTGCTCAATACTCAGCTCCAAGACTTCCATGGCCTTTTTCCTAAACCAGGAAAATTCCAAATTGGTTTTTTTTTTCTTTCTGACCCAGGGACCTTGATAATGAGACATCGCAGCCTGTTCTTGTCTGGTTGGTGAGACCGTCCAGTCCCTCATCATGTTATTTGTGGTGGCTTTAGAGACTTTCAGACCAATCTGAAGGACAGACCCCAAGCTTTTGGATGCTGCTCAGCCAGGACAAACCCCAAAACACGGTATGTTTGACAATTAATAGTCTATACAGCAGCTTTGTTATTCACTACTGAGATGCACAAAATCCTCTGTAGAAGGATCAGACTGGCTACTCGTATTTGATTCTGTAAAGTGCTTTGTGATCATTATGTGAATATAACAGCACAAGTAAAAATATCTCTGTTTATTGAGAGTTTCAATTAAAGTGTTTAATACACAGATTTTATTGTGAGAGAGGCATCACAAAGACAGAGTACAACATAATGGCAAGCCAGGTATTGTTATGATTATCATTACTATTATTTATATATGATCACTGAAGTATTAACTGAAAACTGGGAAATGGAGTTCCTGAGCCCCAAAGAGCTCATAGTAACAGCTGTTTTTGGAGGATGCAACAATAGCAGACCAGCTCTGCTTCATGGAACAATTAATGGTGCATACAGCCCAGTCTGGAAATTCATGCTCCCGAATGGGTTTTCCCATTTTCAAAGATCAAAGAAGGTAAAAAACCAGTTGGATCCTGCCTTTTTTATTCTGGTTCCTCTTACTCTTCCCACTGCCTCTTTTCTTTGCCTGTTGGTGTGAAGGGCACCCTTGCACTTTAAGAACTGTGCTGTGTCAGGTTATCCAGCAAAGCAGCTGGAAACTCTTCGCCAAAGTGGAGTTGAACGTCTTTGCAAGGGGTGCTGCTGCAAGGGAGTATAGATACTCTGCTTTCCTCACTTGTCCTTCCCATCGGAGATCTTTAAGTGTCTGGGCCTCCTAAAAGCTAAAGTGGAGCTTTCAACTGAGATTTAAACCAAGTGTAAATCTTTCAAGAGCAGAAAGCCCAAGAGGGGCTGTATCATCAGAGCAGTTAATGGTGTGAGCTGAGCAGAGAGAGGCAGAGCTGGCCCAAACCCGTGGTCCTTCCACCAAACACCTCGTGTAACACACCAAGGAGAGGGAGCTGGGAGAGCTCTGTTTGGCTTTGGCTCTTCCCTAACCCCAACCCTTGACCAACATCTGAAGACTACAGTAAAGTTTTTATCCATCCTTATCTCAACCCTCATTCCCTGGCAGATTCTAGTTGCTGAGCTGAATCACCCTAAAAGAAGCAGCTGGGGAGCTGTTGTCCATGAGGATTTATATGGATGGGATGGTTGGAAGTTAAATCTTCCAACCACTACAGTGCACCATAGCGTAAGACAAAGAGCAGGAGATAAATTTTCCTGCCTTTGAAATTCCTGCTCATTCCTTACCTCTGAGCTAAGTTTTACCATTTTGACTCCAGTGAGAAGAGCTATTCCAACATGAGCCTCTTCCTCTGCCCTGCAATGCAGGGATGAAGCTAAGGATGAGCAGTTGGAGCACTATCAGGATTACACCCAGGTCAGATTTTTCATTCTGCTAAAAGTTGCTTTTTTGACATGGGAATCAGGAAAATGCATTGATGCAACATGTTGAAAAGGACCAGAAGGTTGTTATTTGCTCCCACCAATATAGAGACACACAACCCTTCTGTAAAGGGAAAATAGTTTCCAGTGAGAACACAAACTTTGAGTGCAGCATACTGGGAGGGCCCAAAAGAGGCTTTGGGGAGCACCTCAGGGAGAGGGGGCTTCCCATGGGCTTTTCTGCTCCCATCTGTAGGGTGAGCACACAAATGTTTGGGTAGAGAAGGCTGCAAGCTTCCAAATTAAAAAAGGAAAAAAACAAAACCAAAGGGATTGGCTATTTTTCTTCCTCATGGATTAATAAAAGAGTTAATAAAATAATAAATAAAATAATAAAATAAATCCTCATGGATTTAATAAAAAAGTTAATCCCAGCCTGCTCTGCAAAAGTGAACAGCTCGCATTTGTGAGACTTCAAAAGGCTTTGGAGTGTCTGTGCATGGATGTTGTTATTTCCTGTCAGGGCTATCCCAAGAAGATGGGGGCTGGGAGCTGATTTTTGGAAAACGACTTTGGCCTTTGACTAAATCAGCTGGAGTGAAAATAAAAAGGTTAGTATAAAATGGGTTTGAGAGTAAACTCCAATTCAGTAAAATTCTGGGTATTTTTTTTTTTCCTGTGAGAACCTAAAATTAAAGCTTAATACAGAGCAGTGGTGGCTGACCAGAGCATTTCAACCAGATGGCCCAGAGAATCTGGTTGGGTTTTTTCAAAAAAAAACGCCAGAAAATCATGACGTGACTTTAACTTCTAAATATGTTATTGGTTTCAAGGAAAAAAAAGAAAAGTCAATTTAGGAAACATTCAGCAATTTAAAACAAAAAAAAAAAGGGAAGTTTAGTAGGGAGAAAAATATTATCATTTTACTAAATGGTTTGGTGGAAACATAGAAGACCTGGAGAGCATTCTGCCTGACAGTCAATCTTGTATTCAGACAAGGGAAACGTGGCCCAAGCTCTCCTGCTGAGTCTTTAGTCAGCAGACAAACACGTTACCAGGGGTGCTGCTGCCCTTTTTTAGAAGTGCAGTTTTTGGAGCTTGCAGTTTTCAGGGATTTGCTCCGCCCGCTCCATGGTGCTGCTGGGATGGCAGCAGGCCAGGACAAAGCCATGGCAGAGTGCTTAGTTCAGAACAGGCTCTTCTCATTGTGGTGGTGTCCTCACTGGTGCTGTTGGTGCAGGACACACCTGAGCTACGGCGCTGTGGCTGTGCAGGAGGGCTGGGACTCTCCTGGTCCCTGTCCCCAGGCAGCTCCGCCTCGTGCCCAGCTGATACAGCACCAGGCAGTGATTTACCAGGAGAGCTGCACCTCCATTTGCCTCCAAGCATTGAGGGAATTATTATGGCACAGCAGAGAAAATTACCTCAGGCCTTATCAGGCTTTTCTGGAGAAATAAATTCCACAGTCTGGGTTCCTTATATCCTTCCCTGGCTTGGTGTCCCCCTGCACAGCTGAGGGTCTGTGCTCAGACACAGAGTAAATGTTATAGTTGATATCCCTCGGCAGAGAAACTGCACTGCAGTTTCTTTTTTTCTACTTTTCTTCCTCTTGCACAAGGCCCCTGTGCTACCAGCTAACCATTTCCTATAAGAAAATGGCATTGTGTTAAAGTTATATAGTGTATCATATTAAATTTTATAACACTGCTTTGTGTTTTGAAAAGACTTTGGGGGGAAACAGCATCAATCAGGGAACCACATTTGATAGACTTGGAAGGAGCCTCCTGGGTCATTTTGTCCAAGACCTCTATGAAGCAGGAAAGCTTCTGCAAAATACCTTTCCCATAAATGTATCTAACCTTTCCTTAAAGACACTGAGTGATTGTGCCATAAATACCTCAAGCAGCTAAACCAGTCTGACTGACCTTACGATCAGAAAGTGTCTCCTAATACTGTATATAAGGTACAATTTTCCATTCTTCCAGCTGCAGCTAAGCAAGAAAAAAGGGCAAATACACAGTAATGGGCAACAATACAGACTGTGCAAACAGTTTCACTTTCACTTTACTGCCATCACCTACCATAAATCTGGATGTACCATTGATACTTGGTTTCCCAGTGCAGTGTCTGTGATCCTTGTAGTATCCATCTCACTTTAACTTTTGGAGAGCCACCATTACAGAGTGTGGAAATAAGGAAGACAGACGAGCAGCATTTTCTGATTCAGGAAGCCATTTGAAACCTAATGCTGTGTAGTTAAAAGTATTTATTTCTATTCTCTATTTATTAGAATTTGTGAGGTGTTTCTTGTCAGGAACATGGGAGTAGGGGAAGCACAGGGCTTTCTATGGCTCTGGCAGAGTGTCAAAGAATCATTTTCATTCTCCCCCAACAACTGTGTACATGGAAAAATAAATACCTGGTAGTTTGGCTGTTTGTTGTTGCAGTAGCAGTGCCTTGTGTGCTGCTCAGCCTTCTTTTTCTCAGTGAATATTAGAAGTGTCATTTTGGGAAGATGTGTTATTAAATCACAGACACACTCATTGCTGAGAGCTTCCTGAGCTGCACATAAACTGTCTTTGGTTTGGGTTTTTTTGTCTTTTTTGTTTGTTTGGGGTTTTTTTTTTTTGCAAGCACTGAAAGATGGTGACAGAGTTGAAGGCCAGTTGTTCAACCACCTCTTTTCATCAGGCGTTCCACAGCTGTACTTCTCCCACATGCAGGACTGGTGCAAAATGGGGCAGGAAAACAAGGCCTAGGAGCAAAAGACACACAAAAGATAAGATAATTTAGAAGGAATATGGTGATGCTGGTTTGAAGCCATGTCAGTGGCTCTGTATGTCCCTGCCCACACTTTTTTGCTGTGTCTCCTTCGTGCCTTGTGCCTTTGAGCCAGTTCAGACTGACACTCGCCTGTGCTTCTCAGCTCAGTGCTCATCGTTTCATCCAGGCCTTAAATAAGCCCTGAAAAATACAGATTTTTTTTTTTTTTAAGGCCTTTTCTATAGAATTAACTAAATGCCATCCTTTCTCTGGTGTGCAGAGTTGTAAAATATTTGTCTAGTATTTAGTCACATAGAAACATGTGAAATTACACTAGAAATGCTCCTCACCCAGTTGTTAAGGGCAGAGGCTGCTGAGATTGTGACCGTTCAACCCGATAATATAAAACTACAAAATACCAATGCCAAGAAAAATACAAATACTGTCAGACCTTTTGTTTATTGTTTCTGTTCTCTTCAGACACTTCCTCCCATAGCATCACCAAATCAGGCTTCCCTCATCACAACAGAGTCGAGACAGTCCCAGCTCACCCCTCACTCCTCTCCTGTCTGAAGCTCCAGCTGGAAGAGCAGCCCTTCCCTGCTTGGGTGAGTTGAACCCCCACAGCATTTGCTTCCATGGGATCCCAGTACTCAAACGCACATGACAAAATCAGATCCTCCTGCTTCCTGCTGACGTCGTATTCCCCATTTTCCTCTTGGTGCTCTCCATTCCCTACATTGTAAATACTTGCTGGGAGGGAAGAGAAGCATATTTTATTCTTTTATGTTGGAAAGGAAATGAGGGCAAAGAGGGCTGTTTCTGTTCTTTTATTGCTGCTGTTGTTATTATTGAGAGAGGGTTTGTTTGGGTTTTTTTTTTTTTCAGTACAGACAAGTTCTAACCTGTACCTGTGTTCTTAGGTACTCCTGAAAATAAAAAGTACATTTGCATCACATATGCTTAAAACAAAAAGAAATTATATATCATAGAGATTTTCTGATCCTGTTCAGTGCACAAATGCCAATCAGAAGTAAATGTGGGGCTCTATCTTGCAATCCATTTTGATATTTACAACAGAACATGGCATATCATTTAATTTAAATTTGCAGCATGCTCAGTGTAATTAATGCTGTGCAGTGCCTAGAAAATCCTGATTTCTTAATGTGATACAATGCCTGCATGCTGAGAGCTTTTTTTTTAAACTACTGTATCATTTTGGAGCATTAATGGGGAGGCACTGCCATTAAACAGGAAAAAAAAGAGCTAAGGCCACTTGGTCTTTATGAAACTTCCATGCAGCTCCCCAAAATATGATGCAAAGTACAGGTTTGTTTTAAAAGAGGGGGAGAGTCAGAGATTTAATTTTCCCTTGACACAGCATGATGCCTGAATAGCCGGACAGCTATTCCTAAATTATGTGCATTTCATTCCTAGGAGCTGTGAGCATTTTGAATGGGCTGTTGTTAAATACAGTACACAAGCATAAATACTCCAGGGAACAGCTAGCTGAAATTTTGG
The DNA here is from genome assembly GCF_020740725.1 of Corvus hawaiiensis. Lineage (NCBI taxonomy): Eukaryota > Metazoa > Chordata > Aves > Passeriformes > Corvidae > Corvus > Corvus hawaiiensis. Next base: position 118,592,030 of record NC_063215.1, read on the forward strand.
CATGAGCAGAAATCTGATGTAGTATCTGAGCATGTAATAATAATGCATATTGATTTGTTGGTAGTGCTAGGAGAGGTTTTGGTGTTCTGGGCTGAGAACTGTTAGACTTGGGAACATCTTCTGTGCTGATACATGCTGCGGTATTTCTGTGCTAGGATCTTGGCAGGGTCAGAGGTTCACATGAAGCTTCAGACCTGGAGGCTGGCAGGGATCTCGGTTTTGGAACCAAACCAAAAAAAATGAGTGCATGATAAAGGTATTTATATGTTATACATAAAAGAAGCATGGGGAAATGGGAACCAGAACGGCGATGTGTATGGCAAGAAGGATTGTGACCAAATGCCCTTCAAGGTCAGGAGCTTTACTGCCATGGCTTTCCTGAGCTTGGGTGGGAGTTTACCCTGGTTTATGGGGCAGCTCTGTGTTTGATTGGTGCAAAAAGAAGAGAAAAGGGGAAAAAAAAACCCCAAACAACATCCCCCTATCATTTTGCAAGGTATCGGTTTCTACTAGATGGTGCTTTTTATAGACCTGTTGATAGCAAAACAAATTCTTCAAGCCCTCTAAATAAATCTGTTCCTAAACATAATGATTCAACTTTTCTATTCTCATCTGACACCTAACAATTCCACCTTAAGAGTAATTGGTCCTGCCTTTGAACCTCTGCAAGCACTGTGGGAGGAGGGTGGGCACTTTATTGATTTGGATTGATTTTTGTAGGAAGCACATGAGACAGACTCAGTATCCGGTGTCGCACCCGGGATACATCACACTCCTCAAGAACATCTGCAGGCCATGAGGAGGGTTCAAGAGGATGTGGAGGAGCCCCTCAAACAACACCACCCTGCCCAGTGGGACCTCTCTGCGTGATCACCTCGGAGAGAGGCACCAGCCATGATCACATTCATCGGCCAGGTGGGAATTTCAGGGGGTGATGCCATGGCTCTTGTGTTGGAAGCCATCCTGAGCCATGTGCTGTCTACACACCAAAGGGTTATCCCAGTGCAGGTTGGCCAAGGTGTTGGTCTCTTCATACTGTGGTGTCAGGCCCCAAGGAAGGGCTGTTGGGATGAGGGGTTGGACACTTCCACGCCTGTAACTGTTTTTTTCAGTGCTCTGGTAATTCACAGAGTTACAAGACAGGGCAGTGAAAGGGTTTGCGAACCGGCTGCTTGGTTTGTGACAAAAAAAGTGTCATTGATATTAATAGCTCTGAGCTCGAGTACAGACCTAAAAAAACCCAGGGAAATGGCAGAACAAAAGGAGACAGAAACAAGATGGCACTGAGGATCTCCTCACCAGGGATGTTGATTAAGACTTGAGGTGGAGGCTGTCCCACCCGTGTGCGGGTTTGGCTGGGGAAATCTCCCTCCTCCTGCTGTCTCGCCTCCCTCATCCATAATGAGGGCAGGAATAACTTTGCAGCACACTTTGCATTGGCATTGCATGCTAACTTCATTACTGTTTGCAACAGCCTGTGCAATCCTCAGAGGAAAGGAATAATAACAAAGAAAAAAATTATAATTACCAAGCACACAGTTTTCATCTATAATCTTCATTTCAGGATTCACTATTCCTGATGTCAATATTTTATAATGGAAGAATGAGATATGCTAAGTTTCTGTTTGATGGAAGTAAATTCAGATTTAATATTGCCGAGGAGCTGAATTTTTAATAGAGCAGAGCAGTTTGCAGCCATTGCAGCCCCTGTTTGCGGCTCCTGCCACTCCTTTGTACCGGCTCAGCGACGTTCCCATGACCAGGCAGAAAAATGGAAAGAAGCTGCTCTGAATTTCCAGTGGGGTGACAGTACTTTGTCATTTAGCTCTGTCACGATAATTGGGAGTGTCACACAATGAAGCAACATGACACACCCCCGGTAAATGAAGAGTTTTCAAAGTGATGTACAGCCCTTGTCAACTGCCAAAGCTTTTGTTTGCTCATGGAGCCAGGCGGCATTTCCAGGAGGAAAACCGCGCTGGAGAGGCACACTTGGAAAGTTTGTTGTGAATTGATTTCCTCTGTGTTTCTGTAAAACTGAGTAGATCCTATGAACAGGAGAATACCCCCTTTTATCACACACTCCCAGCTTCCAACCTGCTGAGGACTTTCCACAAACTCTTTAGGAATTTACCTCTTTTTGTTAAATTGGGTTGGATCTCATTAATAAAAGAATGGTATAATGGAAAAGAGTTTCTAAAATTATACTGTAACCTAGAATTGCAGGATTCAGCTTTCTCTGCCTGAAGAAAAAAATTCTGAAGCATTAAACTTACTTTATCAAGCATTGCACCTGACATGCTCTCATAAATTTTACATACATTTTAACTTATTTTAATATTATGCAGGCTTGGTTTAAAATATTCCCATGAAGTACCTAAAATGAAGCTGCTCAGCCATAAATTAGAGCTAAAAAAATACTTGTTCCCCCCCCCATCAATATTTCTTTACTTAAAATCATGTGTTGTATGTAAGTTAAATTTCCCCTTGCTGAGATACTTTGTATATCTTAATAGGAACTATCACAGGTCCAGGGAGTTGTATTTCTGTAGGGTCAAATTTACATTTTTTTTTTTAATTTACTACTTTTTTAAGAGGTGTCTTTCCTAAAAGCAGACAGCAGTAACCCTTTGCATGCCACAGTGCAGTTAGGCCCAGGGCCCACAATTAAACATGAGATCATATATATATATATACACACACATATACATATATATCTGTGTGTATAGCTATATGTGTGTCTATATAACTGTGTGTAAATATCTGTGTGTGTGTATACAGATATAAATACACATTTGAATCACAGAATGGTTTGGGTGGAATGGACCTTAAAGCTCAAGCTTCCACCCCCTGCCATGGGCAGGGACACCTTCCACTATTCCAGGTTGCTCCAAGCCCTGTCCAGCCTGGCCTTGGACACTTCCAGGGATGGAGCAGCCACAGCTTCTCTGGGCACCCTGTGCCAGGGCCTCACCACCCTCCCAGCAAAGATTTTTTTTTTCCCTAACAGCCAATTTAAACCTACTCTCCTTCCGTGTGAAGCTATTCCCCCTTGTCCTGTCCCACCAGGCCCTTGGAAATGCTCTCTCTCCATGTTCCCTTGTAGGCTCCCTTCAGCCACTGGAAAACCGCAATTAGGTCACCCCAAAGCCTTCTCTTTTCCAGGCTGGACAATCTCCATTCTCTCAGCCTTTCCTCATCAGAGAGGTGCTCCACCCCTCTCATCATCTTGCTGGCCCTCACATGTGTGTATATATATATAAAAAAAGTACGCTTTTTCTCCAGGAGCAGCTGTGTAGCAGCCCTGCTGGTTGGATGGGCAGCTGCCGGGACTGACAGAAGCTTCCCAGTGTGACACGCCAAGGCTGCCCCCTCCTTCGGCCAACGTCCCCATCCAGCAGGTACATCCCTGGCAGCTCCTCACAAAGCTCCATTTGTGCCCCCATTTCTGAGGCTGTTTCAAAGGCCAGGCTACATTACACAAACACTTGGCTATAGACATAACAGGCCTGTTCTGCAGCGCTGTCAGCTCGCTGCCGCCCAGCCCGCGCACACCCTGCATGTGTCTGTCAGGCCATACTTGGGCAGCGGCGCAGCGTGTGCCGTGTCCCAGACACTGGAGTGATTATGTCTGGATGCTCCTTATCTGATGGAAAAGCCGGCAGTGCTGCACATCTGTGCGCCGAGGCTCCGCTGCTGCACTGCCACGCCAGTATTTATTTTGCTTCTGCAAGTTAGTTTTCCTTGAGAAGCAGCAGGGGCCTTCTTCAATGAACTGAAAAATGTGTATTGTATGAAGGTCTGCGGAGGGTTTGCACCGTAGTTCAGTGGGCAAATGTGAACCCAGGGGATGACATTTCATTTAAACATTAGGTTTACGTCTTTACTTGCCAAAAATATTAATGTCTTGACTTTAGCAAACTGAATTCAGCACTTTTTTCTTTTTCCCCTTAAATGAGTAATTATAGCCAAAACACTCTGTGGATATTTTTTCTTCTCAAAGGTGGAGTTTTGCACAAGAGCATTTGGTTTCAGGGCTGGAATTGTCAGTAGCTGCTCACTTGACACTTTCCCGTTAAGTTTGTGTTGGAAACCAGCAGTAGTTTCTTTCCTTGTGTTTATTGTGTTACCCTCAGCCCTTTGATCGGGACATCTTGGATAATGGCACAGTCTAGCTCAGGGCCTGTTCTCCATTTAAAAAATAGTGAAGAATATGGTTTCTATCAAAGGATCTACAAAGACAGTTAATGTAATTGAGAAGCAGAAGGGCATTTATGGAAGTGCATCTGAATGTCCTCTTCACATGTAATTGCATCAGGAATTCTACATTAGCATGCAAGTGCTGTCCAAAGGGAGGAAAAAAAAAAAGCTTATTTTTAGGTAGAAGCCCTCAGTGGGCAGTAAATTACCCATAATCTCCCCCAAACTAGCAATTAGCCCTGTTTGCTGACTACCTGAATTGTTTCACAGTAGTTCAGCACAGTTTTACCAGTTATCACCATACTTATAATCAGAGATTCCGCAGATGATTCCCGCAGCTCCACATACTGCCTGCCTAAGGTCAGCCGTAATAACAAATACATTTTATTTGCTTCTTTTGGCCCTTTGGAGCTGTTTGCTCAGGCTGCAGTATGTGAGGAGAGCTGATGCTGCCCTGCTGCTCAAATGGCAAGAATGTGAACAGAGAAGGCAATTCAGAGGGGTTAGGTGTGCTTTGGTATTAGTTAATATTCATCTGCTTGTGTTACTTGTATTTATTCCCTTATTAGCAGACAGACCTGCTCAGAGACAGTGAACTTGCCCCCCATTGCTGGGGTTTGCAAGTTCTGAAGTTCTGACACTGAAAGACATTTTTCAACATGAGCCTGCAGCTGATGAGTGGAAAACTGGAAAGTATGGAAACAAAAACCTATGGAAAATTTTTTTCCTTAAGGCAGCTGAGCAGTTTTCATATCTCCAAATACCCATGCTTTGCCAAAATAGTAACTGAGCTTGGAAAACAGTAGCTACATTGCCAGCTTTAGCAGTAGAAACAATCATGGGCCGACACATGCACACAAATACAAGCACATACATCCTAGGAGCAGCATCAGATTTAAAGAAAGAAAACCAACGGGAAGTGTGATGAATACTGGAAACAGAAAACAGGAATGTTTGGATGCTGAGCACTAAAGGTAAATTTTTAAGTACGGTGCACACCTTTTTGAGTAATGCTTTAATTTGCATATTATTTCTCAGGTAAAATCCACCTAAATCAACACAGTGGCACCATTTAAAGCCCATTTTCAGTGCTGGTTGTGTGTCACATTACAGAGACACAGGCCTGTATTCCTGCCTCTGATCTGATGGACTAGATCTGAGTAATGAGGGAGATGGAACAGGAATTCATGCTGAAGAGGAACAACTGAAAAGTGTTCTCCTTTGCAAGTGCACTCTAGGAAGCAGAAAATGGAAAGATTGCCTTTGCCTGGCTGTACCTAGAATGTTTCAGCTTCTTGTTTCACAATCAGCAACATCAGCTCTGTGAGCAGACAAACTGCCTACAAAGCTGCTACTACAAACTTCAGACCAGTTCCTCAGAAGAAGAACTTGTTATCCAGAAAAAACACCAAAAAACCCATCTTTGGGTTGAACACTGTTTCCAGCCTTACTAATCAGGCCTTGACGGAGGAAAGTACAAATAAACTGATCCTGAATTAAGTCATCCTTGTTGTGAGCACATACCTGGCCAAGGCAGGCAAAAGCAGATGGATGACCCAACAAAGTTCACCTTGTTTGCTGCGTTGAAAGCTCACGCTGTTCCCTGGCAGAACAGGCATGTCAGGCCTGCAATAGCCACTTGCTACCTTGCTTCAGTCAGCATTAAAACCAGCACAGTATTAACATCTTGGGGAAAATCCAGCTGGGAATGGCTTTCTGGGGGGGGGAAAAAGGAAAGGGAGGTGATTGAATCCCAGACCCTGTGTTTATTTATTTATCAATTTCACAGTAATTTTAAAGAACTTGGAATTTCTCCCCCTCACCTGAAAATACTTTATTTCCAGCGTTTTCTGTTAAAATGCAGAGCTGAATTCCTGTCTAGGAAGAAGTGGCAAAGAACAGCCACTCTTCACCTGAAGGTAACTAAATCACCTGGTCTGGCAGAGGTTGGGCTTTCTGCTTGGTTTTTGCAGGAGCTGCTGTGGACGCATCTTCCCATGCCCAGTGCAGTGGGTGGCATTCCTGGGACAGAACAAACCTGGCAGAGCCATAGTTCCTGTGGCACCTGAGCAGTCAGAGCATCCCCAAACTGGGATTCAGAGCAGCCCCACTGACTTCGGTGTGGGGCAGTTGTGTTTGTGCCTCAGGGGCATGATGTTGGAACACAAGTGCTGAACTTTAAAAATTTGCTTTAAAAAGTTATAATTTGCTCTGATCTTTTATTTTTTTTTTCTGAAGCACTTGTAAAGTTTGAAGATGATGCTAATGATGTACAGCACACGTGCTCTGAAATGCATCTCCCCTAGGTTAATGTACCCTTTAGCTCACTGGGAAGCTCACTGGGCACGTTTTGGAGACTTTCAGCACCTCCAACGCATTTCTGGAAAGAAAGCAAATGATCCAAGGTCTGGACACTGGGCTCTTAAATTACCAAAATATTTATCACTTATGCTGAAAAACACTTTGCCAAAAAAACTGGGCTATGGAGAGGGCATTTGGCACTGGATTAATTTCTGATGAAGTTTTAGGAGCAGGCTGTAGGTTTGTGTTCAGTGATGCTTCAATGTAATGCCCTGGCCAGTCCCATCCTGGCCCACAACTGCTCGGATCAGGCTATGCCAGATTCCTGTCACCTTGGGCTTCATTAGCATGTGAAAACAGAGCCCTCTTGGCTTTGTGTCTCACTGAAAAACAAACCACCCAGCCCTCCCTTTGGCCAGGGGAGTGGAGCTGCCTCATGCACTCGACTTTAAAAGGACTTGGACAGCAATTCTTGACGGTCTTTTTTTTTTTTTTTTTACTACAGCTCTTAAAAAGTTACCAGAGTGAAGGTTCCTGTTTACAGTGGTGGGAGAATAGCTCAGGTAACTGCTCATAAAGGGTTGGCTGACGAAGGACACTGCAGAGTTAAGTAAATATGTTATAGTTAAGCGCTTAATTAGTTAAGCAAATTCTGCATTTTAGTTAAGGATTTAGTTTAAGGATTCTGCAGTTTGAAAGAATGAAGTCCTGCACTGCCATACGAAATACTTCCTGTGATTTAAGGGGGCCAGGAGTTGCATTTGCTGCCTCCAACCATTCTAAGAGTGAGTGAACCAGAACATGTAAAAAAATTGCAGAGAGAAGTTCTGAACAAATAACACAACGAACTTAAATGGAGAAACTTCCCTAGGTCACGTTCATTCAGTCAGGGAAAACAACCAGCCCCACATAAGCAGTCTGTGAGCACAGCACCTCCTGTCTGCTTCCCAAATACCATGTCTTACCTTTGAACCAGCTACAGAGGCAGGAAAAGTCACCCTCCCTCCACAAAGGACTTTAGGAATAATTATGGCTAATGGAAAAAAAAAAAAAAAATTAAAAATCACAATCTGTTCATGGACAATGTGAGTGGAAAGGGATGTGAAATTTGTGAAGATCCTAATTAATTAGAAATTACTCCTCTTTGTGGTTGGCAACAGTCATTGAACAGCATCATTTGATAAGGCTGAAAGTACCTTGAATGTTTTTCAAGCCACACACGATGATTATTACATGTAATTTTAAAATTTCTGACTCGTACATCAATGAATATCCATGTTAATCCATGATAAACTCCAAGTTCACTGGAGTAACTCTTGGAGCAGAGTGGCTTCAGCCGGGATCCGAAAGTGCACTTGAAACTGAGGCTCCATGATGGATTTTGAGACTCACCCCAGTTTTATTTACCCCAAGCAGCATCCCCCTTTGGAGAGCATGAGGAGGATTTCACCTCCTTTGGAATTCTGGGGTAAACTGTCCTTGTACAAAATTTGTTCACGGTAAAGTTTTAGGCAGTATTTTGTGCTGCAATAACCACATCATGACAGACAACCTTTTCATCAGATCAGAAAAAAAAAATCCTCCAGGTCAGTACAAGAAAGGAACATGACAGAGCTGTAAATACAGAGCCCAGAGGCGCCAGAGTTCCTGCATTAAATGTGGTCATTGGCCATGTTTAAATTTTTTCCCAAACATTTCAGGTGTTAAGACAGAGAAGCAAATACACACATGGGGGAATGGCAGCAATGAAGGCAGCTCTCATTGGTAAATCATCCTCATCATTTCTGTCCATTTTTCAGACAATTATTTAAAAATATATAACTGATTAGAGACGGATTGAGTTGGGAAATCAGGTACACAGGCAACCTTGGGTTTAGTAAAGGTGGGAGAAGCTGGGACCTGAGGGAAAAGCCTGTCTGACCACATTTCCTTTTCCCAGGATGGGCCGAGGAAGATTTGCAGGTGACAACTGGAACATTTTAATCTGTGATACTAAAAGAAAAGCCCTGGTCAGTAAGCAACTGAAGTTAGAGATGTAAATTATACAGCCGATTTCCAGAGGTGGGCAAATACACCACAGCGCCCAGCAAAGTCACAGAGAGATGAGGGGTGGAAGGAGAAAAGGATAAACCCCCACATGATGGTCTCAGGAGTGTAAGGCAAGTTTAATCACTTAAAGCAGTGATATTTTAAATCCTGTCTCCAGTGGACAAGCCTTGCTGTGAGGGTGGTGAGGTCTACGTGCACACGATGGTTGGGTGAAAAAATTGTAAATGGCTGTCAGAAATTGCCATCTGCATTTTTTTTAGAAAAAAATCTCTACCCATACTTGGAAATGATAAAGATTTGCCAAAGGTTACCTCTGGTTAGAAAGAGTTTTTGAAACTGTGTCTTTAAAGCTGGGCTTAAACTCAGAGATTTTTACTAGAGCTGGATGTTTGTTGTGAATGTAAGTAGCAAGGCTCGTCCAGTACTGGCCTGGATGAAGTAATGCCCAGTGCAGCCCAAGGATGGTCCTGATAAAGCAAGAAAGGAATGGATATGAAATAAGGAATCTGAAAGAGTTTTGCTTACTCACCTTGTCAGAAAATAACACTGAGTAGATGCAGCACAAAATTTTATCCAAAAGAAATACTAAAAGATACTTTTCTCCTAAACAAAATGAACTCAATAAAATTATCAGTGGTTCTATTTTCAACCCAAGAAACAAAATTCCTTAGATTTTTTTCTTTGACTTGTGCCTCTTTTGGGGGTTGGAACTGGACGATCGTCAAGGTTCCTATCCAGCTCAAACCATTCTATGATTCTGTGAAAACAGGTTCTCAGCTTGGTGGTTCCCCAAGCTCTTGACTCTGGGGGCTCTGGAGGTGCCAGGGTTCCTCGTGAGCTCTGTGCAGTCCTACAAATACTGCACAATGGCCACCCACCACACATCCAGGTTGGCCTGTTCCAGTAAAAAAATGGCACCACCCCAATTTTAAGATGACAGCACTACAGCAAAGCAGTCGTCACATGCTTGCGTTACCAGCCCAAGTGATAGATTTAGAGTATTATGAAAATATATGCATTTTGAAGTGCTGTGAATTATACCAAATAATCCTGACGATCTCTTTTGCTCTACTAATGAATCAAAGCAGAGCTTTCCACATTATCTGCAATCACCATGGAGAAAATGGGTCTCCGTGTACATGGTTTCTGTATAAATAGTGCATCTCCAGCACATTCTGTAAGTAAGTAGTGTCTGATTGCATAATAATAACAATAATAAAGGGAGAGCTGTCCAGCCTGCACATGGGCCAATTAAAGGATCAAGTGCATGAGGCTGCAGCACTCCTGGCAGGGGAAGAGTTGCCAGGGAGGTGCCTGGCTCTCCAGTGCCTTCACCTCCCTCCTGTGCCTCCCACCACAGCAAACCGTGGCATTCGGAGAGCTTTGTCCCTGAATCCCTGCATGGAAGCAGGGCAACAGCACAGTATCCACAGAAGTTGTGACTGCAGCAGAGGCAAAACTCACCAGTTTGGGTGAAGCTCCAGCGCCTCTTTCACACCATGCCTTACAGCTTTGCTGGGCAGGATTTTCTGCACCTGGAGGGACCAGACCCAAACCCGCTGCGTGCCACAGCTATGCCTGAGAATTCATGGAAAGCAGGAGGAATGTACTTTATGGGGTGGCTGGATCATATGTTTATGGCCTGAAATAGGAGATCCCAACCCAAACCACTTTGTTGGTCTCTAATGGTGAGAGGCTGAATATGAACATCATATAATTCATGCTGGGGCATGAGTATGAAAAGAGAACGTGGGCAAACCTGGGACAGCCCACAGCCTCAGTAGCTGCCCTGCCATTAATTATGGCTAATGGCCTAATAAACACCTTCACATTGAGTGCACTGCACATTCAGCCTGTAGGAACCCCCTGGGAGAGATGAGCCAGAAGAACTAAATGTAGAACCCTGGATGCTGGAATTCTGCATTACCAACAACAACACTGGCATAAAGTCGTAGGGGACCAAGTGCTCTGGGTGCCTGCACACAATGACAGGAATTCATGGAATATTTTCTGTACCCTCTGCACAGAAGTGGGTGGTTGTGACCGCACTGGTGTGGTGGGAAGGGCTCTCCCACTTCAGCCAGGTGGCTGGAAACAACACCTGCACTAGGATTCCATGGGCACATCCCAGCCTGGACGCAGGCATTGCTAACGCACTGCTCCAGCAGCCTCTTCCATGGGGTAATTGCACTGCCACTTCAGGGAGTGAGGCTGCTCCTCAAGGAACAGCCACTTCCTCTCCTCTCAGCTCTGCAGAAGGGCTAAAGTCCCTGGTTCAGGCCTTGGCAATAACGAGGTAAAATGGACTCATCCCCAGTAAAAGCTCCCTGAAGACAGGCAGAGATAGTCTCACATGCGATTGGAAAAAAAAAATGATGGGCAAACACAGCTTGCCTGGACAGGACCCTCCTCCCAAAGAGCCATGGGAAAGGGTCACAGGAGAGTTGGGAATTCAACATGAAGTAACCTCCTGGGATGCTAGGGAAAAAACCAAATAAGCCAAAATGCAGCTAAAGAGAGTGAGCACACTGAGAAGGGGGTTCTGCAGGGTTTTCCTTGTTCTTCCAACAAAACCAGGCCACCAGCAGGACAAGTTGCTGCGAAAAGCAGAAAGAAACCAGCAGATCCAGGCTCAGGGTGAGTGTGGGCTGCCTTGGGCTCAAACCCAAACTGTTTGTGCTGGAAGGAGCTCACATTCAGTCCATCAGTGCCTCACCTTGCTGGGCACACAGCTCTTTATTTGGAAACCTAAATCAAGAACCAGTGCCCAGCTTCAGGTAATCAGAATTTTATCCTCTCTACAACCTTCCAAAACACAAGTTACCATGCTGAAACCAACAGTTGCTTTTTTTTGTTTTACCCCAACTTTAATGAATCGACTCAAAAGTTTCTCAGTACCTTTGCCATTAATTAAAAAAATAAACATCTTGTGACCCTTTCCTAAGGAAAAACCCAGCGGATGCTGCTCCCCTGCCCTGGACACACTTAGATTTAGCTTGGTTCACACTCAAAGGCCATGATCCAACCAGATATTCAGAGACCTGTATAACACTTTTAAGGACTGCTCCAAACTCTGGCAAAAGTAGGGAAAATAAATTCTGTTAAAGCACCACTTTCTTTCTTTCAAATCTGATTTTTCGAGAATCTTGACTGCAATGCATCACTTCAAATATTTCCTTCCTCATGCAGAATATTTTAATATTAAGCCAGATATTTTTCTATTTCCACAAATTAAATGCACCATGGCTGAAGGTTTGACAGAAGCTCTAATTTGCACATAAAAAGGTAGAACGATTTCAGTTTTGACAGCACAAGCTTTTGATTTGTTAATAAAGGCAATTCTTTCTCAATTGTGAACATACTCCCTAAATAAGACAATGAAGTTTGTAGCAAATAAAAAAAAATCAGCTTCCTGGTGTGGAGAATAAACTTTTGATCCAAAGTTAGTGTAGAAATTCAGATTTTATAAAAATAAAAGAATGAAACTCACATTCAAGCTTTAGTTGTACCAGAGCAGGGATCAGAGGGAGATCCATGTTCCTGCCACTTTCTCTGTACCTGTTGTTGGAAATGTAACCTACCTTCAGTATCCATGGATGAAGTTCATTGCTAGAAAGTACCTGTGAAAAGGGGAAGTAGCTTTGGGGTTGGGGGGTGAGAAAGCTGTGCGGAAATGGTTTGGGTGAAAATTAACAGAGATTTTCCTGGCCCTGTTCTAATCAAAGTGCAGCCTAAGCACACCAGGATTTCAGACTCATGACAAAACCCAAGCACCACCAAGTTTGTAAACCAAGAGACACAGCTAAAGCCAAGGCCAAGAGACCAAAGCTTCAGAGTGGCCCCTCTGTGCCCATGTCAGAGCCTCCATTTCCCCTGAGACACCACAGGGGAGGAGAGAATGTGGAGCTCCGAGGCAGCCTGCGCAGAGGCAGCTTAAGCATGGGAAAAAAAAAAAAAAATTTGGATCTGTGGTCTGAGATCAAACTATTCTCAACTTTGCCCTGTGTGACAGCCAAAAGCTTCAGCACGGAAGCAAAGCTGAAAGCGCCCAGGCTCCATTTCAGGATATAAAAGGGTAATAAAGCCCCCGCCCACAGGCCTGCCAAGGGCCCGGCTTTTACAGGCTTGGCACAGACTGTCCTGGCAGCAGAAGTCGAGTGAAGCTTCTGCAGGAGGTGAGGAACGAGTCCAAACAGCCTGAGGCACAAACCGGCCAGTGCTGGTATCACAAGTGCCCACTTCTGGCGTGGACATAACCCAGACCCCCAACACGAGGGCTCCTGGGTGCCGCCTGCGTGGGCAGGGGCAGAGCCACGAGCACGGCTGTGAAGGTGCCTCAGGGCACCTCCTCAGGGAGGAGCCAGCACAGCTCCCGCATCACTGGGAAACGCTTCCCGGCCACGTGCAGCCGTGGCAGGAGCTGGGCAGTGTCGGAGTCACCGGGATAGCGGGCACTCAGCAATGCCCGGACACAACCTGCTGCCATCATTGTTTTACTCTGCCACATGTGGCACTTCACAGTGGCACTTGGCACAGAGCTCTGAGGCACTGGCCCATTTAATGCAAAACCTCCTGATTTTTGTTAATTCAAAGCTTTTGTGAAAGACATTTTTGTTTTCCAAACAGTGTCCCCTTCTGCTTTGCTTTGCTTGGATCTCACCACAGTTGCCTCCTAATCCAGTGTTGGTGAAACAAGGCTGAAGGTATTTTGGTCATGTTTTCACACTCCTGATGTACACTTGCCTTGTCTCCTTCCACTTTCCTTCTGACTACACTCTGCTTCACAAATGCAGCCATCTGGCACAACATCGCAGTTTTTTTCTGTCGACACCTGAGTAATCAGAGCCCTTTTTTCTCTCTCTTTGTTTTTATTTTTAAATAAAGCAAGTGTTTCCAGCTCCAGTGCCCAGGCTTAGAACAGGCAAGCCACGTCCCATTAATAAAAAGCAGCAGAAGTGGGAGGTCATTGGTATTAATGCTGGAAAACATTTAGGGTGAGATGAGAGAAAAAAATTAGCACCCAGTATTTTCCAGCTTTTAAAGAACACTCCTTGGGAAACAAACTGCTTCCATAATATTGTCTGTGTGAAACACACTTACAAAACATTGATGGCAAACTTGTGGCCCCAAAAGTTCAGAAGAGTCTCACCACATGTTGCTGAACGGCCAGAGCTGCATCCCGTGAGTTTCTTGTCTCAAAGGACCCCTCTCAGACTTAGTCTTTTGTTACACTCACCTTTCCCATGCCAGAAATATGTTTGACAACGCTAACTTGATCTCTACCTGGCTGCTATCTCCTCTACACATCTGATCCTACCCCTGAACTCTGTCCCTCCTGAAATAAAGGATGGCCACCACCCCACAGCCCAAGTGACCTGGAAACCCTGCACAGAGATCTACGAGCAAGGGAGCAGCTGTGCCACAGGGAACTCCCAAATCACAGCCTCCAGGCACCCGGACAGCTGGCAGGGGGACAAAACACCAGGGCTGCCTCTGCACCTTCCCCAGACTGACACCTCTGCAGTCTGCTGCTGCTGAGGCACAGCTGGGCCTGCTGCTCCTCTCTCACAGCCTTCACTGCAGTCCTTCCATGCAGCAGGAATTGGGTCCTACCAGCTCCACAAGGGCAGGATGGGGACAAGGGGCAGGGCTGGAGTGGCTGCCCTGTGTCACCCACCTGGCCAGTCCAGCACGAAGCAGCCATGGCAGCACCCGGGATTCAGACACAGCTCCTTGGGCACGGGAGTGATGCCCCATCATTCCCGTTGTCCCAAAGCCCAGGCACCAACAGTGCAATTGCTGCTGTCAGTATCAGCTGGAAAGTGCCATTGATAATGTGCCAGTGCAAGTCAGCAACATTTGACTGTACAGACTGAGCCTGCAGCGAAATCCTCGCTTCTCTTCCCGTTTGTTCCGAACAGAGCTTCCCAGCAGACTCTCACCAGGCACAGGCTAGGCAGCCACACTGGGCATTGGTGCCACATCAGCTCAGGGACTCTTTGCTTTGCGGGGTGAGCAAAGATTTTCTGATGCCACGAGCAGCTTCTTCCCTCTGTGAGCGGCCAGCAGGGACCACAGCATTCTTTTGGGATGGATTTACAACATATGGAGATGCCAAAGGGGAGGGAAGACGTTTGACCCTATCAGGACCTGAATGCAGACTCAGAACCAGGCTAGGACATTCTGGAGTTGGTTTTGTGAGAAATACCTGTTTTTCAGGATGCAGCCATCTGGCAGATTCCCTTCTTCTCTTTCAACCTGGAAAGAGAGATGGAGCAGTTAATGGGGGAACAGAAAGGCCGTGCAAATTACAAGCTCTGTGGAAAGTTTCTGTGCAAATAACAGTTTAACACTAAGAAGTTAGGTTAAAATGGTTTCAAAGTCTAAAATTAGTTACATTTAAAACTAACAGCATATGCTTTTATTGTCTCTGATCTAAAATATAATCCCAGGAGGCTGTGGAAAGCATGCAAATTACAGAAAGCTAATTTGCTCCAACAGCGACACCTCCCATGTAGTTGGGAGGTCTGTTAGACCCAGTGTACTCTCCATTATTTGCATATTGATAGCACCTGCTGAAATACTTTGGGATTTACTTTTCCTGCCAGCAGAGGGACAAAACAAACAAAAAATTTATATAAAAGTCCTTTCATACAGATTTGATGAACAATAAAATACTCAGACAGTGCAAAGAATGCCAAATTAGTGAGAGGTAATGGGGTAGGATTGCAATGCCATCTGTGATTTTCAGAGAAACTGGACTGCAAGTCTGCTAAAAAAAAAAAAAAAAAAAAGAAATATCCCAAACCAAAAAACCCCCAAACAACAACAACAAAAAAATCCCTGGAAAGTGCTGGGTAATTTGAAATAGCTCACTTGGCTCAAGTCTGAAAATGGAAAAGTTGAACTAAAGAAATCCAGACACTGCAGCAAGAAAAAAATGAAAAACATGACAAAAAAATCCTACACATCCACAAGCCCCGAAAGCAGAACCCCCCAAAGTGGACCTTGATTAAAAATCTACAAAACCCCAGGCTTTGATATTAGCCAGGCCTGCAAGGCCTAGTCTCCTGCACATAAAACAAAAAATAAATTAAAACCAGCTACAGCCTGAGATTTACTTAACGAGCCAACTTCCAGTCTCTGCTCATGACCACTGCTTCCCCTCCTGGCCCCTGAGCTATAAAAAAAGCCCCTTGTATATTCCTATAGCTCATCTTCCTCAGGGTGAGGGTGAGAGCAGCTTCCTCTCCACAGTAGCACATGGAAAAAGCTCCTTTTCCAGCGCCAGGCTGAGCCAGAGCCGCGGGCGGGATGTGCAGCACGTGCCTCTCTCTGCAGAGCGGATTTGGGAAGCTGACCAGGGAGACAGCGACATTCCCCAGCACCTCTTTTTCCAAACAGGCGGTTGGTGTTCCTAAAGAAGCACCGGCCACGTGCTCATCTACCCCTCAACAGTTACAAGGGGCCTCTATTCCCTGTGCTTTAATTCTGATTATGCACCCTCTCTTTTAACAGGCAAGGAAAGGCCCACCAGAGTTACTCACTGCTGGTGTGCCAAATTCCCGCAGCATTTTAACTGCCATCGTATTCCCAAACCAAGGAGGCAATTGACTTTAAGTTAAAATGTTTAAATTGTTCTCTATGCATTAAAAAAGCAGTGAAAGAGCATTGCATGCAGGACAACAAAGCAGGGAAAAGTGCAGCAGGAGAGCCACTGACTCCATCCCTTGGCACTGTGTTACCTGTGCCAGGGGAGTGGAGAGAAGGAGGGATATTGCTGGGAAATACATTATTGTTGGGAAATACATTATTACTGGCCTCTCCTCACCACAGACAGAGCCCAGTGTGTCTTTGGGCTCTGCACAGCCAAGTGAGACCTCTGAAAAACTTGCTCAGTGTCAGTGCTAATTACTGGAGGAGGCAATCAACATTCCAGCAACAGGGACCCCTGAAATGCTGCAGACAGGCAGCTCCCACCATGGCCATCAACAAATGCCAATTCCCGTTAATGCCCACGGACTCCTGAATGCTGCAGCACTGGTAGCCAGCACTATTAGCTGGGAGCTAATTAGCAGTAAGTTGTAGGACTAGTTAAAGTTTCAGGATGGCAACCAGATGCAAAGCAGAGGGACTCGGAGCTTGTGATCACTGCTGGAGATAATTTCCAGCACAGTTTTGCATCGAAGGAACCTCTAAATAGCTGGAAGGGAAAGGGATGACCAGAACAGTTCCTGGGAAGCCTCAGCAGTTCAGGGCACTGAGAACCAGCTCAGAACTGTGACAAACTGAGCCCACAAGCAGCACTTGGGAACCCACAGCACATTCCTGTGTTTGGAGAGGTGAAGCATTGAGAGGAATCTGTCCTCTCACAGCCAGGAACAGATCCTGCCCTGGCGTACAGCAGGGCCTGGAGATACGTGCTGGTACTGCCTGTCGTGTGTGTGGCTAAAAACGTCCTGTGCTGCCCCACAGCCCCTCTGTGAAGTGTGCTCCCAGCCACAGAGCGCTGGCCATTTGTAATGGCAGCAGTAAAAATAAAAGTAATAATGATGCAAAAAAGCCACCCTGGAAAGCAAAACCCAGGGCATGCCCTGTTATAACAAATTACGCTGGATGTTCCTTACCTGAAATTCCGTGCGCCATTAGCAAACAGAATTCTCCACAAGTGCCTCTATGCCCCACTCTCCTTGTGGTGGTTTTGGCAGCCACATTCCCAGCCTGCAGTTTGCCATCCAGCAGCTTCCAAACCACAGCTTTTTCTTCTTTTTTTTTTTCCTGATGAAGTTCATGGCAGACAGTGTTTTACCACCTGCATGCTGGGGGAGAAAGAAAGCAAGGGGGAGAGGATCAATATATACAGTGTGTTTATATTCAGCAAGAGCATGTTGCAGAGTGGGGAGCTGTGATGTGTGTGCTTGCATTGTCTAGGAAAGGATCCTTAGTGGCACTGCAGTTGGAAAAATTAATGGAAGATCAGGGGACTGTCTTCAGTGACAAACTTTCACCTGCTAAGTTACAATTCTGTCATAGGAAATGATACCTTGGACTGCAACTAATTTGTGAATCCCAGGAAAGGCAGATCACTGATTCTTCATCAGGACTGCAGGATCTGATCTATAAAAATTTGGGCCTCAGCAGGAGGTTGTGGGAAAGTGTGATTTGCATTTCAATTTTTAGTCCACCACAACCTTTAAATCTTCCTGCAGCACTATCACAATACAAGTTTTTGGTCTCAGTGTGCTCAAAACACATATCAAAAAAATAAAATATCCTGTTACAATGGAAGTCATTTGCTAATGGGACAGAAAGTGGCATTTATGTTTGAATTGTTTCACAGACCACCATTACATCAGAGTCTTTCATCATTTTATGGGGGATCAAGTCCCCCGACACCCTCCTCGAGGACCCCATGTGGTGCTTGTCACTATCATTCCACTTGCACAAACACCCCGGCCCTTTCAATTTTTATCTGCCCAGAGCCCAGAATATGTTACATTATTTAGGTTTTGTTCTGTATGAAGAATTCACAACAAATAAAAGCCATTTTCCTGGAAAAACAAGCCTGTGAGTGACGGTTAAGGGAATTTCAGGCAGGCCCCCTTTGCAGGAGGGGCAGCAGCTCTGCCATCCCTCCCGCTGACTGATGGCACCGCTCCAGCTCATCCTCCATGGAGCAGCCACCAGCACTGGCACCAATGGCAGGATGCTCACTTACTTCCCTAAAAATCTGTCTGGGTCAGGCTCCAACCCCGTGCACACGCTGGAGATGAATTATTCATGGCACAGGAGGGCTTCCCTGTGCTGCTGCTCAGTCAGGGAGGGGGCTTTGCAGAGAGAGGGGGAACATCCACTCCAGAGTCCTTCAGCCAAGGAGATGCTCTGTGAAACGCTCACAGCGTCAGAGATGGGTCTCCATGCCCACCCTGGGGGCTTGGGAAGGCAACTGAGCTGAGCTCTGGGAGGGGAAGCCAGTGCTCAGAGCTGTGGAACAGGGTTATCAATGTCCTGGCACAGCTCAGCTGCCTCTCCTTGCTCCACACAGAGCCAGATTTTGTCCTGAAGAGCTGCACATGGCCACAAATTCAGATTTCCATTTATTTTGGCAACTGGACACCTGCTTTCTTTTGTGTAAAATACTATTGCCACTTCCTCAGGTGTGGCAAGACTCAGCAACCCCTTCTGGGGACACATTGTCCAGGAAATCAAATTTCCAGGCTCCAAAGCTTAAAGCCCAAGGCAAGGGTGCAGGAGTGCGTGCACCACATCAACATCCCACATGTGTTTCCAAGTTTCCTTCTGCTTTTGCTGTTCCTGGGGTTGGTAGGAGCTTTCCAGTGACTTGAGCAGGACAGAGGCTGAATGAAGGACACTTTTTGTACCTGTTTCTTAAAGGCACTTCCAATCCCTCTCCCATCAATGTTGCCATGTGATTTGTTTCCTTGCCCAGTGCTCCAGGCTGGCATTTGCAAGATTGCAGCCCTTGGACTGAACTTCCACCCCAGCTGCTCCTCTCAACAAATGGAAACCAAATATCCACAGTGAAGGTTACAGCTCTTCTTGAAACCCAGGGTGAAGGGTGCTGCTCCATAGGGAAAAGGCACTCCTGTATGTGAGCTCCTCTATCCAGAGACATTTATAAGGTGATTTTACAGGATGATGAGACACTGACCCTCTGAGCTTTCTGACCTGGGACATCTCCAACAGCCACTTTTCAGAAAACCTGCTTTTGCTCCACTGAGTGTCTGAGAGCCTAGCTGGAATATTTAGGACTGAAAAAGCAGTCTGGTCCTGAACTTCCTGCTAAAAATAAATAAATAACAACCTTCACACAAAAGCAGGATAAATAATTTTCCTTTTCTTTCAGGACACGTGTTGAGAGCACAGAAAGCAGTCAGAAGTACAGCTTTTACCAACTGCTCTGCTGCTTAACATCTCTGGCATTCAAAACATACAACTTCTGTGTTTGTACTACATTTCCCTAACAGCTTACATCGAGGCCAAACACACAGCATTCTGCAGAGGTCTTTTAAAATAAGCTTAGTTAAAAGAGCAAGGTCAATGCCCAACACATGTCAGATTCTGTGAGCAGAAATCAAGGAGTTCGGGGCAAATGGGATGTGTCAGGGCTCGGTGGATTCCCATGCCAGGCTCTTTTACCAAGTTCACATTGCTGCTGCCAAAACTAGTAACAATCTCATCATGTGGACTTCAGCTTTGCAAAAGTGTCTAAAAAAACCCCCAATCTCTGCACATGGGCTACTCAGCTCAAGAAAGAAAACTAACACAGAGATAAAAGTGTTTATCTGGAGATGCTACTTACTGTCCCTGTAACTGTATTTTTCTTTTAATAGGACATGTGCTGATTCCATGCTTCAGCCCTAGGCTCTATTAAAATCAAATTAAAACCATTAGTAATGTAGTTAATTCCATTTATAATATGACCATCAAGTCAAGAGAAAACATTAAAATAGAAAAATATATATAGATGAGATTTAAGAATTTTTTGAAAAAAAAAAAAATAGTTCCATTTGGATCTTTGCAATTTTTTTTAAATAAAAAAGGAAAAGTTTTTCCTGTGTTCAGATAAAGTAACTCTGCCTGGTCTTTTCAACCAGACCTTGCAGAATATTTGTGATTTCAATTAAAACATGCTATTGTCACTTTAGCCTCCCTCTTTGGTATTTTAAATTGATCCTAATGGCTTTACCTTAAGTGTTTTGTGTCCCATAGTGAATCCCTGTCACTTACAGCACCTCCCACTATCGCCCTCCCGAACACTCACTCCCGATAATCGCTCCTTCCCCTGCTCTCAGCGTTCTTGTTCTCCCCCCCGACTCCTCAGCTGGTTCAGGCTGCAAAGTGTTTGCTGTTTAACATCTCTCACATATGGCTTGTTGCTCTGGCACACGACAGCCACGCACTGAAAAGGAGGACAAGAGCTGCATGGAAAAGGCCAAACTGGTGGCTCTGGAGGTGGGGCTGCCTCTCTCAGTGGCTATCCTGAGGGTAAGGAAGGGCAGAGTGGGTTGGGATTGTGACCTCTCCTGCACCATCCTCTGTGTGGGGCCGAACAGGTGCTCACCCAGGCCCGCTCGCCGCTTCCTGCTTCCTAACAGAGCTCTGGGAGATGGAGACCATCCCAAGAAAACCTGTCCAGGAATGCCAGAGTTCCACCAGAGGCTTCCCTGTGAAGAGATGCCACCAGCAGGTGCCCTCCAGGTTCTGTCAGGGAGCTGCCCCTGGCCCTGCTCCTGTCCCCCTCCACACCCTGGTGGGGAACCAGGAGCCTTCTCCTTCTCACAGGAGCATCCTGTCTCCTTTGCCTTTCATGGATCTCATTATTAATTGAAGAATCATTTAGTTTGCATAATTGTCCTCTGCCATACATAATTCCAACCCTTCTCTTTAAATTGGCTTATTAAACGAAATACAGTCTTCTGGTTTTGTGGCTCCAGCTATCAAAGCTTCTTAGATGGACAGTCAGGGTGACGGGAAGAAAAAAACCGAACTAATAATATTAGGGAGCATCCTTTTATGTACATTCATGAGATCTACCAGCAGGTGACTCCATTCTAAAATATCTGTATTTTCATAAAACAAAATGCTTTCTTTCCTACACCCTGAGCATCATCACAATGCCCCCCTCCATAGGATTTAGCACTCTGAAAAAAACAGTGTTAAATAAATAGCACTTTTGCTTAAGCTATGAACTATTTCTTTTTGAATAACACATGAAATTGAATTAGATTCAGGGATTTCCAGAACAGCCTTATCTGTTCCTGTCTAATCAGACCTGATTAATTCAAATCAAACTGCAAACCTCAGTTTTATTTTGCTTTAAAAACTCCAGCTCAACAAATCAGCAGTATGTAGATATCACAGAGGCAGTTAACAGGGAAGCCTACAGACACCGAGCCTCATAGAGTCAAACGGATATGATTAAACATTTGGCATCATTTATTAATATTTTATATATTCAAATATATACAGAGGGGATTGGACCAGTCAGAGAGATGCTCTTCACCAGGGACAATTATGTTTATGCCTAAGAAAAGCAGATCAGCTCAGGTGTCAAAGGGTGCTTCTTCAAAATAGAAAAATTATTAACAAGTAACAGGGTTATGTGGGAGGGTTTGTAACACAGAACTGCACTAAACCATGCAATGATCTGCACAGATAATCAAAGTGCTCCTGCCATGCCGAGTGCAGCAGAATACATTCAGTAAGATAAAACAAAATAAAACAATCCCACAAATGCAAGATTGCAAATGCAAAAGAGGCAGCTGTGCAGGAGGTATTCCAGAGATTTAGTGAGCCATTATTGCTGTGCAATGTGCGCTCGCAGAGGCTCCCAGACCTGACCAGTTTAATCCACATCAGAGCAGGGACACACAGGGTCAGGAGGCTGACTGTGGATTTGGGCACTGGGCACAGCTGTTTTCCTTAGGTGCAATCCACTTGTCACTGGTGGTGGCACTTTGCATTTGCTGTGTGGCAGCATATGTGCTTGCCACATTGGGGACCCATTATATCCCTTCAGCCTCCAGCCACTTCCCTTCCCTTCTCGTTAGCTGCATGTCCATATATCCTTCCACACTCCTGCTGCATGGCAGTGCCCGCTCTGTGCCCCCTTTGCCTGCTCCCATATTAAAACCATCTATATGTGGGCAGAATTATTATATATATTGCCAAATTTACATATGTAAATATATATACACACACACACGTACAGACGTGCTCTGTAAGGAATCGTGTCTATCCCATCACTTACCTTCTCAGAAGTATTTTTGCTACCAGGGAGAGCACACAGAGACAAGGAAAAGCTGAAGAATATCCAAGGAAATCTTTCAAACATGGTGTGAACCCAAACTAAAGGTGAAGGTGTAAAAAGGGGAGCGGATGGACTCTATGTTCATGTTGCAGGTGCTGCAATGAAACACAGGGTTCTGCCCTAGCACAAATCCATTAGTCCATGCAGTTATTTGGGCTTGCAGGTGGAAGCAGTACCTGCCCAGAGAGGCAATTCCATGTTTCTGAGGCTTTGCACTCACAGTGGCACAGCCAGGACCGACTGCAGGACGCAGCCTGGCTCACTGTGGGGTCACTGCACACAACAGTTAAGAAGAAATTTGGTTGATGCCTCATTTTTGAGGGGCTGAACTGCCTCACTCCTAACTCCAGACACACAGGGTTTCCTACCAGGATGCTGGGACAGAGGAAAACCTCTCCAGTCTGGGCAGATGAGCTTGCCCAGCCAAGTTCCCAGTTAAGCAGTGCCCAAGCCTGGTGGAGGCTCTTTCTCGGGCTCCCTGCAGCCAGGACAGGAACAGTTCCAGATAAAAGAGCTTTGCACTCCTAAAGAGCATTAAAAATGCCACAGCCTCTGATTCACATTTTCATAGTTATAACACTGTCCTCGATGACTGGGATTCAGGTAAGGCAAGATCATTCCCCCTCAAAGCAAGAGCATCCCATGGTTTGGGAGCTTCTCACCTGGATGCACAGAGATGAGCCAGTCTGGTAGAGAGGCCCCTGGGAAATGCAAATCCACATTCAGCTTTTTATTTCCACATCTATGAGCAAGCTTAAAATCAACATTTCCACTCATAATAAGCCTCCAAACTCTAATTAAACTGGTTCTTAAAAAAACCCCAAAAAACAAAACACAAAACCCAAACAACAGAAAAGGAAAAACTGTTTGGCTTTGATGTGCTTCTTTTTCATTAAATACATATTTTCGTGGTTTCTAAAAGTCTCCTCCCAAGGAAGCAATCACAAAAACCCATTAGGGTTATTTTTATACCATGGTGAGAACACTGAATTACCTTCCTGATGTGTGGTAAGTGTGGGTAAGTGACACAGCCAAGCCTGGATCTGCATGTCCCAAACACCTGCTGGGTTTAGCTGCTCCTCAAAGGCAGTAGTTGGGAAAATGCTGTTCCAGCCATGGCTGGGGTGGGTTTCATACCAGGAACACCGTTCCTCTCAGCAGCTCAATCCCTCGCCAGAAGACTGCCTTGCTCAGCAACAGGTCAGGCCAGCAAAATCCCTCACTTCCAGGCTCCCTGAGTACCAGTGATGGAGGACAAACCACCCCTGGCTTTCTCGGCAGCCCCATTACATTAATGAATGGCACTGCATAAAAAATTGCTGCGGACAACTAAATCCTTTCGTAAGTCAGGATGCTTTCAGACACGTCCCTCCAGTCTCCCACCCTCTGTTACACACAAACAGGAGAAAGACTTAGGAAGACCCAAAAATCAGGGTAAATTCGGTCTTTTATGTGAGGCAACTCTTTGTGAATCAGCACAGGAGAACAGTCTGTTCACTTTTGGATGCACTTTTGAGGCAGTTGACTGGACAGCGAGAAAGAGAGAACATCTGCAGATGAACCAGAGACAGGTTTTCCACTGGTACCTGTTGCTGCAGGAAAATTCACAGCTGGGTCAGGAGAGGTGAAAGGATAGAAAACGCCTGTCCAGTTAACATAAATAATTACACTATGCACATACATTTCATGCCATCCCGCTGCCCTCGGCACCACCAGGAATGTTAAGGAGGTGGGAGGCCCCTCTGAGCAGGGCGGTGTCCACAGCTCATGGAAACGCTCCCAAGAACAGCCTGGGAGGAAGATTTTGACTTTTTAACTGCGGCCATCCCCGGCAGAGTGGCTGATCCTCAGCACTGCAGTGGGGACAGAGCAGCCGGGGGTTGCGCGGGTCCCACTCAGGGGGAATGAGCTGAGGATGCTCAGCTCTCCTCCCTGTGCTCTGCACGTGTGAAACTTTCTGTGTTCCTCCCTCTCAACAGAAAGGTTCCGCCTTTTGGGTGATTTCTGTTCAGCAGCCCTCAGCCACACCACAGCAACAAAAACTTTGCAAACTCCTTGGTACTAAAGCTACAGCCTGTAACCCGGGTCGAGGTTTTATCGGCCATCGAGATCAGAAGGGGAGAAGCACTTGGGAGGACATGAACGGCCAACTCAGCTGCTCGGAGAAAGGAGCTGATTCACGCTGCCAACACTGGCTCTTACACAGATAATAAACTAGACTGGCCTTTCTCCTGACATCACACTTCAATCAAAAACTTTCTCGCAAAATGTCACTTTCAAAGTTGCGGCTTTAAAAAAAAAAAAAAAAAGAAAAAAAAGAAAAAGTCTTTATAAAAAATTCATGGCCACAATGATCTGATAATGCAGCTTTCTGATACCAGCAGATGTTTTGTCTAACATGTTCCCTGAAGCTGTACTCTGTGCCTTCATATCTTTCATTTCCAGTTGCTATCTGCTGACTGTGGGATGTCATGTACGTACCCTATAGCGATGCGCAGCCATCGCAGCTCACACCGCCGCGCGTAATGAGCTGCACAAGATGCTTGTCGCAATAACTCCGCACTTCCCCGACCATATGGAACACAACACTCCAAAGCCCACAGACACTTTTTTTTATTACAGTTCAGATCCTTAAAACATAATCTGTGTGATGTCTAGTGAATGTACGTGAAGAGCTGCTGAAAACAAAGTTAACACTTGTTCACATCATCTGTTACAAATGTCCAATTTGGGACAATAAATTTCCTCGGAACCTGTTCTTTTGCTGACTCGTTGCTTTATCTTTTTTCTCTTTCTCTCACGTCGTTTTTTTTATGAACTATGCATATGTATTAAATGGGATTTGTTGTCCCTAGATACCAATTTGCATAAAGTGCAAGCCATCATTGGTTGGAGAGAAGCAAATTACTTCTCCAGCAAGATCACACTTCTTTTTTTTTTTCTTTTTCTTTTTTTTTTTTTTTAATTTTAACAAACCGCAGGCAGAGGCTGTTAACAGCACTTAGCCAGATATGCAAAGTATCACTTTTCTCAAAAGCAGCTTGATCAATGAGCCAAAAAAAAAAAAAAAAAGGAAGGAAGGGAAGGTATTATTCAGTTAAGTACAATGCAGAGATGTCCCAAGACTGACGCTGTTCACCTGTAACTCGAGCTGCCTGATTCCCAGTAAAACAACAACCCCAGCATGGCTTAGCACTCGGGACACAATGCAGAACAGCCCAACTGAGCAGAGCCTCTCAGGATCACCATTCCACCTTCCCAGTGTCCCTCCCAATGTGCTCCTAGGAGTCCCAAGTGTGCTGGTTCTTTCACATTTGCAGGAGCCCTTCCTGCTCATCCACATCCTGCACATTTACTCATGTTGGACAATCCTGCAGGGCTGTGCAAACACAGCCTGTCCAATGCCCTCCCGATTCCACTGGCTCCCTGGCACAGGGACGCTCCACAGGATGGCAGCTGCCATCCTAGCAGGCCTTGGACAAGGGCAAGCTCCTTGCTTTCCTTATGCTCTTCATTGCACACACCTGGGACACGCTGGCAAGAGCCTGGGCTCCGAGACCGTGACAGATTCCCAGGTTCCGAGCAGCCCTGCAGGAGCCCTCTGCTCCTGGCAAGGAGGAGAGACAGAGGAGAGGATTTCACAAATTCTTCAGGAATCAGATTACCTAAAGCAAAGCTGTGGTGCACAGGACGATGTAGAAGAGCACGAGCCCACCACTAAAAGGATTTGCAAGCCAGGAGCCAGGCTCAGATACAACATGTGAGAGAATAAAATCACCAAAGGGAACAAATCAGCAAAGGATGCTGAGCTGTAAAGTTTCCAGCTAGGTCTGAACTTCCCAAGAATTCAGTGCTGGGAAATTGCTGGGGGTGCTGCGGAGAACGGGTCCTCTCCAAACATAATCATTTCTTCTACTGAGCTCTCTAAAAATGACCGCAGGGTCTGTCTCTCCCTAAACATTCACTCAGAATTCAATCCCAAATCCATCAATGTGATGTGTTTGGATTATGTTACTTCTGCATTTAATGGACAGATGATACTCTCTTAAGAATGGTTCCTGGGATCACAGAGAACATTGGTAACTGATTGCAGACACAGGACAGTTAATCTGGACACTGGTGGCGACTTGAGGTGTCTCTGAGGGAGCTGTGGGTGCCAAAAGAACAAATGAGGATGCAGGGTGTGCAAATTCTCAAGAGGGAATCTGTATTCCCTCGCTACTTTAGCATCTATCCAAAGACACACAAATACCCACAGATTTTATGCTGTGTGATGATTTGAGGGTGGAAAAAAATAGTTTCTGTCTGCAAAAAATATTGGCAACTTCCTGCAGCTCTTGCAAAAAGGCTAAAATGCCACAATTTCACACATCTCTGCTATTAATGTGTGCTGCTTTGTTTCCATGTTTATATTTGTCACATTAAAAAGGAATAAAATAGAGTTTAAAAGAAGATCCTGACTCCCAAATGAGCACAAAAGCACAAAGAAATCATGCAAAGATTATTGAGAAAAACTCACAAGAGGGAATTAAGTGGAGGCTTGGAAAATGGGGCTTTTTTTCACAACCAAGGGCACTGTCACTGTTGACCAATGGAATCGCTGTGGGACCAAGAGAAATCCTGCTTGGGACACTCCCTCAGATGGAGAGAAGTGCACAGACCTTGTCTCTCTAAACCTGCTGCAGGAAAGGCAAGAAGGATCCACAGATTTCCCAGGCTTCTCTCGCTGGAAAGCCCTGGAACACTCACCTGGAAGCACAAAGGCTGCTGTGGGTGCCTCAGTGCAGGAGCATCCACAGCCCAGGCCAGCCCATCTCTCTGGATTCAGACATAGCCAAAGGAATCCATTGCTAAGCTGAGCTGAGCCGAGCCCTGCCTAGAGACCCAGAGCTTGATAACATGCAATCATGGGCTCCCACTGCAGCAATTCCACATAAACCCAGGCTTGGAAAGAGGAGTAGCAAAAAAAAAAAGTGTTTTTCTCCTTCCTTATCTGTACCCACTCCATTTTACCTAAGGCTCACTATTAGCTCAGCTGGTGATGTCACTTGCTCCACTGGAACCTGTTATCATGGAAGATTCCTCACAGGATTTTCTGTTTTGCCAGAGCCGCTCTTTGTGCAATGCTGTATTTCATTCCATTAGATAAAGGGTTAAGGAATTCACGTTTTACCCATATAGACTAAGTTATACTCCCTGTGGGTTGCTGGCTTCCCATTGGCTGGAACAATGACCTTGGAAACAGACAAAAATGATGCATTGTTGCAATAAATATTATAGCTTGCACCTGTTTCTAATTAAGTCTGCCAAAAAATTTTCAGAGATACTGAAAAGAGAAATGTGTTGGCTTCTAATCGAGTGCTCTTTGCTGTTTGATCTGGATTTTTCAGCCCCCCACATGACCTCGCCTTCTTGGTTCTTGTTTTTCTTTTTCTTTTCAGACTTGTAGAAAGCACGAGATTGAAAGAAGGCTTCTGAAAGAAGAACATCTCTGCCTAAAATCAATTGTGACTAAAAACCTGAAAATGGATGGATTTACACCAGGGCTGAAAGCCATTTATGGCAGGATACCTCAGAAATCTCTAGTATGGATTCTTGGTTGCTTCGGTGTGTTCTGGTCTTCTCCTTTTCCTTCACCTCCTCCTCCTTTTTCCTCTCACCTCTTTTAAACTTCCAAACTCAAAACAATCCCTATTGGCAATTGGGATCAGGATCACTGGGAAGCTGGAAGATTTTGCAACTGGATTTCAAGATGTTGCAGAAATAGCTGAGGAAGGATTTTCCTGCTAACGCTCACCAAGGAAACGTAAAGGGAGCAGTGGTCACTTGGCCTTCCAGAGTTAGGGACACCTTGGGAAGTCTCTGGCAGTCACTGCATCCAGCTCCATGGACAAATGCAAGCATGTGGCAAATGCTGCCAGTTCTCCTTAACAGAAGAAGTAAGGAAATAAGGAATTACTGTCATCTCCCTTTGGCAAACGGGAACTGGAAGCCAGAGCTCAGCCAACACTTCTGGCTGTCAGTGACAGAAGCAGCCCAGTCCCTTTGGTCCCTGTGGGGTCCCTTTCCTCACGCTGGGATAAGCATTTGTGCATCTGTATTTTGGAACTGATTGAGGAACTTATCCATCTGAAAACTAATCCAGGGAGAAAAAAAAAGCAACAGAGTTTTTATTTCAGCCGCATCAAGTTCCTAATTTTGGTTTGCAGGCAGCCTGGTGGGGTGGGACTGAGCAGCCAGGAGAGAGGAAGTGCAGTGCAGGAATTTTGGATGGAATTACATGGAATCACAGAAGAAACACGTTGTGACCTCAAGCAGAAAGTGTGGGTCTCCAGAATCCACAGATGCCTCTCTCTGTTGTAAATGCCACCAACCTCCCATCCCAGCAGAGCTTTGCTGGCTGGGCACCCTGCTCTGAGCCACGCAAGGGTTCTTGTGCGTGGGCAATGGATCTCAGAAGTGTCTGTCTGGTGGAATTAGCTGACCCTCTGCCCAGCCAAAAATGAATTATTTGGGGGTGGAGGCTGCAAGGGGATTATTTCAGCAGCCAAACTAATGAAGGTGGGATCAGACGCTTAAAAATAAGCATAGACACAAGGAAGGTGTGGGAACGGACAGGAAGGGAAGAGCTCAGCCTGTGCAGTGGGATGACGCCCTGCATCACTATTATGGCATGAGTTTTTTCCAGGAGGAGAGATGGAACTACAGAGATATTTTGCAGGGTTAGCACATCTTCCTCTGTCTGATACACTCTCTCTTTTCCACTTTTCCCTCGGTGGCAGGTAATAAAATGCCTGCTGGTACCCCCCATGACTGGAGGTACCCAGAGTGGTTCAGCCCATCGTGAGTGCTGTGCCAATCATTTAACAATTCCCACAGCTGCCTTTGTGAGAAGCCTCTCTCTTAAGCCTCTGGTTTAAGAATTTAGAGTAATCATGTAAAAATGATACCCCTGTGCTCTATGATCCGCTGAATCTCACTAATGCCGGATCCCAGAAGAGGGCTTATTAATGAAAAGATGCAATGCCTCTCTCTCTGCTCATGTTTCACATGAATATCTCTCATGGATTCAGCAGTAAAGCGCACTGCTGATAAAGTGAGTATAATGAACCTCCGTGCTCCATGAGAATGGAATCTCGGACTGATGAAGTGGTTACCTGCTCCACTTCCCAGCACAATGGCAGGCTCCAGAGGCACACGGAGAAGCACCCGGTGCAGCACTGCCAGCTCCCAAATCCGGGCTCTGCTCTGCCATCGATGCCTTTGGATGTGTGAAGAGATCGGGAGTTTGGAAGGGAGCAGTTCATAATTAGCTGAGAGAAATGAAATTATGTTTTACTGTAAATCACTGAGTCAACAGACAAAAGGAGGGTTTTAAAGGGACAGCAGCACCTTGAGGCTACTCTGTGTCCTTCCGACATCACACAGGAATCAAAAACCCCGCTGGCTCTCGACACTTCAACAGCTTTCCAGCAAGGACAAGCACCAAGTGTTCTGCAAACAGCAGGATCCTGTTTCCAGCCCCTGACATCTCACTGATTTTCAAGAAGTCACTGAAAATACTTTCAAGTAGTACATCTGTCCTGAAGCTCCTCTGCTAACGGCAGTGGCTTCTGCCATGGAGAATTTCAAATTGTTTTAAATCCTTTTGCTGTAGCTGCTTGAAAACACACAAACAAAGTACCCCCCACACACACACACTAACAAGAAGAAAGGTGGATTCCATGCCTATCCATGGGAAAAGAAAGTAAGTGACTACCCAGAAAGCACTGTGAGGCAAAGAAAAGGAGCAGGTAAAACACTGTAGGCAGCACGGCAGTCAGGCTCTATATTTCTCTGAGGCCCTCTGTGATTTATGATTGCCATTAAAGGGAACAAAAGCCTTACAAATTATCCCTAATCTTAGCATCAGTAGGATGGTATAGGACAAGCAACAACAGTCTGGAAGGTGTCACTCTGATGCATCCCAAAAAACCCACAGAGACCAGGGTAGAGTCCAACAGCCAGACTGTATCTGCTCAGTGCATCTCTGATACCGGGCTCACCTTTGCAAAGCCAGCCCCACGCAGCCAAATCCAAATTTCCCAAACCTTCTGAACATGGAAAACTATCACAGAGATCGCAGCACTGAAGAGTGAACGTAATCCCACCTCAAACCTTAGCTGCCATCCTCTGCATGTTACCAACCCATGGAAAAGGGAGCGTTGTCCCTCACTTTGAGGGGATTCTCTGGTTAGAGGGAGCTCAAACACCCTGAAACTCGGCAGAGCTTAAGGCAGGGGCTGCATTTTGCACGAGCGCCTTGGGCACAACTCCCTGTGTTATTCATTCCTAAATGCCCCGTGTGTTGTCTTTAGAAAGGAAGGCAGCCACACCACCTTTCCGTGTGTGCTTTCCTCCCTTGGCTTTTACATTTCTTCCACACGCAGAATGTACTTAACTCGCTGCTTATTGAATGAAGGATTAGTATTATTTTCCTTCCTCCAGTGAACTTTGTTTCACTTCATCCTGCATACATTTGGCTGGGCTGTGTTTTCCTGCCAGCACACCACTGTTCAGCAAACTACCGTGCTTAAGGCCAGCCAGCTAACACAGTGATTCCTTTTTACTCCCGAGGAGTGTTTCCGTAATCACGGCTGGGCTGGGGGATGAATGACAGTTTACACCAAGAAGCACAAAACGCACTTCCAGCGTTTCCACTTGCTGAGCTGGGACGGAGCTAAAGCAGCTTCAAACTGCCAAGACATTTGAGATATCCAGGGGAAGACACGTTCGGAAATGGAGCCTGCGCCTTAGCTCCTCTGCTAGCACAGATGCTGACCAAGGACTGGGAAGGGAGCTACTTCCCCATCCTCCCTTTTCTGTGCTGTCACATCTCACATTGAGCTAGACTGGGAGCGTTGGAAAAATTAGTATAAAACTAATAGGTAATAAATTTTCAATGGCTCTGTAGTTACAGTCTCTCCTTTTTGTTGTTGTTGTGGTTATGACTGGTTATGTTCCAAGGAGAAAAGAAGGGTCTCTTTCCAACTCTTGGAAAACCAGGTTGGAAGCTCCTGTTTCACTGCAGCAATGCAGACCTCTCTGGTGGAAGTGTTTTCTTTTTCTGGTGGAAT
This sequence comes from Corvus hawaiiensis, assembly GCF_020740725.1. Taxonomy (NCBI): domain Eukaryota; kingdom Metazoa; phylum Chordata; class Aves; order Passeriformes; family Corvidae; genus Corvus; species Corvus hawaiiensis. Next base: position 118,623,530 of record NC_063215.1, read on the forward strand.
TATACCTCAAGTCCTGCTAGGTAGCTCTTCTCTTTGTTCCTGTGAGCCAAGATCATGCTATGCCATGCTTATAATATAACCTCGCACTAAAAAGGAGATTACAAAGGGGGCAAAATGCCCTAGAGGATTCCCCTTTATCAGAACCTTCCCTGTCAGTGTGCCTTCTCATTTCCTGAGCTCTTGTCTGATTATTAGTGTACTGACAGAATAAAAATAACCTCATATTCCTACATGAATCATAAATAAAACCCTTTTATTTCATCAAAGAGGCTGGCAGGTTTATAGTCCTTTGCAATGCATGCACGATGTGAATGACATACCTTTAATTTTGCTGACAAGCTTGTCGGGGTCCTAATGAAAAAGAGTGAAAAGTGGGTGACTTCTCTAAAGGTTTAGCAGTTGCTTTTTGGTGAGGATATATATTTCACCTTGCCACTGTAATCAAGGAGCCAACTGATCTTGGTAATGAACTCTTCAATTACAGTCCACTCCTAACTCTTCAGGAATGCCGAGGCAACAATACCACAGTGATTATTGCCAATATTACAGATTAAAGCAACCTGGGGGGAATAAAGAGGGGGAAAGGGGAAAGAAAACTTGAGCAGGGTCTGTGGTAGAGCTACAGGTACCAAGGCACATCAGCAATGATCACATTCCAGGTTTTGGTCATTCTAGATTTATATCCCTGCTGTACACCAGCCGGTAATAAAATCACCATTCCCACCTGGATTCTGACAGTCCATATTCCTCCCCGTTTGCTCAAGTGGACACTTTGCTTTTAGAAACCAATATCAAGAACGGTAGAGGTTACCTTGGGACAGCCCCATCAAAAAGGAGAGAATAGTGCAGAGAATTCCTTTTGGTGACAAACAAGCTTCCTGATAAAGGTTGCACAAAGAAAGAACTGTCCAGGTACACAGAAAACAATCAGAAAATCTTTCCTGTTTCCAGTCTTTCAGAAAGTGAAAAGGTTAATTGCTCTCAAAGAGGGAGGCAAACAGTTAAAATATGTATTTTTAGCAGTATTGAGAGTTCTTTCCCCTTCTTCAACACATCCTTTCTTATTTCTCCTCTCCTTCTTCTGTCTCCTATTTTGCTTATGTAGAAGTCACAAAGAACACAAGGCCCTAAGTTTGCTTTCCGACCACAAACAAATCATCAAAGCCACAACCATTTTCCCTTTCATAAAAGGATTCCTGATTTTTTTGGAAGTGTCTCAGGTCTTCACTTGATAATTCTGAAAGAAATTAAGGGAATAGGACAGCTTTATTTGATCTCTTGAAGCTTATCCTTCTTTTTTGGTGGCAATTCCTGTCTTTAGCAATACCTCACCAGAGAAATTTGGGATTTGGCAAGTTACACTGGCCTGACTGCTGCTCCTTTTTTTTATTTTTTTGGTTTTGGTGGGGATTTAGAGGTGGGGATGCTGAAAGAGAAAATGACAGGGATGTAACTAAGGTCATCTGAATAGAGAAAGAAACAGGGGTTGTGTGTGCAGGACTGTGCATACACGGGGAGGTGGGGCAGATAAAAGGGAAAAATAATATGGACTCTGGATCCAGACTGCTATCTTGACAGGATTTTACAAGATTCCAGAGCTGCACTTTTAATTTTCATTACTTTCCATCTTCCTTTGATAAGCTCAGGAGCAGTATCTAATTTTATTAGGCGCTTTTCATCAAACGTGGATATCTTCCTTCCTCCAGGGATTCCCTAGCCACAAAAACATCAGCTTCTGTGAAACATTACCTAATCCCAGTTAGAGTTACTTGACCCTAGCAAGCTAAGAAATAAATTTTACTCTTCATGAGAGTCCTACTGTTTACACTCCAGAAAAAAATTCTTAGATCTCAAAGTTTTCAGAGGAAAAACGTATTTCATAATGCCAGAAAACTAGCCTTAAAGACCTGGGCCATAGAGGCCTGAAACTGTTTCTTGTTTCAAATTAAATATGCTGACAGACTTCCTCCTGACTGTGGCTGACACCAGGGCCTGAGTTTCTCGGCATAAAATCCAAATGGGTGAGGGCACGAGCCACATCCAGTCCCACATCACTACCTCTGGCCCTCTGCCTTCCCCATGAGGCTGCTCACAGAGGAAACTGGTGAGAATCAAAGCCCTTCTCCCTGCCCAGAGCAGAACAAACTCCTCAGCAGGAGGCTCAGGGTTTGGTGAACCTCTCAGAGCGAGGGTTTGGGTGGTGAGCGACTGCACCAGCGGGAAGATGCTGCTGGTGGCAACCACCACAACCCCAATGCTTCGGAAAACAGTGGACCAGGCGCTCCAGCTGTACTGCTGTCACTTGTTCAGCTGCTTGCAATGTAAGGCCTTGCTACAAAAGGTTAAGAAAAGACTCATATACTCCAAAACTATCAGTATGTCATCACTATTAATAATACTTTATAGTACTTAACATGTTACTTTTCATCTTCAAAGCACTTTGCAAATATTAATTAATCCTCACAATCTGCCTGTGGGGTAAGCAAGTGCTGCTGCTTCCAGAGCTCAGGCACAGGGTTAGCTGACATTCCCAAGTCCAGAGGGTCAGGATCAGCCTCTGCATGTCCTGCAAATGCCCAAAATATTTAAAGATGGTGTTACCCCTTCTCTTAGATGGGGGTGGTGAACATGTACCACTTTTGTTGCACATGAGATGCTTCCTTAAAGCGCTGGCTTGAACTGACAACTGCAACTTGGACAAGGCTGCAGCTTTCTCCCCTCCCACGTATTTCTGCATTGCTGGAAGAGGTGGGCAATTACTGCCAGCTGATTAAAGGTCTAGGCTCATGGAGGAGTTCTAAAACTACTCCCCAAGCCCTGCTTTGCGGTGGAGAATTGTGTGTGTGTACACAAGAGTGATCAGAGTGTCACAGCTTAAAGAAGCAGCAGATTTCTTTAAGGATTTACCAGCCTACCATCACTAAGACATAACAAAAGGAAGAGTTTCACTGAAAGCAGCATGTTTTTGCGAGGACTGATTAGCCTAATGTTTGGGCTTTCTTCACTTGTGGGTTTGGGTTTGTTGGTTTCATTTTTAAACAACTTCCAACACTTTCAGTGCTAACAACGGAAGGAAGGTTTAGAGGGAAGGACAGGCCCATGATGTGGTTTTATTTGTCCATGCTTCTTTGAGTTGGTAAATCACACTGCATTGCTTTATTGAGTGTCCCTTTAGGAGTATATTGGAAAAAATTCTATCTGCCACAATTAATAGAGTGCCTAGTGCATCACACGGCACAGCCCCGGCGTCGGAACTCGGCATTCTCCGGGAGCCCTTTGGTCCCACACTGGATGCCAGAAAGGATAGTGGCTGTGACATGTGATACAACTGCTGATAAATGATGGTGATAATGCAGAACAAAAAGGCTAATGAGTTCTCCCCAACACCACGCTACTTTCATGAAATGAATGTGATGATGGCCCTATTTTCTATTTTTTTCCTTTTTTTTTGGCTAGTCAAGTTACTTATCCCTGTACCTGCATCTTGGTTTCATCTTGTCTGCACAATGCCATGGAGAGAGAGCCAAAATTAATGTCAGCATCTGCCTTCATTTTTAAACTATAAAAGAGCCTTTGAAGGTAGAGTAAACCAAAGAGGCCAGTAACTAATTATAACCCATTGTACTGGACTTTGGGAATAATGAATAGAAGCTATTCCCCATGCGCTTAGCAGAGACAGTGGTGCCTTTGTGGTGAGGGAGATCCCTTCACTGGACCAGAGAGAGGAGAAATGGGATTGTTAATGTATGTAAGAGGCAGGAGGATTTCTATGGTGCTATTTCACTGCAGAGGCAGAAGGGAGCAGAGCCAATCATGGGAAGCGTAAAGGTGTGAAGGCACAAAGATGGAGAGTTGATTAAAAGCACCGTGGGGAGCACGGGCGAACAAATCAATGGTAATGATGGAATTATGCCCGAGCGGAACCCAACAGTCTGCGGTGTCCTGGTGACTCGGAGCTGGGGATTAAACGCTGCGGGAACAGAGCCGGCCCTTGTCCAGCCTGTCAGCACTCAGGGATGGGGTGATCGATGGGATGGGTTCTGCTGCACATGGGGTAAGAGCTCTGTCGGGGAAAGCCCAAGGCCAGCACAGGCACCTCTGCACCCTGTGAGGTGTGGGGGTGGAATCCTGCCCAGGGTGCAGGAGCAGTGGGGTTGGGATGCCCACACGGCTGTCACACCTGGAGCGGGACAGGGCTCAGCTGGGGGAGCAGAAGCACGAGGTAAGAAAAGGTAAAAGATGAGGAAAGGGGCCCTGAGGGTGCTTGGTGACGTCAGGGAGGCAGGGGAGGAAAGCCCCAGAGGATCCCGGTGGTGCAGGGACATGAGCGGCACTGGGGACACGAGCAGCACTGGGGGCCGAGTGGGGCAGCTGGGCAGGGGCTTGGAGGTGCTGGCAGGAGCTCAGGGAGCACAGATCAGAGCTGGCTGCAAAGGCACTGAAAGAAAGGCCTGGAGCAGCCTGCAGGGAGGGAAGAGAGGATTGGAGCAGCTGCCAAGATCAATGCAGGCCTGCCTGTAGCTGGGGCAGCAAAGGCTGAGGGCTGTCTGCCCTCCCTGAGTTCGCCCTGCTGGCACTGACACCTCTACGAGCAGAATTATACAAACACAGCCTGGGTTCCCTTCTCCTCTACTCTTTTAGGGATTCCTCTGCTGCTTTGAGGCACACATCTTTACGCACATAAATATCCCAGAAGTCCCTATCCCTACAGCAGAGTCACTAATCCCACCTGACTTTGTGGTTGGTGACCTCAGGAGAGAGGATCTGGGGACCATCTGCCTGCCCCAAGTTGGTCACGCAGTGTTGCCAGAGGGGAATTCAGATGGGTGAAGGACGAGCCTAGGAATAGAGCCTGTCAGGACAGAAGTCTGTCCACAAGGGACTATGCCAGAACATGAAGCAACCCAGAAATTTTCTCTGATGGCATCAGCCACACCAGCCCAGAGTCAGCTGCAAGGGCAGCGCCGCCCATGTGAGGAATGCAAGAGGACAGTTTGACCTCAGGTGTTGCATGACAGGAGATCCTCCCACACCACACAGCTAGAGCCAGACCTTTAGCAAACATAAGGGCCACCATGCCCGCCCTTTTGGCACGACCTCACGGTGAAATAAGTGAAAGCTAAACATTTTCGAAGTCAAATATTTGCCCAGTGGTGAAACAGGCCACTGCAGCCAGAGAGAAGCTGTTCCTAGGTGGCCTCAGCCTGTGCAGATCCTAAAGGACTGCTCTGGTGGTCTCAGTTAAGAGACCTTCAGATTGCTGGAGTCTACTTGTGCTCAGGCCAGCTGGGGAGGAGAGAGCCAATTTTAGTCATCCAGAGTCTCCAGAAATAAAATTCTCGAAAGGAAAAGACAAAGGCTCATAAGTAGAAAACGCACAGATTCTTTCCAAATGGTCTTAATGAAGATTATTGAAATATGGAGAGTTAAAATATCCCATATGTTAGCTCTCTTATGGATCTCTTATACAGACTCAAGCCTGAGCACAAACTAATAAACCCCTTATCAAGAGAGGAGCTCAATAGCAAAAAGCATCAATCTGGTGTTTGGCTGCTTCTTTGCTTTTTCCTAATAATAATGTGTGAAAAGCCTAAAAGGAAAGTATAAGGCCCAGAACTGGGCTTGGGCACATGCCCCTGAACAGGCCCACTCTCCAGAATGTTTCCTTCACTCTTGAAAGCAGCAAGCACCAGAAAGTGGAGAGGGAGACCTGGACACGGCACAAATATTAAATGTAAATACAGCACATTCCAGCACAGCTCCGGAACTGAAACAAGCCCTAGGGCAAAGCTCTCCCTGTTGGTGACAATGCAAAGGACTTCAGCATAATGGTATTTACTCAGTTAAATGAGAGCTGTAATGCACTTCAGCCTTAGAAACAAAACTTGAGCTATTTTCAGACCTGAGGGTTTATTTGCATGTGGCTGTTGACTTCAGCAGGAGTCACCGTTGCCACCAAAGGCTCTGCTCTGAGAGCCTCCTCAGCAGGAGAAATGGAATGGAAAATGACGCCCTTTAGCTTCAGCTCAGCAGAACCCAGAGCAAGGAAGCACAGACTTACTTTAGATACAAACAGAAGTCACTTCACCATCTTTTACTTCCCTTTCCCTCAGTCAGTTGGGAAGAAATATATTCATCCTCTTGAATATCTCTGGCTGAGAATTAAACACTATTACTG